>NC_067401.1:275852072-276198322 GCF_016432865.1 Antechinus flavipes
TTAATGTGATTCCAAGATATATTTTACTACACCCTACACTATGCCCTATAGGGGTCGTTCTCTAATGCTCTTACATAAGAGGACATTTTATCACATACACTTTTAACTGGAATTACTCCTCAGTGTGTATGTACAAAATGTGGGTATATATCTAAATCTCCCTATAGAAATAGATAGATAGATAGATAGATTAGATATATAGAAAAACAGATGATAGATAAAAGCAAAGAATAACATATACTTGTTAAAATTTAGGTTCGTTACACTTTCTCTCCCCTCCAAAAAAAAAAATCTCAAGAAATTATATTTTAAATAAATTCACTGAGGGGCTTTCTGAATAGAATTCTTTATTTTTATCTATTGTGACAAAAAGGTTAAAAACCAGGATAGAGAAATTGCTTTTGTTGTCCAAACATTTTAAATGCTATTTTAAAAGCTTACAAACTCTCCCCGCCCAAGAGAAAAAATTGCATGGCAAAATGTTTACAATAAAATGTCTGAATATATGAGACGCCAGAATAAATTCACCACATTGTTCATCTAAATATGGCATGTTTTTAAACATGATTTAAATATAAATAGAATATAGATAGATAGACAGACAGACAGATAGACAATTGGATAGATGAATGGAGCTATAGCCTGATTCAGTTACCCCTGCTAATGAATTTGTCATATCTCCACTAGGCCTTCCACATACAAAGAACCAAAAGAGAAGAATCTGGAGTAATCCTATTGTTTCTAGGCAATCAGAACTATTTGTGTCTTTCTATATAGTACAAATGTTTTCTAAAGATCAGTAGCCCTTTCTTTCCCAACTAAATATACTTGCTCTGACTAGAAAACATTTTGTGATTTTGTTCAATCCAATTTAATATTGTTTAGTTTATATTTTGTGATACAAGGACAAATTCCTCATACATTTTGTGATTGAATTTTGTAGGCTTTGAATGCTATATAATGTGTATGTGTGTGTATGTTGTTCTGAATGGGTAATCAGGAGAATTTACTTTGAAGAGGGAAAACATTTACCCTTATTTTACCTGTCTTTTAATACATTGTCCTTCAGTTTATAAGAGTAGTTCCCATTTGGAATTCCATAGGACTTCATGATAGCAAATGGCCTTTGTCCATCTTTCTCTGTTTCTTTTTCTCTCTGTCACTCACGCATTCAAATATTTGTGTGCTTGTATACCTGTGCGCTCTCTCTCTTTCCCCTCTCTCTCCTTCTCTACCTCTCCCTTTCTCTCTCCCTTTCTCTCTCCTTCTCTCTTTCCCTTTGCCTCTCTCTCCCTCTCTCTCTCTTCACCTCTCTCTCTCTCTCTTTCTTTCTCCCTTTCTCTCTCCTCTCTCTTTCTCTCTTTCTGTCCTTCTCTCTCTTCCTCTCTTTCTCTCTCTCTCCCCCTCTCTCTTTTCTTCTTCTTCTTCTTCTTCTTCTTCTTCTTCTTCTTCTTCTTCTTCTTCTTCTTCTTCTTCTTCTTCTTCTTCTTCTTCTTCTTCTTCTTCTTCTTCTCTTCTTCTTCTTCTTCTTCTTCTTCTTCTTCTTCTTCTTCTTCTTCTTCTTCTTCTTCTTCTCTCTGTTTCTCGCTCTCACTCTCATCCACACACACAGAGGATATGATAGTTTTAAGTGCCATTAATAAAATAGCAAATAAAACCCCCCCTCCCCAAAAGGATGATAGCTGTCTTATTTTAATGAAAAAAGAACTTCCCTCTCTCAAACCTCTTTCTCTCCCCAAACACCTGCAAAAAAGGTACCAGGTGACTGCAACACTAGTGTAATTCATCTTTGTTTCCAAATATCAACAGTATCCCTATCACAGCTAGATAAATATCACATGACATGAAGGATAACAAACATTCTGCAACCATCTTAGATGGATCTGGGTTTACAAAGATTAAGGAAGACAACACTGTGAAACTCAGGCAAACAAAGGGCCTCAAGATGTTACTTCCTCTTAATAGTGCTGGAAGTCAATGAGAAACTGCAGAGGAGCTGGCTCTGTGTGTAGAAAGCTTTATAAAAATAACTCAGAAACAATAAAAGTTTAAATATCTGCATTTCATTATATGTCTCTAGTATAGTCTACTCTCTATGAGTCTCAAATCAGGTTGAGATATGAAAGCAGAGCATCAGCACTAGCTTTACAAAGATCTGAATAGGCAAACTTGGGGCTAAAATAATGGTAAAAAGGCAAGATAACCAAGAAACCCCTGCCCAATTTGTCCATTTTTTCTTCTCAATCTTACTGTATGACTGACTCACATAACTTTTCTTGTCTTCTTGTATTTTACTTCATCTTTTACACCATCTATTATGGAATGGATAAGTATTTATTAAGTACTTTCTAATGCCAGGTACAGTTGGTAAATATCTATCTTTCCCTGTGGCAATTATTCTTATAAACTAATTCAGAGAGGTTGTACTATTTTTCATATTTTAGAAATGGGTTCAAGCTTCACTAAGCACTTCCTTTTCCTTTTAAGTTTTTAAATGTTAGAAAAGTCTTTTAATTTTTTGAAGTATACATATAAGAATATTTATTCTTTACACATGTGAATTATTTTCAGCAAAAAAAAAAATCACACAGTGATGATGGGGAAATTCCCAAACACCCATTTTCAAAATGTTTTCTACCTGGTATAAGTTCCTCTCAAAATTTTTTTGTCATGATATCTAAAATATCAGTTAATTGGAGAAATAAGACAAATTTATAATACCCCAAATCATTTCTCAAAAGATAAGAGATCAAATCATATGAACAAAAGATTCTTAAATGAATATTTGCAAGCTATTAATAACCATTTGAAAGATTGTTCCAAATCACTGACAGCAAGGGAAATACAAATCAAAGCAATTCTGATATTTTTCTCTCACACCAATAAATTGGCAAAAATGAGAAGATGAAAAAGAACAGTGATTATGAGAAGGGTTGTAAAAATACAGGTACATGAATATATTGTTAGTGAACTTATGAAGTGAACTGAAATTAACACTATTTTGGAAAGCAATTTGGAATTATGCTAAGGTAGTAACTAAAATACCCATAACTTTTAAGCCAGTGATTCCATTGCAAGACATCTATCCCTAAAAAAAGATCACAGATAGAAAATAAGGTCAAATATATACATATTTCATAGAGTCAAAGAACTGGAAACAAAAGAGATGCGTATTTATTGGGAAAATGATTAAAGATATTGTAGTCCATGGATATAAGAGAATATAATTGCATTGTAAGAAACAAATATTAAGAATATATCAAGGTATGAGAACTGATGAAATGAAGAACATGTATACTGACACAAAGTGAAATAGACACACACATAACAAACATTACAGTTATTCTTCCTAACTTCCTAACCTCTCTATTTTTTTTCCTCCCTTGCTGGCTCATCATTCATATCACTACCCTAAAGGTATGGTAGGTGTTTTCCAAGTCCAAATATTTGTCCCTGTCCCTGCCTCTGTCTCTGTCTTGGTCTCTCTTTGTCTCTGTCTGTCTCTCTTTCAGTTTCCATGAATTTTTGTGTCTAATGCATATTTCCAATAGATACCTCCATTTCCATTCAAATTAGATGTGCTAGAGATAGATCAAATTCAGCATCCAAAACTTAACTCTATGTTTTCTCTAAAAGTCCTCTTCTATGCCTTCATACTTGTAAAGCACAACCATTCTTCCAGTCACTCATGTTTCTAACCTACAATTATCTTCTATGTTTTATTCCCCCTCACTCCATATATCCAACCAATTGCCAAATATGACCATTTCTACTTTCACAACAGCTTCTCTTTACTCACACAATCACCATCTTAGTTCAAGCCTTGATCATTTCCTATCTAACTTATTGCAATGACCTCCTTATTGGTCACTCTCGCTTAAATTTTCCCAATCCATCCTTGACATAACTGGCAAAGTGATTTTCTTTAACACTCTCTAATCAGTAAAATCCACTTGCTTCCTAGTTACTGTAGTAACAAATAGAAACTCCTCTATTGAGCTTTGAAAACCCTTCACAGCCTGACCTCTTTCTGTCTTTCAAATTTCATTATATATTACTCCTCTTCCTTCATTCTACAGCCCAATTAAACTGACCATTCCTCTTCTTCACAAATAACACTCAATCCCTCACCTCTGTACCTTTATACTTCCTGTCTCTCATGCTTATAATATGCTTCCTTTTTGCCTCTGCCTTATAGAATCCAACTTCCCTCAAAATATTACTCCAGGACCAATTTCTACACAGTCTTTCCTGGTTTCCCCAATGGTGAATGCCCTTCTTCTTTAACTACTTTGTATTTACTTTACATGTATTCTATATAAATTTATTCTATATGTGCTTTATATAAGGGTTCTTAAAGTCTTAGCAAAATTGGACTTTAATAAAACTAACAAAACTTAACAATTAAAGTAAGACTTTAAACTTAAGACTTTAAGACTTTAAACTCCCAGCATATGTTGTCCACTCCAATAAAACATAAGCTCTGTGGAGGTAGGGATTGCTTCACATTTGTATGGCCAGAATCTGGCATACCAAATAAATGCTTAATAAAAGCTTATTGATAAATTGATTGTTTCTTCTTCAGTCATGTCCAACTTTTGAAACTCCATTTGAGGTTTTCTTGGCAGTTATTAGAATGGTTTGTGATTATCGTCTCCAGTTCATTTTATAGATGAGGAAACTGAGGCAAACCTAGTTAAGTGACTTGATCAGGGCCACACAGCTTATAAGTGACCGGAGAGATTTGAACTCAGAAGCATGAATCTTCCTGATCTAGGTCCAGTACTCTATCCATTGTGCTACTTAACTACTCTGGATAGATTTTTGCATTATGTAAGAAACAATAATAAAGAACAATGAAAAAGGTAAATTAAAGAATGAGTTGTGCTAATGATCAACCTTGAATCTGAAGAAATTATCTGAGAATGTACCTCTCTCCTTTGTTGGCAAAGGTAAAGAATTATGACTGTAGAATATTCCATATTCTATGAAAATTGAATATGTTTATTAGTCTTAGAAATTTTTTAACTCTTTTAAAAAATTCTTTGTGATAAGGAACAGCTTCTTGGAATATATACAACATATAGGGCAATATAAAAGTGATGTGAAAATAAAAGGAATAAAAGTTTAAATAAATAAAAAACAAAATCTAGATAAACTAAATTTTAAGTCACGTCCATGACAGAAAGGAAAGACAAAAGCACTTATTAAGTGTCTTGCCAAGAACTGTGCTAAGCCTTTTACAAATATTATCCCATTTGATACATACAACAACCCTGAGAGGTGGGTACAATTATTATCCTCATTTAACAGTTGAGGAAAATGAAACAGGGATCATGACTTTTTCAGGGTCACACATTTAGTGAGTGTCTGATATAAGATTTGAATTCAAGGTACCCTGACTCCAGCACTAATACTCTACATACTGTGCCATTTAGCTACCTTCAGTAGTAAATGTATATACAGTCCCCAGTTTATATCTCATCTTTTAAAAGAATTAAAGGATTTTTCAAGCAAAGTCCTCTTCATTCTTGCATCTATGACAGTATCTTACATTTTCTTAACATTTGTATGTAAATATATGCAATAACACTTTGTTTTTAAGGCAGCATTTAGCTCAAATACTTTGTTTTTTATTCAATTATAAAGATCTTGTGGAATCTTGTATTTTCTACATCTTTTCATCAATTTCAAGTCTGAAAAGATCCATTTTGCTATAGAATGCCATTTATGAAAATCTTCCTGTTAATTCCATTCTTATGTTTACATGAGAGATTCTTGATACTTATTTAGATATTTTAATTAGATTTTCATTGAAAATTTAATGTTGAACATCAGTATAACCACTCATAATTATTTAGCAACCACTTACAGTTAAGTTAATGAATATGGTTTTCCCTGTGTCTATTGCTATCCACCAACCTATCTTACCACCACCCTCATTTTTTTCTATAGAAGCAATTCTTTATTACAAAAATGTATATTCAGACAAAACAAAACAAGTTAGTGATGTCTGAGAATGGTTGTGTAAATGTAGTCCACTATCTCTCTACCAAGAGTTTTGTAGTTGTATTTATGTCTTGAGAATATCTTGATAAATGGACCTTTACTTTATACACTTGTAACTCATAAAAATTTTCTAGATATGAGGAAGTTGGTTGGTAGCCACTGATATTCCCTAATAGTGTAATCATAATCATTATATGCAGAAGTTATACCATCCATGGTTTATTTCAGGGTTTTTTCCCCATTTTTCAGATAGTCTCATCCTTGAGTGGTCTCAAATTGGATTTCTTCCAAAACAGACTTGAGAGAGGGAGGGAGAGGAGAAGAGGGGAGAGAGACAGAGACAGAGAACAGGGACAAGGACAGGGACAGAGAGAGGGAGAGGGAAACAGACAGAAAGAGAGAAACAGATAGAGACAGAGAGACAAACAGATGGAGAGAGAGAGAGAGAAAGAGAGACAAAAAGACAGAGAAAGAGAGAACACTCTATTGGTGCCAGGAATGCAAAGACAAACATGAAATAATAGTTCCTGTCCTCGTGTCCTATTAGAAAGAAATAAAATGTAGACAGTCAACAAACATTTATAATGTACTTTGTGTTGAGGATAAAAAGAAAGACAAAACATGATCCCTGTCCTCAAAGAGGTGTTATTGTAATGGGGAAGAGAACTTACAAAAAACTGTTTATAAAAGATAGATACAAAGTTACTGCAAAGTAATCTCAAACAGAAAATAATAACTTTTGAGAATAAAATGGGAGAAAAGAGGGAAGCATAGATAAAGACCAGGAAAACTTTCCTGAGCAAGACAGAATTTGAGCTGTTTTCAAAGAAACCAATAGGTAGCAATGAAGAAGGAGAGCATTTCAGGTTCAAATAATGGCCATAGAATTGACATAGAGTTGGAGGATGGATATTCCTGAGTGAGGAACACCAAGAAAGTTGCTGGATCATAAAGTATGTGGAAGGGATTATGATATAAGAAGAGAAGAAAAGTAGGAAGGGATCAGGTTGTGAAGAGCCTAACAGCCAAAAGAAAGGTTTTATACATGATGTCCAAAAGGCTTAATGAAGTTTTAAGTGATTAAACTTCAAAAGTGCCCTAAGACTTTTGGACTATAGTATATTTTATCCTAGAGAGAGTGAAGATTAGAGAGATAATGGAAACTAATAAGAGGACAATCTGATAAAAAATACACAATGATGTGGGATCAAGAGTATATGGGGAAATATTACCTTAGTGAGGAGAATGACTCTTCATGAGAGAAAGGAAAGAAAGAAAAGATAAGGAAGAAAACATTTGAGTGGTATTCTAAGATAAAGAATGAATAACATGCTATCAATATGTTTTATTTACTTACATGAGAGTATTTTCTTGGAAATCGCTTATTGAGAAATGATAGCATTGTTTTTAAAAAGTATAATTGAAGTATTCTTTTTTTAAAAAGAGAAGGGAAAGCTTGAATGATTGATGAACTGGAGATTTAGCTTAAAGAAGACTTACGGTGTTGTGAAGAAATAAGAAAGAGAAAAGAATTAAGAATTATTTTGAAGTCTGGTAAGTATGGAAATCCAGGTAGTATAGTAGATGGAGTGATGAGCCTGGAGTCAGGAAGATTGGAATTCAAATCTGACATAAGCTGTTTCATGTTGGATAAGCTACTTCACTCTGTTTGCCTCAGTTTCCTTATCTTAAAATGAGCTGGAGAAGGAAATGGCAAACCACTTTAATATCTTTGCCAAGAAAACCCCATATGGGATCAAAAAAAAATCAGATATAAATGAACAACCAAACAATAACACATAACAGGAAAAAAATGTTTATAGCAGAGAAGAATAGTATTAATTGCAAGGTAGTTTTGTTTTAAACATGTTGAGTTTGAATACCCATGGAATATCCAAGTTGAATTGTTGGGTAAGTTATTTTAAATGTGGGACTAGATTTCAAATGGGTGATTAGGAACAAATATATAAACTCTAAAGTCATATTTATGGGGCTGATAATTGTTAGGGAAAAAAGGAGAGAAGAGGACAGGAGATAGGAGAGGAAGAGAGGGAAGGAAGAAAAAAGGACAGGAGAGGAAGAAAATGGAGGATCCACTAAAGAGTTTTTAATAACCTTCACATTGAGAAGACAGATGGATAACTAATCAGCAAAGAATATTGAATACTATTAGAGAAGAAGCAGGAAAGAATAGTTTAATAAAGACAAGATAGGCAAGAAAATCAAGGAGGGAAGTGTGGTCAACAGTTTCAGAAGCTGCAGAAATCAGACAAGAAAAGAGAAAAAGATGTTAAATTTAGCAATTAAGAGATCACCATTAACTATAAAGACAAATTCACATGAATATAGATTGGAGAATTGAGGATGTAATTTAGATATTGTTGGACAAGGTGAAAGAGGAGATTCTTTGCCTCAATTGCTACCTATCCTTAATCACTAAATGGGTGGGCCTCAATCAAAATGAGTTCAGTTGAAGACCTTAGCTTAAAAAGAACAAGGTCTCTCGTTTCATCCAGGGCCAATTTCAGTAGTTTTGATCTATATCTTGCTACTGGACCCAGATAATTCTGAAGGGAAAAGTGAGGCACTTCACTTCAATCCAATTGATTTGCATATTATGGCATCATCTCCCTGATGTCATGGTCCTCTTCAAGAACAAAGGAGAAACAACAAACAACAACTCTAAACTCTGAAAGCTGGGCAATAAAAGAAAGGAAAAAACAATAGTAACTTGAAGGTGTGGCAGAGTAAAGGGTATCTCTACAGAGATTACAGCAAGTTATCATCAGGATGATACAGCATGATCAAGTAGAATTTATACCAGGAAAGCAAGGTTGGTTCAATATTAGGAAAACTATTAGCACAATTGACTATATCAATAACTAAACTAACAAAAATCACATATTTATCTTAATAGATGCAGAAAAAGCTTTTGACAAAATCCAATACCCATTCTTGTTAAAAAATAAAATTAAAAAAAAAATAGAAAGCATAGGAATAAATGGAGTTTTCCTTAAAATGATCAGTAGCGTCTATCTAAAACCATTAGCAAGCATCAAAGGTAATGGAGATAAATTAGAAGCATTCCCAATGAGAAACAAGATCACCCACTATCATCATTATTATTCAATATTGTATTAAAAATGTTAGTTTTAGCAATAACGAAAGAAAAAGAAATTAAATGATTTGAATTAGGTAAAGAGGAAATAAAGTTATGATTCTTTGCAGATGATATGATAGTATGCTTAGAGAATCCTAGAGAATCAACTAAAAAACTACTAAAAACAATTCACAACTTTAGCAAAGTTGCAGGATACAAAATAAATCCATCAGCTTTTCTGTATATTACCCACAAACCCAACAACAAGAATTAGAAAGAGAAATTCTATTTAAAATAACTGTAGATAATATAAAATATTTGGGAGTCTACCTGCCAAGACAAAATCAGGAATTATATGAACACAATTATAAAACACAGTCCATACAAATAAAGTCAGATCTAAATAAATGGGAAACTATCAAGTGCTTATGGGTAGGCTGAGCTAATATAATAAAAATGACAATTCTACCTAAATTAATCTATTTATTAAGTACCACACCAAACTGCCAAGAAATTACTTTATAGAGCTAGGAAAAATAATAACAAAGTTCATCTGGAAGAACAAAATGTCAAGAATTTCAAGGGAATTAATGGGAAAAAATGCAAAGGAAAGTACCCTAGTTGTACTTGAACTAAAACTATATTATAAAGCAGTGGTCATCAAACCATTTGGTACTGGCTAAAAAATAGAGTAGTGGATTAGTGAAATAGGTTAAGTTCACAAGACATAATAGTCAATGACTATAGTAATGTAGTGTTTGATAAACCCAAAGACACAGCTTCTAGGATAAGAAATCACTATTTGACAAAAATTGCTGGGAAAATTGGAAAATAGTATGGCAGAAACTAGGCACTGACCAACATCTAACACTTTATACCAAGATAAGGTCAAAATGGGTTTATTATTTAGAAATAAAGGGTGATACTATAAGCAAATTAGAATAAGGGGTAGTCTATCTCTCAGATCTATGGAGAACTAAGGGATTTATGGTCAAAGAAGAACTAGAGAACATTATGAAATGCAAAATATATAATTCTGGTTATGTTAAATTAAAAAGTCTTGTACAAACCAAACCAACGAAGCCAAGATTAGAAGAGAAGCAGAAAACTGGGGGGGGGGGGAGGGGGATGGGGAGGGAAGGGAGGGAGGGAGGAATTTCTATCCAAGGGTTTTGATAAAGGCCTAATTTCTAAACTATATACAGAATTGACTCAAATGTGTAAGAAAACAATCCATTTTTCAATTGATAAATTGTTAAAGGGTATAAACAAACAATTTTCAGATAAAAGAATTAAAACAATTTCTAGTCATATTAAAAAATGCTCTAAATTACTATTGATCAGAGAAATGCAAATTAAGACAACTCTGAGGTACCATTACATACTTCTCAATTGGCTAAGATGGCAGGAAAAGATAATGATAAATGTTGGAGGGGATGAGGGAAATCTGGGACACTAATATCTTCTTGGTAGAGTTATGAACTGATGGTTCAATCATTCTGGAGAGCAATTTGGAACTATGCCCAAAGGGCTAACCAACTGAGCATACATACTGGGTCTCTACTGGGCAAAGAGATAACATAAAAGGGGAAAACACCTATGTGTGCAAAAATGTTTGTAGCAACCCTTTTTGTAGTAGCAAGGAACTAGAAACTGAGTGGGTAACCATCAGTTGGGGAATGGCTGAATAAGTTATGGTATGTGAATGTTATGGAATATTATTGTTCCATAAGAAATAATCAGCAGAATGATTTCAGAAAAACCTGGAGAGACTTAACATGAGTGGATGTAATTGAAATGAGTAGGATCAAGAGAATATTGTACAAAGCAACAAGATTATATGATGATTAATTGTGATGGATGTGGCTCTTCTCAACATTGAGGTTATTCAGGCCAATTCCAATGGACACTTGTGATAGATGTAGAGAGCCATCTACATCCAGAAAGAGGATTGTAGAGACTGCATATGGATCACATCATAGTATTTTCATCTTTTTTGTTGTTGTTTGCTTACTTCTTTTCTTTCTCTTTTTTTTTCTTTTTGATCGGATTTTTCTTCTGCAGCATGATAAATGTGGAAATATGTATAGAAAAACTGAACATTTAACATATATTGAATTACTTGCTATCTAGGGGAGGGGTGGGAAAGGAAGGAAGAAAAATTTGGAACAAAGATTTTGCAAGGATGAATGATGAAAACTATTTTTGCATGTATTTTGAAAATTAAAAACTATTATCAAAAAACAAACAAAAAAGGATAGCTCTGTAGGCAGCAAGAATTGTATATGTCAAATGAACAGAGAGCTATACTCAAATCCACAAAATATGAAAAGATCCAGTACATTGAATGCATTCTCTATGGAAGATTTAAAAAAGACATAAACAAAAATTGCACAAGATAATAAGGAATGTATGAATCATGATTTGTACTAATAGAATGAATACCTACTTAATCTTGGATCCATTAAATTATCATTTTTGAATTTTAAAAAATGATACAAGTATATTTTGTTTTTTTTACATCCAAATGTTAATAAATTACTTGCATTTTGTAAAAGATATCTTGTTACAAAGTACAACAAACAAAATTAATAATACAACTATTGAATTGGTGATGGACCTGAGTCAGGAAGATTTATCTTTCTAAGTTCAAATCTGGCCTTAGGCATCAACACAGTTATACCTCTGTGGGCAATTCACTTAACCTTGTTTGTCTCAGTCTTCTCACCTGTAAAAGGATCTGGAGAAGGAAAGGGCAAAATACTCCAGTATCTTTGCAAAAAAAAAACAAAACAAAACAAACAAACAAACAAAAAAAAAAAAAAAAAACAAGCTTGTCAAGAGTTGAACATGAATGAAATAACTGAACAACAACAACAAAACAATAGTGACCTCATTTGAAAGTATATACATTTCCTATCTTTACCATTTTCTCAACTCTCAATTTTTAAAATTTGTTAACAAATTTATTTTCTCTCAGAGAGAAAAAGATTAGATATAGAAAATCTCTGTCATGAAATGAATAGCACATCACATAATTAGTCTTCCGGAATCATAGATGACTCATTGAATTAGAGATTTTCTGAGTCTGCATAAAATGGAAAAAATATTGTTAGTAAAACTCAATTCAAAAATATTTATGATCATGTACTAGGCATGGTAAATGGCTTGACTCAAGCATTTGAATCGAGAAGGGGAATGAGCACAGTTTTAAATATAGCAAACATTTACTCATGTAGATTAAGTAGGAGAATGTCAACCTGAATTGATGAAAGGTTGAATTATAAATATTTTTTTAAAGAAATATAGTTTGGATGCTTTCAAATATTTACAGTAACAATCTAAACTAAGAAAATATTGCCAGGCATATGTCCTAAGGAAGTTTATAACCTGATGAAAAAATTAGGAATTATTTATTAACACATGAATTCAAATCCAGCCTAAGGCAACCACTAATTATGTGACACTAAGCAAATCATTTATCTTCTTCCTGCCTTGCTTATTTATCTATAAAATAAGGATAATAACAATATCTACCTCCCACAATTGTTATGAGAATCAAAGAAGATTATACAACATAATGATTTATTACAGCTAGCATTTATATAGCTACAAAACTGTTAATGTCTGCAAAATGCTTTATAAATATCCCCTTTTATTATTTGTAATAAGTGTGTGTGTGTATAAAGTATTTTACAAATGTTTAAGTGCTACATAAATGCTAGCTAATAATGTATTATCAAGAAAACATAAAAACATAGACTAATTATGAAAGAAACTGCCATAATTGTATGATCACAGATCTAGAGCCACAAGGGTCCTCAAAAGTCACCTAGTTCAACCACCTCATTTTGCATATGAGGGACCTAAGGACCAGAGGAGTTTTGGCTTTGGATACTTCTGAGTAAAAAAGGAAACAGTCACAACTCAAGAAATCTGTGAATTGGATGTCAATGCCTCTTGATTTTATTACTAGAAGATTCTACCTGCCAATATCTCATGGATACAAACAACAGCAACAACAAATATATCTTATCTACCATCAAGAGAACAGGCATCAAGATTAGAAATAGAGCAGGAGTATTATTTGGAATTTTAGTTTAACAAAATGCAACACACACACACACACACACACACACACACAAAAACAATAATAAAAGATTTCACTAGTTTAGTTGGTGTGGAGGCAGTAAAATAAGCTTTTTACTTCCCAGTGACTATTTATTGGTTAATGGTTCATATTCCTAGAATATCAAATCCCTTCGTGGAGGTGTGAGTGGTGGGCAAACACAGAGGGGAAGCAAGGAAAAAATTTCAAGAAAAAAAGAGCCTAGCCATTCCTGAAGGAGGCCATGTGTCATTAATTCAGTTATAAATTATTAGCTGAAAGCAGCCTCTCAGCATTTGTATTTGATGAACAAAAATTGATCGCTTCAAGGGCATTGCAATCCTTTTGATGTTACCATCTCTTAGCCTACCACAAATCTGAATCCTCAATCGAATGATTATAGCATTATAGTAATCCTAAAAGCCAATACTGAAGGATTTGGAAGAGCAACAGAGATCAATAGTTTGAAAAAAGAATGTCATTTTGAATTGACAGGGCTGTCTAGTCTGATAGTGAACCTGAAAAAAATAAGGGAGGGGCCTAAGTACACAAACCATTGCCCCAACCAAACTAAGCTAAGATGATGAGCCATTTTTTTTTCTGAACTGGTGAATAGGCCCTGGAGCTAAATATTTCTGAAGGATTAAATCCAAACTAATGGCAACCCAAAGATATTTTGCAAACAATCAACCACCCCCTTCCAAAAAAAAAAAAAAAAAAAAAAAAGTTTGGATAATGCATTAAGGGTTTTGGTTGTTATTCAGAAAAAGATTGGGTTCAGCTACAGGTTCAACATTTGCTTTTTACACCAAGCTTGAGCTGATGTGAAATTGGATTAGTGATAACACAGTCTTAATGACCATATTTTTCAGTCGCTCTGAAACTCAGAATTCAGACCAGTTTCCAGAACTGGCCACATCATTTCTGCATAGCGAAAGGCCCACGGCTGTTTAAAGACACAATTGCACACATCTAGGGGATTTTCAAGTTGTAACATCATTTAGGTACCTCAAAAGACAGAGCAAGCCTGCTGAAAGTGAACGGCTCCTTCAACAATTCAAGGATTAGCATAAAATTAGACATTCAGGAGGGCAAGGCCAGCAGCGCCACTTGCTCCAACACTGGGCGTATTGTTAAGGACCTCGAATGGTTTAAGGGAAAGTATAAAGGCATCTTAACGTTGTCTGTGGGCCTGCATGTTTTAACATTTGATGTATATATTTTCCAGGTCTTTGTTTCCTCGACAAGAGGCCAGCTTACTCTGGTGGAGCGAGGATGCCACACATCTGGAGAACATCCCATGGTAAATTGTGAATGGCTAAGTAATCTCTTTCAATGCCAAGACAAGGAGTTGTAATTTATGGCTTAACACACAGGCTACCAGCCCTGCCATTAATTCTAATGTACAAACTTCAAACCAGATGATTAGAAAGAGTAATATATGCAAGAGCAATTAACACACAAAAACTCTATGCATAATGACTGAAGTTTCACAAGTTCTTTTAAACTTTCTGTTCTTACTTATTTTGATTTTGTTTTGTTTTGTTTACTTCTCCAAGGATCTAGGACAGATGATAAAGACTACAGAATTCAACTTATCAACCACAGTAGAGCGTTTTCTCACTGGCCAGACACCAAATTCCACTTTGAAACCACTCTCACATTTCTTGAATCTTCAAGGAGTGGCCCAAATGAGATACACATGAAAGACACAATTCTTAAAAGTGGGGTGGCAACAGACCCAAATCATTTGTTTGGAGGTTATGCGTGATACCATGTGATTCTGAACGTTAACCTTTATCTCAAGGAGTTTAAAATGTTTTGTAGCTGTTCTTGTCTAGATGAATCAAAAGGAGGATAAGCAGGAACTGGCATAAATAATAGCTGCCTTAAAAGGGGGTAGCAAAATTGATGGTGCTACAAATGGCAGCCACCTGTACCAGGAAACTAAAAAAAAGACTAAGCATTCAAAGGGAAAGAATAATTGGAGATGTGACAGCAAGGAATAGAAACCATTCAAAAAAGGTGTTTAAAAATCCCTTCTCTCTTCTCTTTAAACACTATTCTCTTAAACCTATAAATTCAAACACACAATGGATATTGCATACTTTATAAATATAAACACTTACATAACTATGATGCCTTGCCTTCTTCTAAGATATTTTCCTATTACTGGACCAAACACAAACAGTAGAATGCCAGGATGAGATTCTAAAATTAATTCTTCTTTATGGCTTCATATGATTTTTCCAGTTTTTACACTGATTCCCACCTCTGCTCTCCTCTCCACACTCTATTTCTCTTTCTGTCTTTGTCTCTCTGTATGTCTCTGTCCTTGTGCTCTGTGTGCCTGCTTCTCTCTCTCTCTCTCTCTCTCTCTCTCTCTCTCTCTCTCTCTCTCTCTCTCTCTCTCTCTCTCTCTCCTTCTCTCTTTCTCCTCTCTCTCTCTCTCTCTCTCTCTCTCTCTCTCTCTCTCTCTCTCTCTCTCTCTCTCTCTCTCTCTCTTCTCTCTCTCTCTCTCTCTCTCTCTCTCTCCTTCTCTCTCTTCTCTCTCTCTCTCTCTCTCTCTCTCTCTCTCTCTCTCTCTCTCTCTCTCTCTCTCTCTCTCTCTCTCTCTCTCTCTCTCTCTCTCTCTCTCTCTCTCTCTCTCTCTCGTCTCCCAATAACATCCAGTATAAGGAAATCTGGATCTTTACTGCACAACCCCCCAAGAATCCTCTTGCTTTCTTGCTTTTCCTTTGGCTCTAGGCTCTAGTGTAAACATCTTCCCTGAGCTCTTTTTTGAGGGAAAGGATGGGGGGGAGGGCATCTATATGCAAAAGACTTAGGAATAAAGAACAAGAAAGTGACTTTAAAGCAAAGAGAAACTTAAAAAATTAAATGTGAAAGGGGCTTGTAAAATAATGAAGCAGTTGCTGACAGTTCATATCAAGCAAAGAAAATGATGTTGTTTGTTGCTTTCAGCGTCCTAATGGTTTTGTGACCTCAAGCTAAATGCTTTGAAAGCATCTGTTGGCAGGGAAGACAAAGTATATGAATAGAAGGATGATATTTGAAGGGGAAAACTGGCATTTACAGGAAGTACTCAAGTCTCTCAACAAGTTTAAAAAGAGCTTATGGTTTTTCTTTCCAAAGGAAATCTAAAAATTCTATAAAAATTTTGTCTCCAAAAGTTGTTGCTTTGCTTTTTTTTTATTACTTGGTCATTATATCATGTTGACATGCTGTTTTTCAAAAATTGATAGTCATCACTTAACACTTCCTAGTGTGACTCTGAGCAAGTCACTTAACCCTAATTTCCTCAGCAAAAAAAAAAAAAAAAATGGCAGTCATCTCATCATTATCAAAGAAGTTTTATTACCCCCAGAATGTGATTATGGCAAGAAATTCAATTAGATTTCAAAATGGTTTAGACATAGTTATATATGGTAGACTTATGTATAATTACTAAAAGAAATTGGAATATGCCTATACTTTACAGTAGTCAAGGAAGACAATCTTGCTTTCTCATGGTACATCTTGAGGAATGTTGCTGGAAATATAATAGTAATCTAGATGGACATTTGTCACTCAGAGACAATGTTGATGCAATGAAAAGAACTCTAACTCTGGAGACAGGATATTTGGCTTCCCTCTGATTCCTATTAAATCTGCAACCGTGGACATTAATCATAAGCAGCAAAGCACTTTTTATATATTATCTCATTTGATCAGAAGAGAATTCACTTAAGCTCCCTGAGTCTCAGTTTCCTCCTGTGTGAAATGAGGAGAGGCTGCATTAGATGGTCTCTGAAATCTCTTCTACTCTAGATTTATGATACCTTGAAATATCCTATGTTTTAACATTAGATGATTTATTTTAGAACTGTTTTTGCTAATGACTTGCTTCAGTGTGAATCAGCAGTAAAATTATTTCATACCACATATTTTTAAGAAAAAAAATTAAACTAGAAAGAAAAATTTCAACTACACAAGATATCACCAAAATCTTTATCTTATATTTGTATGACAAGCTACAAAATTTGAGAGTTAGATCTAAAGGAAGAGAGCTAGCCAATAAAGACCAAAGCAGATGATGAAATTTTTAGTGTCCTATTTGTTAAAATTAGGAAAAGACAACTAGGCTAGAAATGTGCAAGAGTTACAAGTTCCATTGTAATGGAATAAAGATCGTTAGAGAAGAAGTAATTAAAAGGTAATGCTGAATCAGAGATAAATTAAACCAAGAGTTATTGGATAAAGATCCCAATCAGCAAGATGCCTTCACTATTCAGAGCCACATTAACAGTTGGAAGTAGAGCAGTGTGGTATTCACTGAACACTTCCTTTAGGCAAGAATTGTAGGATTCTACTTGGAAGATAGAATTATTTTGATCATTGAAGGGAATATAAGGCAAACTAAAAGCAAGTATATAAAATTGAGGGAACCTATAGAAGATATCAGTAGGGGGAGGGTGTTGGGAGGAGTGGCACTGAAGCCATCTCATACAGATTGTCAAACTTTCAGTGTATTTACATACTCCACACTGCATCTACAAATGCAACAAATCAAGACTTCATTTGTTTGTTGATTTGTAGAATTATTTAAAAAGATGGAGAAAATGATAATGAAAAATAAACTTTATTATCTATATTTATGAGAGGGCAAAAACAATAATGCAAATTAACTTTAAAATATGCTGTTGAAATTTTTTTCAGAGCGTCAGTTATTAAAATATTTACCAGCACCCTGATTGATACCAATCTTATCTTTAAAATAGCAAAACTAAAAGCAACTTCTCAAGAAATGTTTATTAGGGATTCTTACATCCAGTACAGATTCAGTTGGGAACAGGAAAGAATTACAAAGGATATATATGGTTGTGCCATAGAGGACAGTCCCACACACAGTCCAGCTTTTCCCACTATGGCATAGATGTTTATTCCCAATCCTCCTAATTACTCTCTATATCCTTCTTGACTCTGTTCTCGAACAAGAAATGAAGGACATAGCTGTAAGATAAGGTTGGAGATGGAAACTATGGCAATGGGGCCCTGTGGTTTGTGGCTTAGAGCCATGTGAGGGGCAGTTGCTATATGGCACAGGCAAACAGGACAGAGAGCCATACCTCCTGCCAGAATAGAATACTGGGGCAAAATCTTGGTTGTCCTGCTCTGATTATGGGGTCAACAACTTCTCCTTTTATTTGCATATGACCCAGAACGAATCTGTTGAAAGGAAATCTTCAGACCAGCTTTTAGATACAATTACAGTTACTGACTGTAAACATCAGTATCAGAACTTTTTAAATAGCCAGACAACTTCATATTCCAATGAGGCCTTTGGAGAACTATCCTGAAATTGCTTAGAGTTTACTTCAATTTAATAAACACGTATTAATCCCCTACTAATCCTGATACAGAAAAGAGTTGAAGTATCTACCACACTATATATGTTCTAGGATGATTCCCAAATGATGCATTCTTTCTGAACTCATCAGCCCTTCTTCAAAACATCATTGATCTCCCTTGCAAGATCCTTAAGGATGTTTTAAAACCAAGATAATATCCATGGACTATGTTATTAATAAATGCTACTTATAACCTATAACATGATCAACATGAGATTCAAAGTTAGTGATTTTGTACTCTATGCCACATATGCCAAAGATGTTCCATCTAAAGAGTTTAAGGGCTAATTGGGAAATTGGGAGTGGAAAGGGTGGGGTGGGAGAGTAGGGTGGTAAAAAGATTCTCCAACCAGGTTTTGTTCCCCTGGTTCTAAAGAACAGTTAATTTTAAAATATGTGCACTTAAAAACAGTGTTTGATCTGCCAACAAGTAAACCAAGAATTTTCAGTAAAATGGAAAAAGTTTTAAAGTCTGGAAGTGATATAAAATTGTCATGAAAAATAAAATGTTTCAGTTGCGTGATAGCTGCCTGTTGCCAGGTCTGATAGATTCTATAAGATACAGAGGGGGAGGAAAGAGGACCAATGCTGAGACAGAGGAGTTTTATGTATACCAAATCATTCCTGGTACTTTATACCAGGCTTTTAGTGCAGAGCCAGTCAGTGGATATATTGAAGTATCTATTTTCATATTGCTTTAGTTGAAATGGAGGAAAGTTTATGCAGCTCAATTGTGGCAAATGTGAAACATTCAATCTGTTTCTAAGATCCATGTTGCTCCTTCGCTAATGGCTCTGTATTAGTCTCAGAAAACCAAAGCCTCTTCTATTAACAGCAAATGACTAGCCTCAGAACAACACCAGGAGTTTTTTGTGACAGTGTAACTCCAAGTTTGGATCCAAAAAGACCCAGAAAGTTTCTACTGTGGAAGAGAGAAAATTATATTTGTTAAGGAGAGTGAAGAGAGGCTGGGCCTCCAAATGAATTCAGTCAGCTCTGATCAGGGCTGAATAGAAGTATCAGGTGGGAGTGAGCAACCTGTACATGATTATCTAAGCTTTGAAGAGTAGCAAGGTTTCCTGAAGGGAAGTGCCTGACTGGAATGTGTAAAAGAGTTGAAAATGCAAGGGAGATGAGTGCCCAGTGGGAAACCTTAAAATACATTTTATGCTCTAGCCTGTAGCAAATGAACTCCACCAACCAGTTTTGCATTGGATATCAGCTTTTGTCACAGATAGATTCCACTGTTCTCAGGGTTTCCAATTAGTGTTCTAACCTCACCATTATGATATCATAATGTAGATGAGATGGACCTATGGTTACAGAAAGGAACAAAAGTCAGACTAAGATGAACTACTTATATGGTATAGTTGTGGAGTACTTTGATGAATAAAATATTCTCTTTACTAAATATATCACCATCAATTATCAATTTTCAAAGAATTAAAATACAATTGAACACCTGGCACATAACAGAGAGAGATCCTGACCTGCCTCCTTAAAAAAAAAATACTACATATAATTCAATATTGAATTATACCACAATATTTGTGGTAATTTAGAAAACAATGCAGAATTTCACAGTGATTAGGGGTCATCATTATGGATATCATTCACATAGCTGTGTGAAAGTCTCTGTTAATACACATTTCAATATAAAAATTCCAGATAAATTGAATTTTTGTTTTTGTCGTTTTTTAAAACAACAAAATGAATACCCACATACACAGAAAGCTGATCTTTGTAATGCATCTGTGTTGCTCTTTGGTTTGTCCATAGATAAAAGTGCTAAAATTATATATTAACATTTATTAAATGCCTACTATGGAGTAGGCACTATTTCAGTTGCTGGGTATATGAAGACAAAAATGAAATATTCCCAAGGAGTTTTCATCCTAACATAGTCATGTACATTTAAACAAAAGCCTTCCTGCAAAGTCATGAGATCATAGAACTACCTAGAATTGTACCAAACTTCTGACACTATCTAACTTAGTTCCTTCATCTTATACATACAGAAACTAAGATTCAGAGTGTTTATGATATGGCCAAAGGCACACAGACTTGATTGTCAGAAACTGTCAAAAAAAATTGTCAGAAAATCAGGACCTCTGACTGAAGAGTCAGTGTTCTTTCCACTAGACCACAATGCCTCCCCAAGAGATAATGCTTGGATTATAATATATATTCCTCAACTACATAATTCAAAATGTCCCCATATGGAAGATCCAGAAAAACAAAAAGTATTCTCTTTGAAAAGGCCAGGGAAGAGTTAAATGACTATATAAAAATCCCTGGAAGACATAATGTCACACTTTACAGAAAATTCAGTCTGCGTTGGGCAGGAGCTAAGGAATAGCTCATTAGCATTCTGAACAGGCTATGCACAGTTTAGAAATGGCTGACTTGCTGGCTTCGGCCCTCCTCTATATTCACTGACACCCTGCTGCTGGGGACACTCCACAGACGAAAGCACTCCACACATGCTGCCCAGCAAGGCATCTGGGCTTTTATTACCACTGTGGTGGTTGGATCTGGCCAGACCCACTGCTGGTTACTCCAAATTTTTCTCATGACTAGATGACTGGAGATGCATTAACTTGCACGGAACCTCTTTGTAGTTGATTTTTGCAATATTTGCTCTTTCGACACATTTGTATTACAAAGGGGAACATATGCCCCCCCCCAAAAAAAAACTATTTCTCTGTTCATTGAATCAAGGTTTTCAGATCTTTTTGGTTCTCATTTTGCTCTTATTTTAATCACTTTTCGTGCACATTAAAGGTGGTTCATCTATAAGGACCATATTTAGCCATACTTAGAATTCCTTGAGTTCAACTGATTTGGGGAGGGGAGAAATTTTTGTTTTATAGAATAATGTAGTTCTTTGTGAAGCTTTTAAAAGTAAAGAGATCCAGGGATGGTTTAATGTTTTAGCAATTAGGAGGAATATTTACAAATCTCCCTCCCTTTCCCCAACTCATTAGAGAGTCATAGGAGATGAGAGCTGGGAGTTCACCTAGCCTAACCATCTATCTTACTAATATTGAGTTCCATAAAGGTGAAGTGACTCACTCATGGTCACATAACAAGATCATATAGTCAGTGGCAGAGTTATAAAGAGAGATTTCAGGTCTAATCTTGATCCATTGACTTTTTACTTCTGATCAGACTAACATGAGCTTGAAAGGCTCTAATACATTGTTTCTGACCTGTGGTAGAGCCTTCACAAACTTGTGTTGATCTGAGCAGCCAGTCAGACATATTGTACTGGACCCCTAATGTCATTTTGGTGCAACAACCAATCAACCACTTCTTGATCCATTATTCTGTTGTTGTTGTTGTTGTTGTTGTTGTTGTTGTTGTTGTTTTCACTTTACTTACAAGCCATCACAATTTAAGATGTTTACCTCTGCTAAATGGATTAAGGAGAAAGTGACAAAATGTCAAGCATTTTTTTTTAATTTACATTGTTTTCCCTTAGAATGTGAGTTGAGAGAAGTTTGACGCTTGTTTTTGTGTCTGCTATACATAGTCTAGCATATAATAAGTACTTAATAAATTCTGATTGATTGATTAAAAAAATTATTAAGGACTTATAAAATCCTGTTCTGTTGAAGCCTAAAACATCTGGGAATCAAAACAATAGGTTGGCATGTTTAGGACAGAATGATTCACTCATTGTACTAACATCTGCTGGAGGTGTTAAGTAGAGGCACAAAGACTTTATAAACAGGAGTGCTGGGGAAGAGATTTCCATTCAAGTATAAAGTGGACAAGATGGAATTCAGATCCCTTCAAAACTGAAATTCTCATGATTCAATAAGTGTCCAATGATCAAAACATTTAATGTTTTGAAAGTTGCTTTGGGAGTCCTTAATTAACTCATTGCAATACCTCCTTTTTCTTCTTCCTTTAAGGAGATTGTTTTTACTATAGTTCCTTTGTTGCACATACTTTTTTTTGTTTTGTTTTTTGTTTTGCTCCTTTTTCTGTGAGCTTCTTAATGTGTCTTAATAAAGCTACTTATTTGTCCACATCATCCTTACTATTTTGCAAAGCCTATTCTTAAGGTCTATTCTGTCCTCTAAGATTATTACGATTGAATAATAATCAGCATTGCATTTTTGTTTTCCTTCCTCTTCCCTTTCTTATCCACCAAGTCTCTAGAATCCTCTACATTTGACCCCTTTTCTTCAAGATTCTTATGGCTAGTCTCAACTCCAATTAGTTGTGGGTTTAGCCCTCCAAGATGACCAAGGGTTAACTGCAAAAAGTCAGGCAAGGTTGGCCTTTTTTGGGGGGGAGTTGATATAGTGTTCATATTTTAAGTATTTGTTAATTTGCTTATGGATCTTTTTTGTTGTATTTTTTTATGATGAAGAAAATAATCAACTGTTCAGACCTGAAAAAAAAAAGTCATCAATTTCTTCCACCCTGTTTTCTTCTCTTAATGATATTATGGAGGAAGAGAAAGAACTAGAATGAATCTGATGGCTGCCATTGATTCACCATCTCTAGCAAGTTCTTTAAGCTGTTTTTCTAGTAGTGGAAAAATTTACTCTGAATCAGCAATACTCTCATACCTAGGCCTATATGTCAAGGACAGCTGCATTAAGGAAGAGTGTGCTATATGATAGTCATGGAAAAATAATATGGAAAGCTCATTTGACATGGGGATTGGATTTATTTTCCCTCCCCTCAAATACATGCCATTCCCTGAGTAGGGTGATCACAGGTAGAAGGAAGGAAGAAAGGGAGGAAAGAAATAATCATTAAGCACCTATTATATGCCAGGCACTGTCATAAGTGCTTTACAAATATTATTTCATTTGATCTTCAAAACAACTCTAAGAGGTAGATGCTATTATTATCCCCATTTTACAGCTGAAAAAATTGAAGTAAACAGTGATTAAATGACTTGTCCCAGGTCATACAACCAATAAAGGTATGTGACCAGATTTGAACTAAAGTTTTCTTGACTCTAGGTCCAGTATTCTAGCCACTTTGCCATCTAGCTGCCTCTAATAAAGAAACTTTGATTCCCACAAAGCAATATGCCACACAATTGTGAACCAAACATTTAAAGAACAATTAGCCCCAGTACTATATAAACTATTTGAAAAATAGGGAATGAAGGACTCCTACCAAATTCCTTTGATGACACAGACATGGTACTGATATCTAAACCAAGTAAGTTGAAAACAGAGAATGAAAATTATAGACCAATCTCCCCAGTGAATATTGATGCTAAAATCTTAAATAAGATATTAGCAAAAAGACTACAGAAAATCATCCCCAGTAGGATTTATACCAGGAATACAGGGCTGGTTCAATATTAGGAAAACTATGAGTATAGTTGACCATATTAATAACCAAATTAACAAAAACCATATGATCATCTCAATAGATGCAGAAAAAGCATTTGATAAAATCCAACATCTATTCTCATTAAAAACACTTAAGAGTATAGGAATAAATGGACTTTTCCTTAAAATAATCAGTAGCATCTATTTAAAACCATCAGTAAGCATCATATGTAATGGGGATAAACTGTAACCATTACCAATAAGATCAGGAGTGAAACAAGGTTGCTCACTATCACCATTACTATTCAATATTGTATTAGAAATGCTAGCTTTGGCAATAAGAGTTGAGAAAGAGATTAAAGGAATTAGAGAAGGTAATGAGGAAACCAAATTGTCACTTTTTGCTGATGATATAATGGTATACTTAGAGAACCCCAGAGATTCTACTAAAAAGCTATTAGAGATTATCTACACCTTTAGCAAAGTTGCAGGATACAAAATAAACCCACATAAGTCACCAACATTTTTATATATCACTAACAGAATCCAACAGTGAGAGTTACAAAGAGAAATTCCATTTAAAGTAACTATTGATAGAATAAAATATTTAGGAATCTATCAGCCAAGGAAAAATCAGGAACTATGTGAGCAAAACTACAAAACACTTTCCACACAAATAAAGTCTGATCTAATCAATTGGAAAAATATTAAATGCTCTTGGATAGGGTGAGCAAATATAATAAAGATGGCAATACTACCTAAACTAATCTATTTATTTAGTGCTATACCAATCAGACTCCCCAAAAATTATTTTAATGACCTAGAAAAAATGATAACAAAGTTCATATGGAAAAACAAAAGGTCAAGAATTTCAAGGGAATTAATGGAAAAAAAAAAATCAAATGAAGGTAGCCTAGCTGTACCAGAGCTAAAATTATATTATAAAGTAGCGGTTATCAAAACCACTATTGGTATTGGCTAAGAAAGAGACTAGTTGATAAATGGAATGGGTTGGGTTCAAAGGACAAAACAGTCAATAACCCTAATAATCTAGGGTTTGATGAACCCAAAGACCCCCCAGCTTTTGGGCTAAGAACTCACTGTTTGACGAAAATTGCTGGGAAAATTGGAAATTAGTATGGCATAAACTAGGCATTGACCCACACTTAAAACCATACACCATGATAAGGTCAAAATGGGTTCATGACCTAAGCATAAAGAATGAGATTATAAATAAATTAGAAGAATATAGGATAGTTTACCTCTCAGACCTGTGGAGGAGGAAGGAATTTGTGATAAAGAAGAACTAGAGAGCATTATTGATCACAAAATAGAAAATTTTGATTATATCAAATTGAAAAGTTTTTGTACAAACAAAAGTAATGCAGACAAGATTAGAAGGGAAGCAATAAACTGGGAAACATTTTTACAGTCAAAGGTTCTGATAAAGACCTCATTTCCAAAATATATAGAGAATTGCCTCTGATTTACAAAAAATCAAGCCATTCTCCAATTGATAAATGGTCAAAGGATATGAACAGACAATTCTCAGACGAAGAAACTGAAACTATTTCAAGCCATATGAAAAGATGCTCCAAGTCATTATTAATCAGAGAAATGCAAATTAAGACAACTCTGAGATACCACTACATATCTGTCAGATTGGCTAGAATGACAGGGTAAGATTATATGGAATGTTGGAGGGGATGTGGGAAAACTGGACACTGATACATTGTTGGTGGAATTGTGAATACATCCAGCCATTCTGGAAAGGAATTTGGAACCATGCTCAAAAAGTTATCAAACTGTGCATACCCTTTGACCCAGCAGTGTTACTACTGGGCTTATATCCCAAAGAGATCTTAAAGAAGGGAAAGGGACCTGTATGTGCAAGAATGTTTGTGGCAGCCTTCTTTGTAGTGGCCAGAAACTGGACACTGAGTGGATGTCCATCAATTAGAGAATGGCTAAATAAATGTGGTATATGAATATTATGGAATATTATTGCTCTGTAAGAAATGACCAGCAGGATGATTTCAGAAAGGCCTAGAGAGACTTACATGAACTGATGCTGAGTGAAATGAGCAGGACCAGGCGATCATTATATACTTGTTGAAGTATATATATATATATATATATATATATATATATATATATATATATACACTATACTATACTATTATATACTATACTCTATATACTATATATACTATATATATATATATATATATATATATATATATATATATATATATATATATATATATATAAATATATATATACTAACAATACTATATAATGATCAATTCTGATGGACGTGGCCCTCTTCAACAATGAGATGAACCAAATCAGTTCCAATAGAGCAGTAATGAATTGAACCAGCTACACCCAGTAAAAGAACTCTGGGAGATGACTATGAACCACTACATAGAATTCCCAATCCCTCTATTTTTGTCCATCTGCATTTTTTTATTTCCTTCACAAGCTAATTGTACACTATTTCAAAGTCCAATTCTTTTTGTACAGCAAAATAACTGTATGGACATATATACATATATTATATTTAAATTATACTTTAACATTTTTAACATGTATTGGTCAACCTGTCATCTGGGGAAGGGAGTGAGGGGAAGGAGGGGAAAAGTTGGAACAAAAGGTTTTGCAATTGTCAATGCTGAAAAATTACCCATGCACATATCTTTTAAATAAAAGCTATAATAAAAAAAATTTATCTTTGTTATAGAAAGTTGATAATTAGTACAAAAGTGACTCCCAAATCAAGAATCAGCAAAAAAAAAAAAAAGAAAAGAAAAGAAAAGAAAAGAAAAGAAAAGAAAAGAAAAGAAAAGAAAAGAAAAGAAAAGAAAAGAAAAGAAAAGAAAAGAAAAGAAAAGAAAAGAAAGAAAAGAAAAGAAAGAAAAAAGAAAGATAAAGTGTTTCTGGATCGTGGAAATTTTTTGATACTATCTATTTTATACCTGACAAAATTGTGGTTTCAGGCTTTTCAATCAGTTAGAAGTCACAACTCATGAAGAAATTCTGATTAGAGCCATAAGAAAGAAAATGGGTGCCCATATATCTTGGAATACAATCTAGGAATAACAATAATAAATAAAAGAAAAGAAAAAATAATGCTGGAATAATATCATTGTACCTAATTTTTTACCATGAGATAATACAAATCTGAAGATTTCTGAAAAATTAGTATGATCTGATGCATAGTAAAGTTAAGAAGAAAAAGAATACTTTTCTTGGCTATAATAATGTAAAGGAAAACCTCATTTGAAAAACATTAAAATATTGATCAATGCAGTGACCATCATGACTTCAGAGGATTTGATATGTATGCTACCCATACAGTCACAAAGAGATGGTAGACAATAGATGGAATGAATTATAATGACCAACATGTTGATGTTTTCACTAGTATCCTTGTGATGGCAGGAGAATGTTAGAAAGTTTCCTCAAAATAGTGGACTGACCCCATGTGACAATGTGCAAGAAAACATGGATAAAACTTGCACAGGATATGCAAGATTAAATAGTTGTGATCTACATTGTTATTGGAAACTGAGTCAGAAAAACATCTTCAAATCCATGCTATGTGATTATAAGCAAGTCAGCGTCCCTGGATCTCAGTTTTATAATCTAGAAAATAGGAAACAAAATAGTCTTTTGTGAGACTCAAATGACCAAATGCTGATAAAGCATTCTGTGCATGACAGCTATTATCAATAAAATAAAACTGATTTAATTATTTTTAAAGAGTATTTTATTTTTCATCAGGGGAAATGGTAATTTTTTTCAAGCCAAAAGTTTCTCTTTCATTCTCTTTCTATCCAAAGGATCAGATCCTCTACCAACTTCGTGTGACAAAATGAAAGTCAAATAGAACTCTACCATATGCTACTTAGCACTTGATATGGACAAAGTATCTGAGAATATTTCCAAAGCAATTAGAATGAGTTAAATATTCTTTGTGCCTTCCTGGAGCAGGGATATGCAATAAACAATGAACTTTTGCACTGACAGCTTATTTATAGGATTAATTGTCAAAATCAAGTTTGGATGAAGACTGTGTTGGAAGGAACTATTCCAGTGGGGAAGAGGGAGGAAAGCTTTGCATTTTTCATATATTGCAATAACATTGTAGCTTTGAAGAATGGAGATAATTGCTAGCCAACAATGAGTCAAAAGATATTACTTACAAAATTCCAATGCCAAATAATATTTTCTCTCCAAAACTCAAATTAAAAAGTTGTGCATATGAGTCTTGCCTATTAGAGAGGAGCATAATGAAAAATTTCCCATTTTGTTAATTGTCAGGCAGACCTAAAATATTCTTGCCTTCATGAGCTGGCAGTCTGATTCTGGACCATCTCAAGAGCCATAGGTTCTAACAAGATGTCTCAAAGTGATTAACCCAGTCCAAGGGTAGACAACCAGAAAGATTCTATAGAAAAGATTTCCAAGCCAGAATTAAAGCTTCCATTCACCATTTGGGCATGTATGGGACCAGAACAAAAGGGAGGATTGACCTAATTTGGAGGGCAACAAAACCTAGTACTTTTGATAGGTTTAAAGTTCATTGGCTAGAATAATTCAACTAGCGGAACTGAATTAATCAAAAGCACCTTAATCTCTTACTTTCTTCAGGTTAATCTATTCAATCTGCTTGTTGTCTAACTCATGCTTTCCGGAAGACTTACAGGAAGAATCACCTAGAACTGCAACTGCAACCTAAAACAACTCTCAGGGTGGCTCTTTGTTTCCTCAGCTGTGCTTTAGCAATGCTCTGACCTAGGCTGTTACTTTAGCTTAATTTCTACCATATATATCCCCAATTTACTTTGCTGCCATCTTCCTCTGTTTATTTTCTCTTTATTTTTTTGTCAGTCTTTTTAGCTTTAAATATCTTTGTCTATATGGCCAAGAGAATTATTGTTAAAACTCTTTTAGATTCAAATCACTAAGGCTACAGACCTTAAATAAGGATTTTATTTTCATAGAGTATGGCATAATAAGAAAGGAAAAGAAAACCTATTCACAAAACTTATATATCCAAATGAAATTTATTGAAAGAAATTCTTTGTAACCTTCTGAAGATTTAGGAATACTAAAAGTCTTCCTTTGCAATATTTTTAAAACATATACAGATCCTAAATCTATATTTTTTTGTCTGTAATTTTGCTCTGTAAGATCATATATCTACTAGCAAAAGTTATTTCTAGACTATTTAGAGTCTTTAATCTATTGTTTTGGTTAAACTTCTGCAAAAAAAAATGTGATAGTTAAGGTCAACCATTTTGATTTTTTCCATTTGTCCCTCTTTTCTTGCACTGATGAACTGTTGATTAAAATCAGATTGATTCTGTTGCAGTTGTGCCCATTCTGATCCTGAAAATATGAAAAGAACTCAAAAGGGATTTACAAAAAAGAATCAGATCAACTAGTCTGATAAAGTCTTTGACTTTAGAATACCTAATTTAGAGTAATGTAATAGATAAAGAACTGACCTTATACCCTGAAAGATCTAAGTTCAACTTCTATCCCTGAAACATCATGGCTATGTGGTCTTGTTTAAATCATTTCACTTTTTAATGGCACTGATAGTTCTTGGGAATAAAATTGAAGAGAAGATGCTGGCCTGAGTTGGGACAGCAGTTCTCCTTAAAATGACAGAGACGATACCTATCCCTATCCCTATTCCTCTAGAAAGTAATTTCTCACTCTTAGGATGATCAAAATAAACTTTTCATAGGATATTTAAAGAAATTTTTCAAGATTTAGACTTTTTTTATAAAGTTATGTTGGAATCCTTACTAACTGCTAACTAATTAGAGTTGATCTAATCTTACAAGAAGATGTTTTGGGCAGAACCTGAAACAAGGTACTAAGTAGAACTAAGTTCAATGAGTTCACACCTCCCTTGAAGCTCGTTGGGCCAGAGAGCACTATGGGAGAAAACCCATAATCCCTCTCTCTCGTATCCCACAATTCCTCCCTCTTGGATAAAAGAAACAGACAGAAGCTCTCGGTCAGATTTCAGTAGAGTTACGCCAGAAGCCCTCTCTCTCTTGGCTGGCTGGTGGCAGAAGTGTTCTTCTGGAGAGAGGAAGACGCTACAAGTCGAGATTTCAGCGGAATGACATGAAGAACTGGCTGGAGGCTGAAGAAAGTAGAGGCAGAGGCTGAAGGACCAGACCTTTGGATTTAAAGACATTTGGAGAGAGCTCTTGGAACCAAGCAGAGAGATACGCCTCTAAGCTAACCGGGCTATATTGGAAACAATAAAAGATCTAAACTTTTATCACCTGGCTGTGTTCTGAGAAGAAAAAGCTCACAACATTTTGGCGCCCTGAACGTGGGACAAACAGACCCCTCAGTGGATTTCAGTGGAAAAGCTCCGATCCTGATTCAAATGGAAAAGCCTCTGATCCTGATCCAGTGGAAAAGACTCATCAACCCAGAAATTAGGGTGAGTGCAACAAAGAAATTTTGTTAGAAGATTTAAAGTAGAATTTCAGCTAAGATGGGACAGATATTTAGAAAACAGCCTGTTTCTGTTCAAGGAAAATGTTTAGAGAGCATTGTCAAAGTTATGGAAAGCCAAGGTTTAATTATAAGTTTACAGCAAATCACTGAACTTTTACAAACTGTAAAGGACATATGTCCTTGTTTCTCTCTTGATAAGGAATTAGATTTAAATGAATGGAAATTGGTTGGAGAGGATCTTTGTCAATTCTATGATAAAAATGGGCCTAACTCAATAATTAATACATATAATGTAATACAATTGGCTATAAGAAGTTATTTAAGTGATAGAATGATGAAAAGGAAAGTACAGGAGGAAGAAATGCCAACTTTACTAGGTGAAAAGGAGGACGAATCAGATGAGAATGGAGTTAATTACAATTTTGAGTATGATACTTCACAGCAGGCGGAATTAGGTGATTCCACATCTCATGACCCTCCCTCTGCAAACAAGGGGGAGGGAGAGAGACAGAAACACAGTCAGCTTCTCCTGTAAAGCAGAATTTGACAAGATTAGAAAACACATTAGTTAAAGCAAAAGATGAAGGAAAAGATATATCTGATTTTATAAATACATATCCTGTGATTGAAGAGCTCAACTCCTCAGGTCAAAAAAGGAGAAGATACACTCCTTTTAATTTGGAAAAAATTAAAGATTTGAAAAAGGGTTGCACTCTTTATGGGGCTACATCATCTTATGTGAAGATGTTATCCATAACAAAAACTTGTCTAGAACCGGGACAAAATTTATTGTGGCTTTCGGAGTTTCATGAATTATGTAGGATTCAAGCCCAACGCAATAGGCAAACAGGAGCTATTGTACAAGTTGCTTTTGACCAACTAACTGGAGAAGGTCAGTATGCAGAGAGTTCAGAACAAATTTATTATCCCATAACAGTGTATGAGCAAATTTCTAAGGCTGCAATAAAAGCTTGGAATTCTCTCCCTGGACAGAAAGATGGACATAATGTTTTCACAAAAATAGAGCAAGGTCCCAATGAACCTTTTGCAGATTTTGTGGGACGTTTACAAACAGCTGTAATAAGAACCATTGGAGACAATGCAGCAACAGAAATAATGACTAGACATTTGGCTAAGGAAAATGCCAATGAGATTTGCAAGAGAATTATATGGGGGCTAGACAAAAATGCTCCTTTAAAAGAAATCATTAGACGCTGTGCCACAGTGGGCACAAATGCTTATTATGCCCAGACTATGATGAACATGGAAAGACAAGGTCCTTCTTGGCAGAGGAATTCTAGAGAAACTCGTCGATGTTTTCACTGCGGAAAAATTGGACATTTGAGAGCTCATTGTAGATATGGAGATAGAGTGAGAAGACAGGGTGAGAGAAAACCCAAAACCCCATGTCCAAAATGTAACCGAGGCTTTCATTGGGCCTCTAAATGTATATTGACCCAGAGGAATGAGAGGCAGGGCCCAGCTCCAAAGTATCAATCAAAGGACAGGTGGGGCATGATAGCAGCTGAGGTTACACCCAGAGAGACTTTAGAAATTCAGAACTCTGATGTCATCAACCAACAGAAAAGCAATCAGGATTACAGTTGGGAAGAATACAGGCCTTTTAAGACAACAAGACAATATCCAATGCAAACAGCTCCAATGTAATTACCAGATGATGAGGAGAAATCCCAAAAGTGGTAAATAGAAGAGAATTAGATAGGTTAAGTGCTTGGGGAAGAGGATCTGCTTATATTTCCACAGATGAAGAAAGAATCAGATGGCTGACAATGAGACTGTCAAAAGGATTCTTAAAATCTTCAGAAATCATTGGGTTCCCTGAGATGAAAAATTGTTGATGAGACTTTTGCAGTACTTCAGAGCTTACAGGAATTATTAGATTCCTGGCACATGAACTAATGGACAATGGATTCCTTATGGACTATTTCTAGGACTTATGGACATTTGTAAATTTTCAGGTCGATTTATGTTGTTACATTACTACTAGCCTGTGTTATATTACTATGTGCTTATGTATTTTAAGCAATTGCAAGAATCATTGGATTTCTTGAGATGAAAGATTGTTGATGAGACTTTTGCAGTAGTTAAATTTTCATGTTGATTCATGTTATTTGTTACATTACCACTAGCCTGTGTTATATTGCTGTGTGCTTTTGTAAATTATGTATAATGCCTCCCATATTGATGGATTTATGTATACCATGTATATCTGTTACAAAGTTCTGGCCCATATTGATGGATTTATGTGTACCCCTTCAGAAACCCCCTATGTTTTAAAACAAAAGAAAGGGGGAGATGTTGGAATCCTTACTAACTGCTAACTAATTAGAGTTGATCTAATCTTACAAGAAGATGTTTTGGGCAGAACCTGAAACAAGGTACTAAGTAGAACTAAGTTCAATGAGTTCACACCTCCCTTGAAGCTCGTTGGGCCAGAGAGCACTATGGGAGAAAACCCATAATCCCTCTCTCTCGTATCCCACAATTCCTCCCTCTTGGATAAAAGAAACAGACAGAAGCTCTCGGTCAGATTTCAGTAGAGTTACGCCAGAAGCCCTCTCTCTCTTGGCTGGCTGGTGGCAGAAGTGTTCTTCTGGAGAGAGGAAGACGCTACAAGTCGAGATTTCAGCGGAATGACATGTAGAACTGGCTGGAGGCTGAAGAAAGTAGAGGCAGAGGCTGAAGGACCAGACCTTTGGATTTAAAGACATTTGGAGAGAGCTCTTGGAACCAAGCAGAGAGATACGCCTCTAAGCTAACCGGGCTATATTGGAAACAATAAAAGATCTAAACTTTTATCACCTGGCTGTGTTCTGAGAAGAAAAAGCTCACAACAAAGTTATACATCCACATGAGTTTTCTAGGAACAGTTGATAGACACAGTGAATGAAGCGTGAAACTTCAAGTCATACAGACTTAAACTGAAATCTGGCTTCATATACTCATTTCAGCAAAGATACTTAATGTGATTGCCTCAGTTTCCTAATCAGTAAAATGAAGAAAATAATAGAATCTGCCTTCCTGGGTTGTTATGTGGATCAAATTAAGAAGATATTTGTAATTTCACTTAAAAACAATGCCTAACACATAGTAGGTGATAAATAAAAATCTGTTATTGTTGTTGTTATAAATGAAGCTCTCATGTGGCATGAATATCTCTGGAAACTTGCCTATTGCACCCCTTGAAAGAAGGATAATGACATAGCTGAATATTTGCTCCTTCCTTCATCTATTTTAGGAGGGACATTAGACTAGAATTATATTCAGCAATGAGGTGGTAAATATATAACAACTACCCCCCTCCAAAAAATGTACACACTTTTATTTAAAAGTCAAAAAGTCAAAAAATGATAAACTTTTCCATTGAATCTGCTTTATCAACATTTTCTCCATCACTTTCTTAAATCCAGAAAATCAATAAAATAATAAATCAAATCCTTATTTGTGGAGTTTGCTGGTTTCTGAGTTGGAAATGCTAACATTGAAAATTTAACAATGAGACAGTGTGAGCTGACTCCAGAATACTTCTAATCATATCATTTCTAAATAGATTTTAAGACCACTCCCCTCTTTCAGTATTGCTGAACTAGGGATAAGAGTATGTTTCAGAGCAAAAAATGTTTCCTTGGTAGCTCTTTAAGGGAAGAGAAATTCCTAGCTTATAACCTTCAGCATAATTCTTTCCCACCAAATTCCATTACAAAAGAGACCATCAGAAATAATGAATATTGGCCCATTGTACCAAGCAAAATAGCAAGCAGAAATTGCATAAGCTCTACAAATTGGGATATATCAAAAAATATACAAGATTGAATGAGTTCATCTTTCGGGAAGGAGATTAAAGGAGGGCAAAGCAGGAAAGAGACCCACATTTCACTCAAGGAGAAATTTTCCAAAAGCTCTAGGAAGGCAAGTAGGAAACATGTTGGGAAGCCAGATTTCTCTACATGCCTGAAATCTTTCCAAATCTTTCCCAGCATTATTATAATTTTATCTTACAAGAGGAATTTCAAAGGTAAGCAGAGGCAATGAAGGAAGAAAGGAAAACATACAACCAAGTTGTAGCTGTCAAAATGAGATTTGGATGCGGTTTGAACTCAATAGTTAGAGCCTGTGGGTGATGGTCTTCAGATGATAGTAGGATAAGGAAGAGGATCAATTATGGTCTTTTAGAAAGATGATTTTCATTGATAATACATCCAGCTCCACCAAGGTCTCTATCATTCCTATTTCATTCTTTAAGATGCCTGACTTGCAGTTTTTACCAGAGTATCTTGTTGATGAACCTAAAGATCATGATATGTAGAGAAATTTTCATCTAAGTAAGTCTGTTTGGTCTCCCATTTCTAAAGTCATACCCAAGGAGACAACAACAAATCAAATAGAGAGTACAAGCCTGGATAGGAAAGTTTCCAGAAAACATCAAGAAGGGTGGCATATAGTGTACCATCTGGACTAGCTCTCTCAGTACCAGCTCAAGTCTTTTGTCTTAAAAGAGAAGTGATAAGCCAGGGACCCACAAGGATCATCAAATATGTAGTCAGTTTATTTCAAGTTCTCTCAGCCTTCAATACTTTAGTATAATTACATCACTACAGCACAATGAGCATGTGCTAACTATAAGCTCCTTGCTATTATTATGCAAATGCATCTTTACTGCAAGTATTTTTGGTTCAAGTAAAACACAGGTTGTCATGACCCCCTGACTTCTCGGGAAGGCTGAGACACCCCCAAGGGGAGATGAGAGCTAAACCAGAAATTGTCAGTGGGTTCCCTCTGGGCTGAAGGTTCCTATACATCATCAAGAGTTCCCCCACTGTCTTGGCCCTCTACAATACAGTATCTAAAGAAGAGAGTCTGATACAAGTGAAATTTCTCTGTGACCCACATATGTTTTGGATTATTGTATTACTTAAATGTCTTCTTTTTTACTTACCTTTTGTTTAACTTGATGTTGATTTTTATCCTTGTTCTCACCAGTTGATGATCTGATTGAAGACTGGCAGACATTTTCATATGTTTCATTTCTAATACATTCCATGTGAATTTAATGAGGACCATGGGTGTACTAAATGCTAATGTTATTGTGAATGATTCGGGTGTTACACAAGGAGTACACAAGGAAAGCATTTCCACAAGAACTTCATCATTTAATTATGTAGAGAGAATTCTTTTTTTTAATAGCTTTTTGTTTTTTTCTCCAAATATATGCAGATAGTTTTCAACCTTCACTTCGCAAAATCTTTCATTCCAAATTTTTCTCCCTCCTTCCCCTCTATTTCCTCTCATAGACAGCAAGAAATCCAATATAGGTTAAACATGTGCAATTCATTTAAACATAATTTCATATTAATCATGCTGTGCAAAGAAAATCAGATCAAAAGGTGGGAAAAAAAGCATGAGAAAGAAAAAACAGACAATAACAATAATAAAAAAAGATAAAAATACTATGCTTTGATCCACATTCAATCTCCATACTTCTCTTTGGATGTGGATGGCTCTTCCCATCACAAGTCTATTGAAACTGCCTTAAATCATCTCATTGTTGAAAAAAGCGAAGTTGATCATCACATAATCTTGTTATTGCTGTATACAATAAGTTTTTCTAGGCTTTTCTGAAATCAGTCTGTTCATCACTTCGTATAGAACAACAATATTCCATTACATTCTTTTTACCATAACTTATTCAGCCATTCCCCAAGTGATGGGCATTCATTCATTTTCCAATAAATTGCCACCACAAAAAGAGCTGGTATGGTGCTTTTCCCTTTTTATGATCTCTTTGACATACAGATCCAGTAGAGATACTGCTGAATCAAAGAGTATGGACAGTGTGATAGTCATTTGGGCATAGTTCCAAATTCTCTCCAGAATGTTTGGATCAGTTCACAACTCTGACAACAATGCATTAATGATCCAGTTTTGTGACATCTCCTCCAACATTTGTCATTATTGTTTCTTGTCATCTAAGCCTATCTGAGATGTGTGAAGTGGTGCCTGAGAGTTGTCTCGGTTTGTATTTCTCTAGTCAATAGTGAATTTTTTTTATATGACTAGAAATGGCTTTAATTTCATCTTCTGAAAACTGCCTATTCATATCCTTTGACTATCAATTGTGGAATGACTTATATTCTTATAAATTTGAGTCAATTCTCTATATATTTTATAAATGAGGCTTTCATTTGAGACAGTGGATGTAAAAAAATTTTTTCCCACCTTACTGCTTCCCTTCTAATCTTGGCTGCATTGTTTTTGTCTGCACAAAAACCTTTTAATTTAATATAATCAAAATTATCCCTTTTGCATTTTATAATGTTTTTTAGTTCTTTGGCCACAGATCTCTTTCTTTTCCACAGATTTCAGGGGTAGACTATCCCTTGTTCTCCTAATTTGTTTATAGTATCACCCTTTATGTCTAAATCACAAACCCATTTTGACTTTATCTTAGTATAAAGTGTTAGATGTTGGTCAATGCCTAATTTTCTGCCATACTCTTTTCTAGTTTCTCAGCATTTCAAACATTAGATTATTATAGTAGTTGTCTTGTAAACCTATTTCACTGATCCACTACTCTATTTCTTAGTCATTATCAAATGATTTTGATGATTTTTACTTTATAATATAGTTTTAGGTCTGGTAGGCCACCTGCATTTGCATATTTTTTTCAATAATTACCTTGAAATTCTTGATTTTTTTTCTTCCAGATGAATGTCGTTATTTTTTCTAGCTTTAAAAAGTAATATCTTGACAGTTTGATTAGTATGGCATTGAATAAGTAGATTAATTTAGGCAGAATTGTCATTTTTATTATATTAGCTTTGCCTACTTATGAATACTTTATATTCTTTCAATTGTTTAATTCCTGGCTCTGTCTTGGCAGATAGATTCCCAAATATTTTATATTATCTGCAATTATTTTAATGGAATTTTTCTTTCTAACCTTTGCTGCTGGACTTTGTTGGTAACATATAGAAATGCCAATGATTTATATGGATTTATTTTATATCCTGCTTTGCTAAAGTTGTTGATTGTTTCTAGTAGTTTTTTAGTTGATTTTCTAGGCTTCTCTAAGTATACCATCATATTATCTGCAAAGAGTAATAACTTTATTTTCTCATTACTTACTTTAATTCCTTCAATTTCTTTTTCTTCTCTTATTACTAAAGCTAACATTTCTAATACAATAGTGAATAGTAGTGGTGATAATGAACCTCTGGTTCACCCCAGATCTTATTGGGAATGTTTCTCATTTATCTCTATCATATATAATGCTTGCTAATGGTTTTAGATGGATACTACTTACTGATCATTTTAAGGAAAAATCCATTTATTCCCATACTCTCCAGTGTTTTTAATAGGAATGAATGTTGTATTTTGTCAAATGCTTTTTCTGCATCAATTGAGAAAGTCATAAAATTTCTGTTAGTTTGGTTATTGATAGAGTCAATTATGCTGATAGTTTTTCTCATTTTGAACAAGCCCTGCATTACTGGTATAAATCCTACATCAGTATATCCGACAATCAATAAATTGCACCAGTACTTATTAGGGCAATAGATCTATAATTTTCATTCTCTGTTTTGGTCCTTCCTGATCTAGGTATTAGTATCATATCTGTGTTATAAAAGAAATTTGATAGGATTCTTTTCTCCCCTGTTTTCCTGAATAGGTAATTAATTGAAATTAATTGTTCTTTAAATGTTTGATAGAATTTAACATGTAACTCTATCTGGCCCTGGAGATTTTTTCTTAGGCAATTCATTGTTCAATTTATTTTTCTAAAATAAGACTAAGTAATTTATTTCCTTATCTGTTAATCTGTACAATTTATATTTTTGTAAGTATTTATCCATTTCACTTAGATTGTTAGACTTATTGACAAACAACTGGGCAATGTTATTCCTAATTATTGCTTTAATTTCGTTTGTGATGGTGGTAAATTCACCTTTTTTCATTTCTTATACTGATAAGCTGGTTTTCTTCTTTCTTTTTTTCTAATCAAATTAGTCCAAAAATTTATTTACTCTGTTGGTTTTTTCATGAAACCAACTCTTAGTTTTGTTTATTAGTTCAATAATTTTCTTACTTTCAATTTAACTAATCTCTCTTTTGGCTTTCAGAATTTCTAATTTGGTATTTAATTTGGGGTTTTAATTTGTTCTTTTTCTAACTTTTTCAGTTGAATGTCCAATTCATTGATCTTTTCTTTCTCTATTTTATTCAAGGAAGTATTTAGTGATTTTTCCCTAAGAACTGCTTTGGCTACATCTCATACATAAGTTTTAGTATGTTGTCTTGTTATTGTCATTCTAAATATTGATCATATATTTATTTCAAGTATTTTATCAATTTATCAAGCATTTCTGTGATTTGTTCTTTGACCCACTCATTCTATAGGATTAAATTATTTAGTTTCTAATTAATTTTTGGGCTATTTTTCCATATTCCTGTATTACATGTAATTTTTATTGCTTCATGATCTTAAAAAGATATGTTTATTATACCTGCTTTTTTGCATTTGATTGTGAGGTTTTTATGCACTGATATATGGTAAATTTGTATCTATGTACCATATACCATAGATATGAAAATACCTTTCTATCCCCATTCAAGTTTCTCCAAAGATCTATCACACCTAACTTTTCTAAAATTCCATTCTATATTTATGTAGTTCTGAAAGAGGGAGGTTGAAATTCCCTTATCAGTATAGTTTTGCTGTCTTTTTCTTCTTGCAACTAATTTAATTTCTTCTCTAAGAATTTGGATGCTCTACTACTTGGTGCATATCTTTAGTATTAATATTTTTTCATTATCTATGGTACCCTTTAGCTTCAGCCTTTTACCCTTACTCTATATGTATCTCTCTGCTTCAACTGTGTTTCTATTTTATTTGTTTTTAGCTTTTTGTTTTCAAAATATATGCACAGATAATTTTCAACATTCATCCTTGCAGAACCTTGTATTTCAAATTTTTTCTCCCTCCTTAAGATAGCAAGTAATAGAATATATGTTAAACATATGAAATTCTATACATATCTCCACAATTTTCATGCTGGACAAGAAAAATAAGATCAAAAAGGGAAAAAAATGAGAAAAAAAAAAAAGCAAGAGCAACAAAAAGTGAAAATACTATATCGTGATCCACATTTAGTCCCACAATCCTCTTTATGGATATAGATAGCTCTCTCTATCACAAGTCTATTGGAAATGGCCTGAATCACCTCATTTTAAAAAGAACCCATGTCCTTCAGAATTGATCATTATATAATCCTGTTGTTGCTGTGTATAATATTCTCTTGGTTCTACTCACTTCACTTAACATCAGTTCATACAAGTCTCTCCAGGCCTTTCTGAAATCATCCTGCTAATAATTTCTTATAGAACAATAATACTCCATAATATTCACATACTATAATTTATTCAACTATTCTCCAACTGATGGGCATCCACTCAGTTTCCAGTTCCTTGCCACTACTAAAAGTGCTATTATAAACATTTTTGCACATATGGGTTCTTTTTTCCTTTTTTATGATCTCTTTGGGATACAGGCTCACTAGAGACACTGCTGGATCAAATAATATGTATAGTTTGACAGCTCTTTGGGCATAGTTACATATTGTTTTCCAGAATGGTTCAATCAGTTCACAACTCTATCAAAAATGTATTAAGGTCCCAGTTTTCCTACGTCCCCTCCAACATTTATCATTATCTTTTCCTGTCTTCTCAGTATCTGTGAGGTATTTAGTGGTACCTCAGAGTTATCTTATTTTGCATTTCTCTGATTAATAGTAATTTAGAGCACTTCTTTCATATGACTAGAAATGGCTTTAATTTTTCATCAGAAAATTATTTGTTCATATCTTTTGACCATTTATTAATTAGAGAATGGCTTGTATTAAAATAAGTTTCTTGTAAACAACATATTGTAAGATTCTGGCTTTTAATCCTGTTTGTTATCCATTTTAATTTTATGGGTGAGTTCGTCCCATTTACATTCACAGTTAAGATTACTAATTCTGTATTTCCCATCATCCTGTTTTTCTCAAGTTATGCTTTTCTCTCTCCCTTCATCCTTTCCCTCCTCACCAGTGTATTGCTTATGACCACCATCTATGACTACCATCTCCCTCAATCTGTTCTGATTTTTCAGCCTCCCCTTTTTCTTATTCCTTTTTTTTTCTACTTCTGTTCTCCCTTCTATTAGTCTCCCCTTTTCCTTTCCCCCTTTCCTTTTACTATCCTACAGAGTAAGAAAAATTTCTATATCAAACTAAGCATGCATTTTTCCCTCTTTGAGCCAAATCTGATGAGCTTAAGGTTCAAACAATGCTCATCCCCCTCACTTTCCCCCCCTCAACTATAATAGACCTTTTGGGGCAACTAGGCAGTGTAGTAGATAGAGCACCAGTCAGGAGGACCTGAGTTCATATCTGGTCTCAGACACTTAACACTTTCTGGCTGTGTGACCCTGGGCAAATAATTTAATCCCAATTGCCTCAGCAAAAAACAAAAACAAATACAAAAACAAAATTATAATAGGCCTTTTGTACCCCTTCAAACAATCCTGACAAAGTCCTGAAGAATTATACATATCTTCTTCCCATATGGGATGTAAACATTTTAATTTTTAAAAAAAAACATTTTTCTTCCATTTACCTGTTTGTGTTTCTGTTGCATCTTGTATTTCGAGATCAAATTTTCTGTTCAGTTCTTATCTTTTCATCATAAATGATTCAAAATCTTCTATTTCATTGAATGTCCATGTTTCCCCTGAAGGATTACATAATTTTGCTGGATAGTTGATTCTTAGTTGTAGTCCAAACTTGTCTTCTAGAAAGAATCTAAGGTTCTTTTTGAACTCTTCCAAGAGAACTTTTTGAATTGGAGACTAGTTCATATCCCTCTTTGAGGCTGCACTTAAAGGCATTTTGCCTTTGCTGTGCTCTTCTGGATTTGTGTTCTGGTCTTCCCTGTCTCCACAGTATTTCTGTATGGTCAGAACTCCTTTTGCTTCTTTGCTCATTTTTAAAGGTTGAAGTCTTCTCTTAGGGCACAGAGGATATTTTCCCAAGCTCCTCTTCAGGGAAACAAGGACTTCTGATCCTTTAATATGGAAGTTGCTAAGTTTTGAGTTATCCTGATTTTGGTTTAAATTTATGATATATGAATTGTTTCTTTCTAGCTGTTTGCAGTATTTTCTCCTTGAGCTGATAATACTGGAATTTGATTAAATATTTCTTGGAGTTTTTAAGTTTGGGTTTATTTCAGGAGGTGACTGGGGGTTCAGGACAGTTTTTCTTGATGATTTATTGAAAAATGTTGTCTAGGCTCTTTTTTTCCATTGTGGCTTTGAGGCAGTCCAATAATTCTTAGATTCTCTCTCCTAGATCTATTTTCCAAGTCAGTTGTTTTTCCTATGAGGCATTTTACATTTTATTCTATTTTCTGGTTTTTTTTAAATTTTGTTTGACTGATTCTTGATTTCTCATTGTTCATTCATTTCCATTTATCCAATTCTAATTTTTAATGAATTATTTTCATCAGTAGGCTTTTTACCTCCTTTTGCATTTGGCCAATTATACTTTTAAAGGAGTTGTTTTGTTTTGTGGATTTTTTCCAATTTTGCTAATTCTATTTTTTAAGAAATTGTTTTCTTGAATAAATTTTTATGCTTCCTTTTCTAAGGTGTTGACTTTCCCCCCCAAAAAAAAACTTTCATAGTTCTCCTGCAATGCTCTCATTTCTTTCCCCCATTTTTCTTCTATGTCTCTTTAAGATTCTTTTTGAACTCTTCCAAGAGAACTTTTTGAATTGGAGACTAGTTCATATCCCTCTTTGAGGCTGCACTTAAAGGCATTTTGCCTTTGCTGTGCTCTTCTGGATTTGTGTTCTGGTCTTCCCTGTCTCCACAGTATTTCTGTATGGTCAGAACTCCTTTTGCTTCTTTGCTCATTTTTAAAGGTTGAAGTCTTCTCTTAGGGCACAGAGGATATTTTCCCAAGCTCCTCTTCAGGGAAACAAGGACTTCCCACTGCTGGCCAGTGATGCTACATGTTTTCCCCCTTTTGATGGCTAGGCTCGGTCAAGTCCCACTTGTTATACTGGGATTCAAGGGCTAACAATTCATCCTCTGTAGTTGTGTTGGAGTTCTTACAGCTAATCTGTTGATCTACTGACCTTATGAACCAAGACAGAATAGTCAAGGCTGTTTTATATTGTCTAGGAGCCTCCTGCTAGATTCCCCACTTAGGGCCTCCCTGCACAGGGCCTGAGCTAGGTCATATTCTCCCTGTCCAATTGAGACAGGACTTTCCTGAAGATATCTTAAGCTTCAAAGCTATCTTCCACTCCAAAATCCATTCAGAAGCTTGATCTGGTGTGGATTCTGAGGGAATCTTTGGAGAGTTCAGGCAACATCTTGTCTTTACTCTCTACCATCTTGGAAATAACTTGAATTTTTTACTTAAAAAAAAAAAACCTTTAGGAAAAGGGAAAATATGTGATGATTTAAACTTCAAAAATTTTTCCATCTCATGGATACTTCAATATAAAATGCAAAGAGTATCTACTGAATAATTTTCTATTCTTTTAAGACATATCAGAATTTAGAAAAAACATGTCTTTAGGTAGACAGGAAGGAGTATTTTTTTTTTATCATTCAAAGATGCAAGTGAAAACTATAGGGAAAAGTCAAACCAATACAAATTTTTTTCAGAGTAAGACATCAATAATTTATATATGCATATATGTGTGTATATAAAATATATATAGGATATGTATATAGTACTATATAAATAATTACTAATAACACACTAAATTTAGTGGAGAACAAGAGAGTCAAACCAGAAATACAACTGCAGGATCCCAAATATTTTCTCCACAAAGAACATACTTAGATCCTCTGAAAGAAGTTGTTTTTTTTTTTTTTTAAATGACTTTTCCATCCTCTCTTACTCTTTTTTCCTTCATTCTTCACCCTTCTCCTCCAAGATTGTGAATCATAGTCTGGTCAAATCTGGGTCCTAACTCCTAGGGCCCATGTAACTGTGGACAAGTAAATTATCCCTTCTGAACTTCAGTTTTCTTGTGTGCAAAATAAGGACTTAAATAAAATAACTTCTAAAATCTCTTCGAATTCTAAATCTATAATAATATGACCTTCCTTTCCCCTTTCCTTTCCTTTCCACTCACCAAAGATGCTGTGCCAGAAAATGCCTTCTGGCTCCAAACATTTCTCTATCTCTGAATAGAAATGTAAATTGGTAACAGCAAGGGAAACCTAATGAAACCAAAAAAAAATTACTCAGGATAGAATTCCAACTAGATGCTGAGATTAAAATTCCTACTATTGACCAAATGGGCTATTTAAAGATAGTTAGGAGGGCAGCTAGGTGGCGCCGTGGATAGAACACCAGCCCTGAAGTCAGGAGGACCTGAATTCAAATTTGACCTCAGATACTTAAATACTTCCTAGCTGTGTGACCCTGGGCAATTTACTTAACCCCAATTGCCTCAGGAAGAAAAAAAAAGATAGGAATCTTGTTAATTTTATATATGTGAGGTGATACTTTGAAGTTGTTAACTTTGTATTTACAAAGAATCCTGATAAAGTCTTATAGGGAAATAAACTATCATGAAGAACAATTTAGATGATAATCATAATGGGAGGAAAGGAAGAAGCATTTATTAATCATTTACTATACACCAGACACTATACTAAGTGCTTTACAATTTTCATCCCATTTGATCCTCACAACAAACGTGGCTGGTGAGTACTTTACTATCTCCATTTTACAGGTGTGAAAACTGAGACAGATATAAATTAAGATTTATTTAGTATCTCACAGCTAGTAAGTATCTAAAGCTGTATTTGACCTCTGGGGTTTATGAGTCTATTACCACCTACCAACATAGGTGAAGAACTCTGAAAGATTTTACAATTCTGATCAATGAAGTGAATAATAATAACTTCAGAAAACTATGGATGAAACATGCTTCCTATTTCTTGACAGCAAAGTAATGAGGTGCAGAATAGCCAATGTATTAAGTGGTTTTGACTGACTCTACTTGTTGGTTATAAGCAATGGCTTCTATTTTGAGAACAGAGGAGTTGAGGGGTTAGTGACATTGGTAGTGATTTTAAAAAAAATAAAAAAAGAACAATGACTTATTTTTATATAGACAGAAAAGTATAGAAGAAAGATGAGAAAGAGACATAGGAAAGCAAGATAATTTTATTCCTGTCTTCTTAATACACATAAAGGTATATGACAAAAGTTTTCAATTTCACATTCAATCCTTTCCCATTTATCTTCATATATTGAAATGTTCATGTTTGATGTATACCTTGTTCTAGAAACTAGATGTGGAAAGGACATTGTACCAGAAAAAAGGGAAAGTGAGGGTACTACATTTCATGAAGAGGCAAAGAAAACCTAGTATATCTGAGAGAAAGAATGGAGAGGGATGAATATAGTGAGTATTTTACTGCTTTCAGAATTGGCACTAAGAGAAGAATTTTAGACATATTCAATCTATGGTGAAACTTCTCCCACCTCATTGAAAAGTGAGAAGGGAAAAGTGAAAAGGGAAGGAATAAGCTAAGTGGAAGGGAATACGGTAACTGGGAGGGAAAGGGGTAAGTTGGGGGGGGGGAACTCTAAGGGGAGGGAAGATACTAAAAAAGGGAGGGCTGTGAGAAGCAAGTGGTGCTCACAAGCTTAACACTGGGAAGGGGGGTAAGGGAGTAAGAAGGGAGAAAAGCATAAACCGGGGTTAACAAGATGGCAAGTAATACAGAATTGGTCATTTTAACCATAAATGTGAACGGGGTAAACTCCTCTATAAAGAGGAAGCGGTTAGCAGAATGGATCAAAAGCCAGAATCCTACAGTATGTTGTTTACAGGAAACACACCTGAAGCGGGGTGATACATGCAGGTTAAAGGTAAAAGGTTGGAGCAAAACCTACTATGCTTCAGGTGAAGCCAAAAAAGCAGGGGTAGCCATCCTGATCTCAGATCAAGCTAAAGCAAAAATTGATCTAATCAAAAGAGATAAGGAAGGGCACTATATCTTGCTAAAGGGTAGAATGAATAATGAAGAAGTATCTATATTAAACATATATGCACCAAGTAGTGTAGCATCTAAATTCTTAAAAGAGAAATTAAGAGAGCTGCAAGAAGAACTAGACAGTAAAACTATAATAGTGGGAGATCTCAACCTTGCACTCTCAGAATTAGATAAATCAAACCACAAAATAAATAAGAAAGAAGTCAAAGAGATAAATAGAATACTAGAAAAATTAGATATGATAGATCTCTGGAGAAAATGTAATGGGGACAGAAAGGAGTACACCTTCTTTTCAGCAGTTCATGGAACTTATACAAAAATTGACCATATATTAGGACATAAAAATCTCAAACTCAAATGCAGTAAGGCAGAAATAGTGAGTGCATCCTTTTCAGACCATGATGCATTGAAAATTACATTCAATAAAAAGCCACAGCAAAGTAGACCAAAAAATAATTGGAAACTAAATAATCTCATACTAAAGAATGATTGGGTGAAACAGCAAATTATAGACATAATTAATAACTTCATCCAAGAAAACGATAATAATGAGACATCATACCAAAATGTATGGGATGCAGCCAACGCGGTAATAAGGGGAAATCTCATATCTCTAGAGGCCTATTTGTATAAAATAGAGAAAGAGAAGGTCAATGAATTGGGCTTGCAACTAAAAATGCTAGAAAAGGAACAAATTAAAAACCCCCAATCAAACACTAAACTTGAAATTCAAAAAATAAAAGGAGAGATCAATAAAATTTAAAGTAAAAAAACTATTGAATTAATTAATAAAACTAAGAATTGGTTCTATGAAAAAACCAACAAAATAGACAAACCCTTAGTAAATCTGATTAAAAAAAGGAAAGAGGAAAATCAAATTGTTAGTCTTAAAAATGAAAAGGGAGAACTCACCACTAACGAAGAGGAAATTAGAGCAATAATTAGGAGTTACTTTGCCCAACTTTACGCCAATAAATTTGACAATTTAAATGAAATAGAAGAATACCTCCAAAAATATAACTTGCCTAAACTAACAGAGGAAGTAGTAAATATCCTAAACACTCCTATCTCAGAAAAAGAAATAGAACAAACTATCAATCAACTCCCTAAGAAAAAAACCCCAGGACCAGATGGATTTACATCTGAATTCTATCAAACATTTAAAGATCAATTAACTCCAATGCTAAATAAACTATTTGAAGAAGTAGGGATTGAAGGAGTCCTACCAAACTCCTTTTATGACACAGATATGGTACTGATACCTAAACCAGGTAGGCTGAAAACAGAGAAAGAAAATTATAGACCAATCTCCCTAATGAATATTGATGCTAAAATCTTAAATAAAATATTAGCAAAAAGATTACAGAAAATCATCCCCAGGATAATACACTATGACCAAGTAGGATTTATACCAGGAATGCAGGGCTGGTTCAATATTAGGAAAACTATTAACATAATTGACTATATCAACAACCAACCAAACAAAAACCATATGATCATCTCAATAGATGCAGAAAAAGCATTTGATAAAATCCAACAGCCATTCCTAATAAAAACACTTGAGAGCATAGGAATAAAAGGACTTTTCCTTAAAATAGTTAGGGGCATATATTTTAAACCTTCAGTAAGCATCATATGCAATGGGGGAAAAACTGGAATCTTTCCCAGTAAGATCTGGAGTGAAACAAGGTTGCCCACTATCACCATTATTATTCAATATTGTATTAGAAACACTAGCCTCTGCAATAAGAGTCGAGAAAGAGATTAAAGGAATTAGAGTAGGCAATGAGGAAACCAAACTATCACTCTTTGCAGATGATATGATGGTATACCTAGAAAACCCCAGAGATTCTACTAAAAAGCTATTAGAAATAATTCATAATTTTAGCAAAGTAGCAGGATACAAAATAAATCCCCATAAATCCTCAGCATTCTTATACACCACCAACAAAATCCAAGAGCAAGAGATACAAAGAGAAATTCCATTCAAAATAACTGTTGATAGCATAAAATATTTGGGAATCTACCTACCAAAGGAAAGTCAGGAATTATATGAGCAAAATTACAAAAAAGTTTTCACACAAATAAAGTCAGACTTAAATAATTGGAAAAATATTAAGTGCTCTTGGATAGGCTGAGCGAATATAATAAAGATGACAATACTCCCTAAACTAATCTATTTATTTAGTGCTATACCAATCAGACTTCCAAGAAAATATTTTAATGATTTAGAAAAAATAACAACAAAATTCATATGGAACAATAAAAAGTCGAGAATCTCAAGGGAATTAATGAAAAAAAAAATCAAATGAAGGTGGTCTAGCTGTACCTGATCTAAAATTATATTATAAAGCAGCAGTCACCAAAACCATTTGGTATTGGCTTAGAAATAGATTAGTTGATCAGTGGAAAAGGTTAGGTTCACAAGACAGAATAGTCAACTATAGCAATCTAGTGTTTGACAAACCCAAAGATTCTAAATTTTGGGATAAGATTTCATTATTTGATAAAAACTGCTGGGATAACTGGAAATTAGTATGGCAGAAATTAGGCAAGGACCCACACTTAACACCACATACCAAGATAAGATCAAAATGGGTCCATGACCTAGGCATAAAGAACGAGATTATAAATAAATTAGAGGAACATAGGATAGTTTATCTCTCAGACTTGTGGAGGAGAAAGAAATTTGTGACCAAAGATGAACTAGAGACCATTACTGATCACAAAATAGAAAATTTTGATTATATCAAATTAAAAAGCCTTTGTACAAACAGAACGAATGCAAACAAGATTAGTAGGGAAGCAACAAACTGGGAAAACATCTTTACAATTAAAGGTTCTGATAAAGGCCTCATTTCCAAAATATATAGAGAACTGACTCAAATTTATAAAAAATCAAGCCATTCTCCAATTGATAAATGGTCAAAGGATATGAACAGACAATTTTCAGAGGAAGAAATTGAAACTATTACCACTCACATGAAAGAGTGTTCCAAATCACTATTGATCAGAGAAATGCAAATTAAGACAACTCTGAGATATCACTACACACCTGTCAGATTGGCTAAGATGACAGGAAAAAATAATGATGAATGTTGGAGGGGATGCGGGAAAACGGGGACACTGATGCATTGTTGGTGGAGTTGTGAATGAATCCAGCCATTCTGGAGAGCAATCTGGAATTATGCCCAAAAAGTTATCAAACTGTGCATACCCTTTGATCCAGCAGTGTTTCTATTGGGCTTATACCCCAAAGAGATACTAAAAAAGGGAAAGGGACCTGTATGTGCCAAAATGTTTGTAGCAGCCCTGTTTGTAGTGGCTAGAAACTGGAAAATGAATGGATGCCCATCAATTGGAGAATGGCTGGGTAAATTGTGGTATATGAACGTTATGGAATATTATTGCTCTGTAAGGAATGACCAGCAGGATGAATACAGAGAGGCTTGGAGAGACCTACATGGACTGATGCTAAGTGAGATGAGCAGAACCAGGAGATCATTATACACTTCGACAACGATATTGTATGAGGATGTATTCTGATGGAAGTGGATTTCTCTGACAAAGAGACTTAACTGAGTTTCATTGGATAAATGATGGACAGAAACAGCTACACCCAAAGAAGGAATACTGGGAAATGAATGTGAACTATTTGATTTTTGATTTTCTTCCTGAGTTATTTTTACCTTCTGAATCCAATTCTCCCTGTGCAGCGGGAGAACTGTTCGGTTCTGCAAATGTGTATTGTATCTAGGATATACTGCAACATATTTAACATATATAGGACTGCTTGCCATCTTGGGGGGGGGGAGGAGGGAGGGAGGGGAAAAAAACGAAACATAAGTGATTTCAAGGGATAATGCTGTGTAAAAATTATCCTGGCATGGATTCTGTCAATACAAAGTTATTATTAAATAAAATTAAATTTAAAAAAACAAACAAAAAAAAAAGAAATGTTCATGTTTGTTTAGCTTATAATAAAAAGTTGTGCAGTGAATACCAAAATAAGGTCAAAATGGGTTCATGATCTAGACATAAAGAATGATATTATAAATAAATCAGAAGAACATAGGATAGTTTACCTCTCAGACCTGTGGAGGAGGAAGGAATTTGTGACCAAAGAAGAACTAGAGATCTTTATTGAACACAGAATAGAAAATTTTGATTGTATCAAATTGAAAAGTTTTTGTACAAACAAAACTAATGCAGACAAGATTAGAAGGGAAGCAATAACCTGGGAAACAATTTTTACAGTCAAAGGTTCTGATAGAGGTCTCATTTCCAAAAATATAGAGAATTGACTCTAATTTATAAGAAATCAACTATTCTCCAATTGATAAATGGTCAAAGGATATGAACAGATAATTTTCAGACAAAGAAATTGAAGCTGTTTCTAGTCATATGAAAAGGTGCTCCAAATCACTATTGATCAGAGAAATGCAAATTAAGGCAACTCTGAGATACCACTACACACCTCTCAGATTGGCTAGGATGACAGGAAAAGATAATAGTGAATGTTGGAGGGGATGTGGGAAAACTGGGATACTGATACATTGTTGGTGGAATTGTGAATACATCCAGCCATTCTGGAGAGTGATTTGTAACTATGCTCAAAAAGTTATCAAACTGTGTATACCTTTGACCCAGCAGTGTTTCTACTAAGCTTATATTCCAAAGAGATTTTAAAGGAGGGAAAGGCACTCACATGTGCAAAAATGTTTGTGACAGTCCTTTTTGTAGTAGCTAGAAACTGGAAACTGAGTGGGTGCCCATCAATTGGACAATGGCTAAATAAATTATGGTATATGAATGTTAGAGAATATTATTGTTCTGTAAGAAATGACCAGCAGGATGATTTCAGAGAGGCCTGGAGAGACTTACATGAACTGATGCTAAGTGAAATGAGCAGAACCTAGAAATCATTATACATGGCAATAAGAAGACTATACAATGATCAATTCTGATGAACATGGCTCTCTTCAACAACGAGATGATTCAAACCACTTCTAATTGTTCAGAAGTGAAGAGAGTCATCTACACCTAGAGAGAGGACTATGGGAAATGAGTATGGACCACAATATAGCACTTTCACTTTTTCTGTTATTGTTTGCTTGCATTTTTATTTTCCTCCTCAGGTTTTTTTCTTTCCTTCTAGATCCAATTTCTCTTGTGCAACAAGATAACTGTATAAATATGTATACATATATTGGATTTAAAATATTTAGCATGTATTGGGCTACCTGCCATCTAGGGGAGAGGTTGGGGCAAGGAGGAGAAAATTTGGTAACAGAAGGTTTTGCAAGGGTCAATGTTGAAAAAATTATCTATGCATATTTTTCTTTTTTTTCTTTTATTTTATAACTTTTTGTTGACAGAATCCATGCCAAGGTAATTTTTTTACAACATTATCCCTTGCACTCACTTCTGTTCCGATTTTTCCCCTCCTTCCCTCCACCACCTCCCCGAGATGGCAAACAGTCCTATATATGTTAAATATGTTGCAGTATATCCTAGATACAATATATATTTGCAGAACCGAACAGTTCTCAGTTCTCGTGTTGCACAAGGAGAATTGGATTCAGAAGGTAAAAATAACCCGGGAAGAGAAACAAAAAATATGCATATGTTTTGTAAATAAAAAGCTATAATTTAAAAAATTAAATAAATAAAAGTAATAAAAAGTTGTGAAATTTATAGGATGTATTTCATTAATTTAAATGTAAATTACTGACAATTAAGTGTGATTGCATTGAAGTTTTGTGTTATTTATGACAAGCCATTTTTAAGGTGGCAAGAAATTAAAATTTTGAATTCAAATTTCATCTGAGAAGATAGTAAGCAACTCTCACAGGATGGCAGAAGGAGAAAGGCTGGGGAAGAGAGTCATCACCTGATTTCAAAGAAACAGTCCTAACCTTTCTGTCACCAGTCCCTTGTATTTCTGTGTTGTGGAGGTCTCTTTCCCAAAGCTCAACGCTGTCCCATCATGCTCAATTTGTAAGCACAGGACAGGCTCTTGGGAAAGCCACGGGAAGAATGCCTTTTCTCTGGTTCTTTCAATGTGGGATAAATGGATCAAGAATGGATTGAAATGAGGATATTCAAATGTATTTTCCCTTTTCTCCTTTTCTCAGCTGGTATTTGTCATGAGAAGGGGGTGAGAAGCTTGTTCTTTTTTAATATGATGAAGGGTATTAACATTTTATGGAGAGGAGATGGATTGGTCTTTTTGAAGTGCTTGCTTTGCTATTATCGCTCAAAGACAGAAATCAGTTCCGCATTAAGCCCCAGCTCTCTTGGTAGCTTGGCAGGGCCAGAAACACATCACGTTTCCACTTTCTGAACTCAAGACAGGCAGCTCAGAGACAGCCATCAGCCTGCCCTGACCACATAACTTACCTCAGGTCTGCTTAGGATAACTTGCAAATTAGTGGTGATAATTTGATCAAAACCATTCCACTGTTGTATGATGCTGAATGGCTGTGGCAAATAGAAACATCCCATGTCTCTGTGGGATTTCATCAGAGGAAAAATTAACCTCAGTATGGCTTCAAATCAGCTTACCCATAGATGTGCTGTCAGCCTCTACTGAGTTTTCCATTTTTGCAGGTTTCCACTTGAACTTTGCAATGTATTAAGAGAAATTAGAAAGAATTTTAGAAATTCCCCATCACTCAGCATAAGCAAACATATTTATTATCACAGTCTGAAAACTAACCTCTTATCCCTCATACACGCTTTAGCTGGGAGTGGAAGAAGAAGAGGAAAAGAAAGGTAAGTCCTAAATGGAACCAAAAACTTTTCTTTTTTCTCAATGCCCCCAATTTCTCCCTGATGGCTTTGTGGCCACCCTCCTACTATTGAGATTCTCAACATAAAGTTTTTATGTCTAGCATTTACTTATGGTCCTAGCCCAGCTGTCATAGTCAAATCTTACACAGTCCAAGACTTCCTCAATGCATTCAAGGGGCGGGTCCATGCTACCCTGAGGCATGCCCACAGCTGTGCCTTTCACCAAATTATGTTGTTTCTCAGCATGTGAGCTAGAGTGTGAAAATATTCTTTCCCTCATTATAAGGCTAAATAGTACTCCAGGACTAAAGCCAGCTGAATTGCTTCACTATGAATCAGTCATATTTGGAAACAGGACCTTATGTTAAAATGTCAAAGACATGTCCATAACTCAATTGGAGATGGATAGAGGGAGAAAAGGGAGGATAAATAATAGGGAAAGAAACTCAAGGTATAAACAATCAAACATAATTCGTGTCAACAGAAGAAATTCGTGCAGCTGACAAAAGGAGAAAGCATTTCAGAGTTTCTTGATGCATGATGGAAGATAGAAGAAAACAAATATTAGCATGCACAAAACTAAAATTACATCCCCACATAAGTCAATGAAACTGGCCACCATTAAAGGGAGGCAGGGAGGAAGAGAAAGAAGTCACAAAAGTACAAAGGAAAAAATACCATGCAGGTAGCACAGCTGGAGCATGTTCCTATCACTTACCTCCACCCCCATCTGGACTAAGCGCACCTGGACAAAGGTTTATCAGTAACCTCTAAAACTGGTGATCTGATTATCTGCCTTTTATCAGCTTGCCAGGAGAGGTTAATCCTGAGCAGGGCCTCCGTGTTATTTCATAGCAGAGAAGATTGTACAGGACGTACCAGTCTAAGGAATTTTGCCCGCCTGCAGTGTTTAAGATACCTTCTTAAAATTGCCCTGTTGTGTGATTTTATAAATCTCCTCTGGTTCAACTCAGGTGGGACTGGCAAAAAATACACATACCTTCAAGGAGCAGGAAAGGTCTACAAGATTAGGCATTCTTTCCTTCATTCTCCAAGAGAAATGTAGAAATAGATAGAAGAATGAATGGATGCTCTTTTTCAATATTACAGGTCTAGAAATATGATTTTGGTTCAAGATAGAAAGTTGCTTTCCTAATTGAAAGTTTTAACTTATACTCAATACTTTGAATCTTTTTTTGCTGGATGCACAAAATATAGCAAATAACTAATATCATGTACATACTTTTAAGCAAGCAAAATAGAAAGCAGAAATTGAAGTTCTATGGCTTAAAATATATCAGAAAATGCATGAGGAAATGAACATTTTAGATGGAAGTAAGATGAAATCTCATCAGGAGAGAGGTCTATATTTCACCCAGGAAAAATTTCCTGAAATCTGTAGGAAGGCAAGCTAGAAATCAAGACTATGTGGAACAGACAGCTTCCTCTGTGTGTCTGCTCCAAAGTCTTTCTCTCTCCTCTTGTGGCTAGAGTTGGTGTGGAAAGAATCTGGTACCAAATATTTCTTCTCACATAAAGACTTTCTTTCCTTGAGCTCTCTAACTCCATCTCTACTCCTTAGGTATGACTCCAGACTGAAACAGAATAAAAGAGGAGGGAGTGGAGAGAGAAAAGGAGGGGAGAGAGAAAAAGATATGTGTATGTTCATAATATGTATGCATATGTATTCATGTGTTAATATAAAATATAATAATATACATATGTGTGTATGTATATACACATGCATGTAAATACAGCATTCTTTGTATCAGTCTAGAGTGACACCCAAGCAGCAGCAATACAAAATGTCCTAGTATTGAAAACCCCACTTACAAAGTGAAAACAGGAATCATGTCTGTCTATAGCTATTATGAAGGAACAAAAAAAAACCTAGCCTAAGCTTCTCAAATTATTAGAGATGACTGCATTAGCTCTTGCTTGAGATTGTAATTCTGAGAATCCACCTGTGTTCACTCTCAAGCAATAAGACCTAGAAGAGAAAATAGTTACCCCCATTGATTAAATCACATCAAAGGTACAAGAATGGATGTTTTAGTTTCATGCTAATGTTGAGATACATTAGTTACCATGAGACTGACATTTAACAAAAGCAATAGCAAAATAAAATAACTAAATATATTTTAGGTAGAGCTATGAATTAGAGATTCTGGAAAACAATTTGGAATAATTACCAAAAAAGTTACTAAACTGTATATAACCTTTGATCCAGTGATGTCTATCACATATACACCAAATAAGGTCAAAGACAATAGAAAAGCACCAAAATATTTATAGCAGCTCTCTTTGTGGTAGGAAGAGAAGGGGAAAGGGAATAAGTATTTGTAAAATGCCTACTATGCACCAAGCATTGTGCTAAGCACTTTACACATAACTCATTTGAATCTCACAATGATCTTGTGATGTAGAAACTGTTATGATCTCCATTTCACAGTCTGAAGAAGACAGAAATTAATGGTTTGTCCAAGTTCACACAGCTAGTATATGAACTTTGATTTGATCTCATATTTTTCTGACTTAGGTCCAGGTCTTTATCCATTGTGCCACATTGCTACTTATAGTAGGAGCAAAGAACTGGTAACAAAGTGAATACATTTCAACTGGGAAATAACTGAACCAATTATGATATTTGAATGAAATATACAGCATTACATTCATATATCACACTAAACAACCAGCTGGTGTGATGAATAGAGCATTGATGATGTAGTGAACAGTGCTAGCATTAGTCAGAAAGACAAGAATTCAAATTCCTTTCTGATATTTACTAGATATATTATCCTGGACAAGTCACTTAACCTGTCTCAGCATTAATTTCCTCATCTGTAAAATAAGAGAATCGGGCTCAATGGCCTCTAAAATTCCTCACAGCTCTAAATTCAAGATGCTTTGATCCTATTGGGCTATTAAAAAATAATGAATACGAACAATTCAAAGTAAGTTGGAAAAAGGCATATGAAAAGTTTAACAGAGTGAACTGAGCAAAACCAAGAGAACTCCTTATATGCTAATCACAGTAATATAAGGAATTGTAAAAGACTCCAGAATCCTGACAACACAGTGGTCTATCATGACTTAAAAATAATGAGTAAGTATGCTTCCAGCCTGAGGAGGGAAGTGATGGACTAGAGGTACAGAATGAGACATTTATTTTCAGTCATGACACATACATGGATTTGTTTTGCTTGATGATAATTATTTGTTGAAAGAGCATGTGCCTATTGGGAGAGGAGGAAGAAATTAGTGGAGTTCCAGAACTATTTAAAAAGAGCATCAATAAAGCATTAACAATAACAGAAGATAAAATTTAGTTCATAAGTAGATACATTTTAAAAATCAAATATAACATATACTTTTAAAAAACTGTATACTAAATAAAAATTCCCTGTTTCACATATAATTTTCTTTTTCATGCTTTATATAGTGGAATGTTTATTGATATTTGTTGGTTTCATAATAAAAACACACATTTTGAAAAATAAACAAAGAAGGCATTTGGAAACATAGTATGAGGTGCTGGAAAGATATTCCTCATCCTCCTGAATTTCACACATTTTATATCCCTGAAAAGTCCCTGAAAATCTTTTAATTTACTCAACCAGGGTCTTTTCAAACAGAGTTAGCCCTATGAACTACCTGTCATGCTAATAGCTCTAATGACTATGATTTGCTTTTCATTTTGTTAAAAGGTTTCTGTTTTATGTCCTTTGTAGATTTCTGTACTGCTTTTCCATTTAATTAGTAAGCTCATGGAGAGAAAGAAGACTTTTTCCTTCATATTGCTTTGGATCATATGAGATCCATCAATACTCAAAAATTCAGCCTAACATTCCACAGGAAAAAGCAAATGGAATAAGATAATATCCGGGTCACAATATGTGGTTAAATGGATAGATCATTTAGCTGGTTTATCAGTACATATAATTTAGAAAGACACTGAAAAAGGATCCTGAGCTTGGCCCAGAACTGAAGAGGAGAAAGAGAGCAGATTGCATCTCCTTAGGAAATTATAGAGAGCTTTCAATGATCTCAAGCTTCTCTTTTGAACAGCAACAACAAAAAAAACCAGCTTTTTGTCACTAATACTCTCCTGGTGATACTGTATGACTACAAATCACAGAATATCACGGTCTATGAAAAAGCAAAATTACAAATCACCTAAAGAGCTGTGGAGAATACAGGTGGGTGAAAGATGTTGGAGCATTTTACCAATGATTAACAGCATGCAAGAAGTAATGGGAAAAGATATCATGAAGGAGATGGTCAGTCATTTTTTTCAGTAATGTCTGACTCTTCATGACAATATTTAGGATTTTCTTGACAAAGATACTGGAGTATTTCACCATATCCTTTTCCAAACTAATTTTATAGATGAGAAAAGTGAAGAAAACAGGGTTAAGTAATTTGCCCAAGGTCACACAGCTAATAAGGGCTGAGATCAGATTTGAACTCAGGAAGAAGAATCTTTGTGCTTCTAGGCCCAGCACTCTATCCACTGTATCACCTAGCTGCCCTATCATCAGATAGGTGATTAGAATTTACCATAACTCAATGACATAGTAAAAGCATGGAATAATAGATGGACAGTCCATGTGTTTCATGTGTGCTGTCATGTTAATGGATTTAGAAAAAAGATTACTCCTAACACATTGTGGGCAGGAGAGAGAGACTTCCCATGTGGAGGATACCTATGGTATTATAGAAAGAATGTTACACCTGAAGTCTGGGTTCAAATCACAAATCTGATGGTTACTACATGCTTGACTTTTTTTTGCTAGTTGCTAGGCTCTAGTTACTTAATCTGTGAAATGAAGGCCTCAATATAAATGAGTGCCTGGAGTGCCTTGCAGCCCTAGACCTATGGCCTTCTGGAATGGATGAGCATTCTTCTTAGAGAGAAAATTCCCATCAATAAGATTATAGATCCCTCAAAGTATTTAAAAAACCTAAGACATCATTCTGAATTTAGTAGTTCTCGATTAATTTTGCTGATTCAATGTCTTAAAAGTGGTGGTTATAGAGAAATATTCATATAAGTAGGAGCATTTACCACAAATAAAGACACAAATATCTGCCCTCAATCTCAAATATTTTTAATCTTAATTTAAGTGAAATCTTTCCATTCTATGATTAAAGGAGTTAACACAATAAAATTTTGAAGCCTTCCAAATTGACCCTTAGATAAAGGCTCTGTTCACTGAAGAAATCTCAATAGACTGACAACCCTTCCTTAAAGAAGTATCATTACAGAGTAAAAATAAGGCTAGTCAAGCCTAGTAAAGGTGGAAGAGAAGAAAAACACTGTTCTTCACCATTCCTCTGTGAAAACCCCTTGCCCATCACTTGTCCAAAGATACCTCTATTCTCTGACTGCAAAATCATATCAATAGAATTAACTGCTGGCAAATTTCTGTTTCTTCTCTTGCCCTCAGAGCAATATAATTTATGGTAAGCTGCAGATGCTAAATTATTGGAATCCCCATTCGGTTGTTCCTCATTTACATGGTCTGTGGCAAATAAAAAGATAAGTACAATCCATATTGCAAATGCATCAGACCATGATAAATTTGTAGCTGTTCTTCCCCTGGTTCTCTTTTACCTCATGGAATTTATATTGCCATCATAATAATGTCAGATCTACCCTATGAATATCTTCTTGCTAATTATACTTGGATTTTTAAACAGTGCCCATTTATGAAGACAGTATTATGGTATTCTTGATTGCACCCTAAATAATTCTGTAAACATAAAACATGCTGAATAATATTGAAATTGAAGTAAAGTATAACAATAAAAATTAGTTATTTGCATACATTCCAATATTCTTTTTTCCCCTAAAGATGTGTTTAAAGGTATGCTACAATGTCTATGTGTTTTAAAGGTAGTAAACTAAAATACCCAGTAGCTGAACTATATTAAGTCTAATCTCCAAAAGAAAAATCAAAGGCTTTTTAGAAAGAAGAATGAAAATATCCAGATCTGGAAAACATCATAGCAAAGATTTAAATCTTGAATCTGCTTGAAGAGTCTAGAATCCATGTGTTTCCCATTATCTTTCCCATTTTACAGATGGGGAAACTGATGCTTAAAAAGTTCATGCTATTTCCAGGGTCACATAGCTACTAAGGGTTGGAGCAAGGGCTTGAACAGATCTCTACTAAGTCTGAAGATATAGATAAAATACCTATAGTTTGCCTGATATGTATAAATGGATTGTACAGAATCTTGAGAAGAGATGGATTATCTTGAATCTAAGGTCTGTTCCAACTATGGATTGATTTAAATGCTATTAACACTGTAATGTAAGTGATTAAAACATCAAGCATTAGAACAGGTATTATTAACTTTTTGTGTATATCATAGACCTTTTTGGAAGTCTGGTAAAGCTTATGAATCCCTTCTCAAAATAATATTTCAAATTCATGAATTAAAATACATAGGATTTACAAAGAAAACCAATTACTACTGATCCTTCCACCTCTGTGACCATCTCTATCTCCACTGGAGGGTCCATGGTTTTACTGCTATGAAATTCAAGTCATTTGGGCTCCCTAAAAACCAATTTCCTGACATGTAAAATAAAAGCTTTATACTAGACAGCTTCTGAGCTCCCTTCTATACCTTGATCTATGATACTATAGTCTTCTAGAACTGGGCTCTAAGTATCAATACTGGGATATTTGTCCAAATAGAAAAAACTTTAACCTTTAAATGTATCTAATACATGAAAAGATGTTTTTTTTCAAACCAGACAAATAACAAGGAAGAAATAATCACACACAAGCACAAAATGCCAGAGTAAAAAGGACCTCACTTTTTTATTTAGTGACTTCTACAGATCCTAAGTATTTATTTGCTTACAATCTCTAGGCAAATGGTTCTTCCAATGCATGGGGTCTATCCAAGGCTATTAGTCTCACTCTTGAACTATAGTTTTGAATCAGCTGCTGGTTTGACAGTTTAAACTGGATATCTCATGGGTACCTCAAACTGAATTTTTCCAAAATAAAACTCACTATCTTTCCTCCAAAAGACATCCTTCTTAATTTCTCTATTTCTGTTGATGATGCCATCATCCTCCTAATCACTCAGGTTCATGTCTTCTGAGTCACCCTCAACTTCTCTCTCTTATTAATCCCATATATACCCAATGCATTGCAAATCTTGTCATATCTACTCTTGATTATGTACTCTAATTTTCACTTATAGAGAGGAATGAGAGAGAACCTATTCAGGCTTTCATCATGTCTCATCTAGAGTATTGCAATAACTCTGAAATTGGTTTCTCTGTCCTATAATTCTCTAAATTCCCAACTATTCTCTATCTAGCTACAAAACGATTTTTCTAAAGCTCAAGTCTGACCATGTAACTTCCATTTTCAACAAGCCCCCACAGATTCCTTATTAACTCTAAGATCAAATATAAAATCTATTATTTAGTGCTCAAAACTCACCACAATCTAGTCACAATACTATTATTCAATGTTTCTTTTCACATATTTTAAGTCCAGCTAAAATGTAATTTTCAGCATTCTTCATACTTATTTCCATATCTTTTCATTTGACTTATCAGTCTATCCTCCACTCCTGTAATGCACTCCCTTCTCCCCTCCTTTGTCTTCTTAGAATATCTTATCTTTCTCAATTACCAGGTACCACTTTCTGTATGAGGTCTTCCTTGCTTTCCCCAGGGGCTAGAATCCTCCACCATAACCATTTTGTATAGACAGACTAATCAGTGATGGTTGAGTTCCTCGATCACATAGTTTCTGCCTGGTACCAATTCAACCTGTGGAATTGTGGAAGCTGATTTGAACCATGATGATTCTGGATTAGTAATATATGATTGTGAAAAGTCTCCTAATTAGAAGGACTGATAACTCAGAAAAGGCCGAGCTGAAATTGAGTGTAAATACAAAAGATTCAAACAATCAATCTCTCAGTTTCTTTTCTGGTAGCTTTTAAAAGAAGATAGCTATGCTGTGCCCCATGAAGTTCAGAAGAGAAAATGCCCCCGCATCCCCAACACTGGATACACTCACAATATAATTGTGTTTACAAAACTTAATAAATGCATACATCCATAGCACCCCCTAACATACCAATCTACTTATAACCACTATCAAAAGCCTCCTGAATTATGAGGCACAAATGATATAGAAAAGCATTTAACTTGAATTCAAAAAAGGCCTGAGTTTAGGGGTATGCTGATAAATATCAAATTGGATCTTCAGAAAAAAATTGTAAACAAAATATTTTAAAAATTAATCTGCATTATTCACATTTTCTCCATTATTTCCTTACTTCTTGACAATCAAGGAAACATTAACTCATATCCTGAATTGTAGTGTTTGCCAATTTCTGAGATGTAAATACTTACACTGATTATTAAACAATTGATTCTTCTAAGCTGAACTAATGCCAACATACCCCTAATGGAGTTCAACTTTTAGGAATTGTGTGATCCTAGGCAAATCATCTCCCTTCTCTGTTCTGATCATTCATAAGATCATGGCTTAGAACTGAAAGAAACTTTAGAGATTACCTAAACCACTTATTTTACAAACAAGGACACTGAAGCCCAGGGAGGTTATGTGATTTTTCCCAAATTAAGTGTAGTGTATAGTAAACACAACGTGCATGAGTTTGAATCCTACTTACTAACTATATAACCCTGAGCAAGTTATTTCACTTCTCTCAGGCTTAATTTCCTTATCTAAAAAATGAGAATTATCATCATAGTTCCTACCTCCCAGGGTTATTATGATACTCAAATGAGTTAATATATGTGAAGCATCATGCACACCTTTAAAGGTAAAATAAATGTGAGGTGATAGCAATTATAGCAATAAGAAGTGGAAATGTTAGGACCTGAGCCCAGGGCCTCTAACTGAACAAAGTGCTATTTTTTGCACACTGAAATTATATATAAAATGAGGAGGCTGCTCTGTATCACAGGTTCCTAACCTGGAATTCACAGACTAGATTTCAGGAGATCCATTAATTTGGACAGGAGAAAATTGCATTTTAATTTTTTTTTTTTTTTACTAATCTCTAATTTTAGTATTTAGCATTTCCCTCAATTACTTAGAAACTTCATTCTATCTAAGGATTCTATAGGCTTTCCAACATTGTCAAAGGGGTCCATGACATAAGAAAGATTAAGAATTCCTGAGAAAAATGATCTCTGAGATTGCAGATGTACCAACACCTTGCAACAGAGCCCAAGCCTTAGCATCCATTTTACTGGCCAATGAAATTGAGAAGAGAGAGTTGAATTCAGAACAGCACAAAACTGAAGCTAGTTTGTTTGCATGAACAATATCAAATGCAGTGGCACCAAATTAATAAGGATAATAACTCTGAATGCTGGCATTTTTGTAACACAACTTTCCCACTTTGGTATTAAAAAATGGATTTCCTTATAATTTAAATAAAAAGTTAAAATGGTATAAAAATGAGAAGCTAATAACTTTATTCAAAACTGGTTTCTAGTTGTGTTTTATTGTTGTTAGTTTTGTTTTGTTTTGTTTTGTTTCGTTCATTGTTGTTTAGTCAGGATCATCTCCATCTTAATTCATTATAATTAATGGTCTGGTAACTTCTAAAAACTGAAGGAGTATATCTGCAATTCAATCTGCTTCAGAACACAAGTGCAAATGAGATGCCACATCTAACAAAAGGAAAATGATATGTATCACTTAGTCAGCTGGAAATATCAGTATTTGTCTCATAAGCCTTTTTCCAACCAATTAAAGCTTTTTCAATAGGACTGGCTCTGAAGTAATTGTGTAGATTTTAGGGTGGTCGCTATTCTGTTTATGTGTTTATTTGTTAAATCTACAAAAGATGTACTAATCTTCCCATCTTTCACACATATTTCTCCCAGGGAGAAAGGAGAGGGGAGGAAACTGCCTTTCGATTCATTGTATCCAATCTACCTCTAGAATGTATTCATTTCCAGTCGAATGCTCCCCCTTCCATCTCCTCCCTCTGAGCCCAAATCACAGGGATACTTTCTCAATGTATGCTTAGCCACCAGCTACAAGAAGTCACTTAAGTAAACACCGAGCACCTTTCTGAAAGCAATTGCATGGTCTGAATATCAGCAACTGACACTTCTATTCAGTGACCCTCTCAGGTCTCACAAATGGTCTTTTCGGATTCCTCATCTTGATGTATTGATTTCAATCAGCAGCTTTTCCTAAGAGCATCATTTCAAAAATAGCCCTGTCACAATTTCTACTGTCTAGCCAAAGTTTCATCATGGACTTTTGTGTTCCTATTTGAAACCATTCGGCTTGATGACATGAGAGGATTTGATTGAGGCATCGATTCTGACTCATGCATAGCCAGTCCTGTTTACTCTTCTGTGTATAAGTAAACATTTGTGTTTCCTTTGTGATGAAAGGTTTCCTTTTCAAACAGCCAGATCATTTTTTTCTGTTGTAATAATAAAGTTCCACAATTAAAACTGTTGTCATCACAAAATAGTTTAAGGGAGATACAGACAAAGCAAATTTAATACATCTAAGTATTTCCCTTTAGGGAGTTTACAATCAAAGAAATGGTCTGTGTGCAGACCAGAAAAAAGATTTTAGATTTAGAGCCGGAAGGAACTCGAGAAGTCATTAAGTCCAACTCTCTTGTTTTTACAGATAAATAAACTGAGGCCCAGATCGTTGAAGTAATTTGTCTAAGGTCACAAAAGTAGTAAGTGGCAGAACTAAAATTTGGTCCACTCAGGGTAGGGCGCATGGGGGAAAATAATTTAAAGCAAATGGGAAGTACATTTGTTTTTAAAAGCAGAGTATATTAATCCAAAGTCATTAAAGAAAAATGTTTCCAAATAAGCTATCTAATAAATGAAAGGACTTATATAAGAAACTTTCATGCTCTTGAAAATACAAGATATTCCAAAAGTCTTAGTGCATGTTTAAGCTTTAATTACTTCAGAAACATAAATGTTACAAACTTATAAGGAACAAAATTTTAAAGGTCTATTTAAAATTTTGAAATATTCATATGTCTCTCATTAAACTTCAATGTAATCACCACCTAGTGCTATGTATTGTTTAAGTCAAATTTTGAAATTCTCCAGCTGCTACTCAGTGACTGAAAGAACTTCATTTGTAATCATAGACTTAAAACAATCTAAAAAACAAGGTTGTGTTGCACATACAGTATTTGACAAGACTCTATAAGAAAAAAAAATCTGATGGAGGTGACAAAGATGGTTGAGCAAAAAAACCTTCCCTACTGAAAGCATTATCCAGAAACTGTCACAATGTGTAATGATAGGGTACTCTATCTTATTAAATTAAAATTTTATTCTCCAAAATTTATAAAATTAAATACATGTAAAAGAAATCCAATTAATTAAGCTTTCAATTTTTTTTTTGTAAATTTGTAGCGTTTGTACTTCCGAAGCTATTAAAGCTTAACAGTGCACTAAGAATTTTGGAACATCTGTAAATGTGATGAAAAAACAACTAATGTCTTCCTTTACCCCCCCTTCCAAAATAAAACAAAACACTTGGCTGATGTTTCTTTCTTGTTAAGTTACCTAATTGCAAGTATGAATAAGAATCTGTTCCTTCTCTTTCTAATTGAAAAAGAGATTTAGTCTGATACTGCTAACTAATCACTCTCAGTCTTTAAGTAATGGGCTATCTAACCAAGCAAAAGGCTGAAAATTGAGAATTACAGCTATGTCATCTAAAGGACCTCAATTATACTACACATGATTTCTTTTCTACATTAGTCATTCTTAAGTGAACCCTGGAGACTTTATCCATAAAAAGATGCTTCAGGATTCAGCTTTAATTTTTTTTTTAAATTAAACAAAGCTATCAGGAAATCCTCACCAGAAACTCAGAATGATTTCCTTATGGCTAGAGGGAATTTGCCAAGATTCTCTTTAAGGTTTACTTTAGATAGAGCTCAAGTAAGGCTCCCATATGGAATTACTCCATGCACAGGAGCCTGACCTAGAGCAAAATCTGAACAAAGCAAAGATTTTGTCAACTTCCAAACCAGTGGCTGTTTTGCATTTTTCTTACACTGGATCTAATTCCATCAGTAAATATTGCACATATTAGGTTATAAAGCATAATTATGAAAAGGCTAAGCCACACTAAATAAGGTTAACTATTCTGATGACACACAATGAAACAAAACTTCAGGGAAGTGTCCTGCCTCCTTTGCAATTTCTCAGTTGGCTGGCACCTGCAAGTTTGCATCTTTCCTGCTGTAACTAGAAAGATTGATCACAGGAAGCCCAAGCTACTTACTAAAAGAATGTCTCATAAGAATCCATCTGGTTTGGGGGGTGGGGAAACAGAAAAGAGGGTAAGGGTGGTGATGATGGTTCCATGTGATAACCAACCTAATGAGCTTCAGTAGATTTCTGTTCAAATGAGGAAAACTGAGGAATTAGAAGTGTTCTATCTTAAATCATTTGTCATCGTTACAGCTGCAGAATGGCTACTGCATCTCATTCAAAAAAATGCAGCCATTCCTAGAATATTACAAATTATGTAGAGTTGAAATTATTTTTTTTCTTTCTCAAAAAATCTGATGGCTACATCCTCCAGCCTCTTATAGAAATAAAACATTTCATGAGCATCTTAATGGGAAATTTTTTTAGGCTTTCGTAGATAGACTTGAAATGTTAAATAGAAAGTCTGTTAGCATTATTATTGTTGTTTAAAATAGCTGAACTTATTAAAATAGATAAACCCTCAAACAAGTAAAACAATATAAGGATTAGCAAGAATCCTAACTAAATTGTCCTCTTTGTGTGAATTCAAGTTTCCATTAAAAGAAAAGAAATTTTATGCTGCAATAAGTCAGGAAAAAAGCATAAATCCTTATGAGGTCATATGAGCTTAAGTCCTCCTCCTAGATTTTGTCTACCTGGTCCAATACAGTGATATTGTATTTTGCGTAATAGAGAAAAATCACCCCCACCCCCACCACAAACCTCACCTCTACTACAAATATATATCCCATGGCCTATTCAACAAAACAACCAGACTGATGTATCTTTCCAGTGAACTGACTGGGTCAATCAAAACAATCTAAACAACTAATTTTGCTCATGTATACACTACTGGATTTTAATAAAAAGAATTTAATCCTTTTGAGCACTTAAGGAAAAATCAAGCATGAAACTATATATAGCTGCCAATAAAGAAAAAAGTTATTATTAGATGAAAATATTTTCAACAAAATAGAAATGAAAATCATTGTGGCTTTATTTCTAAACCAAGATTCTTGGATGGCAAAGCCCTAACATAAAGCACTTTTCAAGAATTATAGTGAAATAGTGGCCAATAAGCCAACACTGGCTACCCTTCTGTGACATACTTAATGGGCTTTGTAAAATTGCTTTATGGAAGGCACACAAACCTGCCTTCAATTCTTATAACACTATGTGAATCTCTCCCAGGAGCTAAAATGTGGATCCTGGCTGATAGTTTCTGGGGCAAATGGAATATGTGAGAAAACCCCAGAGAAAACTCACAGTGGACATGTTCAAAAGGAGGTGCCAAGAAGTGCAGGGAAAGTGTTTGGTAATATCCTTAGTTCTACATAGAAAAAGTCATTTAATTTCCTAAAGCAAAATTATTATAATACAATTTTTTGTTAAGAGCTATGTGCCCAATACTATAGATTTGTCTTTCAAGAAATAAATATTTCTATTTGAGGCAATATGATATAATGATAAAGTATTGGATTTGGATTTAAGAAGACCTGGGTTTATATCTTGCCAGCTAGCTTTGTGACCATGGACAAGTTACCTCCTTTGTGTATATGACCTCAGCTGTAAAGTAGGGATGGGGATATCTGCAGAACCTGCCTCACAGAATTTTTGTGAGACTCAATGTGATAAGTGTATGGAAATTGCTTTGCAAATTCTAAAATTCTATATGTTAGTAATGATTATTTAAAAGATTCATGAATCCAGACAAAAAAATGCATATTGGTAACTATATTTTAAACCAAAAAAATCTTCACATAATAAATACATTTTATGCACATTAACTTCAAATTTACTTCAGAAAGCTATTTACAATATAAATAATTATAAACTGGAACATTCTGTAAGATATTGTTGACGTTGCTAATTTTTCTCTACGTTACATTCCAAAGTAAAACCTCCAGCCACAGGTGTTTTGCCACAGTGTCACTAGAAACTATATACTGCAAGTTATGGCATTGGAAATATCAGGGATCACTTTCTTTCTTTAACAATATAATCATTACTTCTTCTGTTTTTTTCTTTTTCTTTCTTTCTTCTTTCTTTCCTTCTTCTTTTTCTTTCTTTCTTCCTTTCTTTTTAAATGCCAGTCCAAAGGTAAGCCTGGAAAATCATATTTTTGAAGTGGATCTTCATATGCTTCATATACTGAAATGTTTCCCTTTTGAAAAAAAAATTAATGTTACAGTAACACTAATTTTCCAGACAGATTTCATTTCCTTTGCCACATAAACACAATGGGATTTGTCATGTAACAAATTCATATGCAATTGTTATTTTCAAATTACAGATTAGGTTAGATGACCACTTATATTCAATCTATGGTTCTGGGTTCCAAATCTGTTAATTAGGACAAACTACCTCACAGGTTTCTGAAAGCAAATTCTCATTAGTTTGTTCCATTCAAGCATTTTAAAAAATCATACAAATTTGGATAGAATTCCTCAAGCAATTTGGGAATTCTGAATTTTCCTATGTCTTGTCAGCTTATCAAGGAACATGGAAGATAATTATCTTTGTTTTTATTTATATTTCTTGAGTATTTGCTAACATTTCCATATGGCATCTTGTTGCAGGAACTCTAAACAAGTTCTCATTTGGAAATAAGTATGTCTTCCCCTCTTGGAGCCAAGCATTATCTGTACAATCTTGCACATAAAAAATGAGCACCACATTGAAAATGTCCCCCCCTTGCAAAATATAAATTCTTCATACAGACAGAACTCATCTGTCATAAATGTATTATATACCATGATAGTGATTTGCTTTCTGAATATAAACCAGGTATTTCAAAGAGTTAGCTTACCTGAACTCAAGTCTCTAATCAGAAAAACTGACACATTGAATTTTAGATCATTCTATCTACTCTTTAGGGCACTTTGGAATTTTACATCCATTATTCATCTATTTAGAAAATAATATGTTTTTAGATAGCCTGTTCCAGTAAAGGGGAGAGAGTGTTGTAAGTTTTTAAAATTAAAGTTCTTTAAATGCAAGAGAAACTAGACTAGAAATATATGCAATCCACCCATGTAAAATAAGTAAATCCAAAATAGCCATGTCTTTGATTTTCCAAATTCCTTAGACTAATTAACGAGGCATTCTTCCAATACTTAACATTTACTGAGCCTCTGTGTCATTCAAGGAATAACCCAAAGTTTTTTGTTTATAGATATGACTTGGAAATTTAGAGAGACTCAATTCCTACTTTTGAGAAGGAGCATAGGCAAATATCTCCAGATACTTATTAGCTATGTGACTCTGGGCAAGTCACTTAACCCTGTTTGCCTCAGTTTTCTCATCTGTAAAATTAGCTGGAGAAGAAAATGGTAAACTACTCTAGTTTCTTTGCTAAAAAAAATCCCAAATGGGGTCTTGGAGAGTTGGACACAACTGAAACAAATCAACAACAACAGAAAAAACAAATATTCATAAAACTGAATGTTTAGATGTAGCTACTGTTTATTCTTTCTAATCCCCTTTGCCTTTAGAGCATAGACTTCCAGCTAGAAGGGAACTTAACAGGTTCTCTAATCCAATCTCCTTTTTTACAAGTGAGAAAACTGACATTTAAAGAGGTTATTTGACCCAGGTTTTGAGAAAATATACTTTTAAATTATTATTGTTATAAAGTATTCATGGATATTTTTCTAGTCTTGTTTAGCAACAAGAATAACAAAATTCAGCCCAGTTTCAAAAAGCCCTTCTCCACAGGACTTGCCATATAGAAAGTACTTAATCAATGCATCTTATTTATTTCCTCATCTTACATACCATATAAAGCTCATTAGGCAAGTGAGACTTCTCCATACTAAAGCAATAGATGGAACAGGAGAAAAAAAGAATTAAGAATGTGACCAAATGATCTTATTCTCATTCCTACAAGTATCATCCAGAATTAATGGGGGAAAGTGCTCTTTCTGGGATAACATTAATTACAAAAAATTTATAATTCCATCTCATCTGCAACATCACTTCAATAAACATTATATTGTTTAGTATCAAGCAACCATGTACAGAAATAGAGACATATTCCATTCAATATGGTACATCAATCAACATATAGAGCTGAAATCCTTCAGAGCCTCCCAAAGGAAAATGTAGGAGAGGAGAAGTATGTGACTACCCAACTGAACCTTTACACTGCCATTGTGCCAACCTCATTGTTATATGCCTGTGAAACTTGGACAGTGATATCACTGCCATGCCAGAAAACGGAATCACTTCCATTTGAATTGTCTTAGGAAGATTCTGACAATCACCTAGCAGGATAAGATATCAGAAGATATCAGACACTGAGGCCCTTTCTCTAACTAAACTGCCAGGCATACCAATTCTACCTCAGAGAGCACAACTCTGTTAGGCTGAACACATTATTAGAATGCCAATATTAGAATGCAATATTAGTCTGATCAGCCACAGTCAGACACACTGTAACTGGATTCTAAAATAGTGATCTCATTTTGGTCCTCTTGGAAAACAAAGGATGACAACAAGAGAAAAAATCCATCCTGAAATGTCTGTCCTGGGTTAATGGTAAGGCTATTGTTATAAATTAGAAAAATAACAGAGAAACTTTTAATGCATCTTCCACATTCATTAACAAAGTGGTTCCTCCCACCCCCAAAGGAGAATTCCTTATATTACCTCAGCTATGCAAAGTTCTGGATTAAGTAAGAGAAAAAAAAATTTTTAAAAATGCTAATGAGAAAGCTTTAGTATTATTGGCAGAAACATAAGATATAGTGCCTATTTATTATCTTAAGATAATATAGAAATTATACTTCTTTGTGATTAATGTTTTAAGATGCTGCCTTTTAAAATTCAATGCCATGGTTCTCAGCATTTAGCAAAAAGATGGAAAACAAAGATTACAACCCAAGAGCAGATAGAGCATAAATTTAACTTATCAAGTTATTGAAGCAATGTAGTTTCCATTTTATATAAAACACACAATGGACACAGACAGTGTGTACACAGCATGGGAAATATATTCTTGTGATTAATGCATTAATGAGGACTAAAAATACAATTTACCACTCTTGGTACACTGCTTTAGGTTTCTGCCAGAGTGAAATACAGTGGGACTTGTTCTAAGTTATTCTGATCTTGCCTTGTCATAGTATGTTGCCAAGTACAATAACAATGTTGCATATTTTTACTCTGCTTCTCTCAAATTATATTTTAGTTTTACGTTAAAGGATTGTTACTAAAGAACTATTGATATCATTGGTATGCTAAATAGAACAAAGATGTGCTTAAAACTGAGCCAACTAGAATTTTAAACCAAGATATAATTTGGACGATCCTTGTCTTTCCCTAAATATGCTGGTCTTGCTTTTCTTACAAGTTTTATTTATTCAGGCTGCTTCTATCTGTAAATTTCATAGTTTACTTTTTCCATTTATTAACTAGCCTCCACATAAAAATTCCACCCAAATTCCTTTAGGGCCAGCCTTTCCTCTAGCATAAGTTCATTTTCCTTGGTTCTTATGTTTCAACTACTCTTTCTAGCATCTGTCTATGCCATATTCTGTAGAATTTGTACACATCAGTAAGGGCCCATCTGTACAAACTTCCTTTCTAAAGTAGGCCATATTCTCTAAGTATTTCAGCTCACCCATATCTTTGGCTCTTGAATTCTCACAGTTTTGCTAAAACCATAACACTTCCAAAACAACCTTTCCTTTACAAAGTTACCAGAATGCCATTGCAAGAATCCCAATGTGGTCACAGTTCTCCAAAGATTTCTTCTAATTTGTGATTCATAACTAAATTGGTATTGTTCAGAATTGTACTTGTAAACTAGGTATTGGAATTGCTTTAGATGATTACAATTGGTAACAAAAATCATTATTTATTCTGGCCTCTTTTTGTCTTTATAAGATATTAAGTGACAGGAAAAAAATCTATCATGGATTTTAAAAGTATTTTACCATTGCTTTTGCTTTTGACAGGCCAGTTCTCAATCTTCAGATCTTTCAAGACCACTCCTGCCTATGGACAATCAGTTAGGTGTACTTTGTTAAATGTATACTCTAAATCCATTGAAAGTTCAATGTTGTGCTTTCTCTTAAAAGCTGTAGTTAATTCCTCCAATGCCTGACATTTCCTAAAAAAGTCAAGAATTCTATGTTTGGTGAAAATGAACTATTTCCCTATGCCATCTATAACACTCTCCACAAATTTTTAAAATATATCTCATTAAGCTTAGCTGGTATGCTTTCTGAGATCTAAATTTATTTTTCTTCTTTCTTCCCTTGTCAGATCCTGCTGTATATATTTTAACTAGGTTTAAATACATGTGGAAATGGCAAACATACCTGGGAGATTCAAAGGGTCTGGTACACTTATAAGCCATTCATATGGCTATATGAGTGGTACACTACTCAAAAATTAAATTCTTGCGATTCCCAAGGCATGGTGAACTAAACCAACAGAACCTTTCAATTAAATCCAATTTTCCTGAAGTAATGAATCATTGGATTTTAGAAAAGCAAATGACCTTAGAGATAGGTTTTCTAATATAACTAACTTCTCCATTTTATAAATGACAAACATGAGAACCAAGAAGGATGGTTATGTGATCCACACAGGTTCACACAGCAGGTTAGTCAGTAATGGAACTTAGTTATCCTGATAAAGACTAGTACTATTCTTCAAGAGTCAAGTAATCTTTCTCACTCCCCCAACATGCCTCAAGAACCAATATTTGTCTTTAAAAATAACAAACAACAAATATTATAATATCTTCTGTTCCTTCATTCAAAATATTACATATCAAACTCCTGTGCCTTATTCTAAGCTTTTCTTGAAGCTTCTCTTGAAGCCAGATTATTTCTTTGTTGTACTGGCTTTCCATGTGTTTTTATATTTGCACAATCATATTTAGCAATGTTTTCAAACACTTCCAATCATTTCATGCAGTACCCTCCCTTGTTTTTCTTAATTACCTTTCACACTTCCTCTCTATCAGCCTTGTTTCCTGGTGGGTGGTTCTGTGGTTGTTTTTTCAAAAACCCTTAATGTGTTGATTACTAATGGCACACACAGTCTGAACCTGAAATAGTCTGTTCTTGGAAATCTTTTCATTTATCTCTCTTTCTGGTCTCTTTTATCCTCTGAATTTCTTAATTGAGTGCCCTAAATTCTTGGTGCATGTTCCAATGTCTAATTGCTATTACTTAACACAGTCCCTTACCTCTACATCAGTGCAATCACGTTCCTTTATATGACTCAAAAGCACAATGAAAATTGCCATTTCCTGATTGCTTCTAATAGATACCATGTGAGAAATATGTCCAGTGCTATATCCAGAACCTTATCCCTAGTTCATGCCTATATCAAATGTATCAGAATGGCTAAGAGACCACAGGGGGAAAAAAAGCCCCTTCTCTGAGATCTTTTATTTTCTTCTTCAGGAATAGCAACAACTTCTTCACATCATGAAGAAGCAATCACATATTAGGGTTAAGAAAAGTTACCCATTTTTTGGCATGTGCATTTTATAGTCTACATTCCAGATTTTTGCATGTCAAGGGTGCATAGAGGTTTTGTGAGTAGCGATCTGTGCCCATGAAGCTCACTGGGTCTCCCCTCTGTGGCATTTCCAACTAGTACTTATACAATGTGCATATATTGCTCACTCGATCTACACTGGTATTTTCAACTCTTACTTTATCCATTCTGGCTCCCATAAATCATGGGGGCAACTTAAGGTTCACTTTAACTCCAATCACTGTAACCCTGAATGCTAGTGCATTTCTTATATATTTTTTTTACAGTAACATTTGTCAGTTCATACCCAGTAGCTTCAGTAGCTTAGGTTATTCTCTCTAACATACTGTGGTATATTAAATGCTGGTAACAAGGGCATTAAAACATATATATGTTCCAACTATGTTTCAAAGATATCCTTAAAGCACATTTTTTAAAGAAAAAAAAAACATCAGCTCCCATTGGTTATTATTACAGATGTCCCTTTGTGTCCTTGTGCTGGATCTTGCTGCATTCTTAAATGAGAAGTTACATCAAAGTGAGAGCCATTGCAGCCCAATGAATAGGTTCTAATAGCCTCACTGTCATACAAGTGCTCCAAGGCATACCCAGTTAATGTGTAAGCATGCTTATCAAAATACTGCCGGTGTGAACTGTAATAGTTTGGAGAAACTGCTGGATGATCTCCTACTGTCTGATGAGGGGACATGTCTGAATGAAGATAGTCTTTAGCTAATACCAAGCTTGATTTAGAAATACGATCCGAGTTGGGACTGCTTATCCTAGACAAGGCTGTGGGGCTGCTGCCATAGTCATTTTCATGAGGGCTCATCATCTTCCCTTCTCTTTGTTGAAGGTGCTCACATGGGGAAGTGTTGGCAAGAGAAGGGCCATGGCAGACCTCTCCAGTCAGCTGCGGCTGCTGGTAGTTTGCAAAACAAAGGGAATGTTTTTTCCCTGCTCCATTAATGGCAGCCAGTTGGTCAGGAGGAGCTTTCCGGAGCTGCAATCTGTTCTCTTCCTCTTTAATCATCTGCTGGGTGGCTCTTATCAGAGTTTCAATTTTGCTGGGTTCATGGGGACTGCTCTGATATTGCTCAGCACGATAGCGGTCACCTGATTCACTGGCAGATCCCGGGTCTGGAGAACTGACCACACTATCTTCGTCCCAGTGACCTCTCCCTAGAGAAAGATCCATATATGAATTAAAAATTAAGCAGATTCTTAGGAAGGAAAAATGTGTAAAGTATACATATAACATATTTCTAAAAGAAAAACAATTCATCAATCATTTTAAAGTCAGGCACAATGCAGAAACAGCAGAACAAATGACAAAAATCATCACAAGAATTAGCTTCAAATCATACCTTTTATAGTTACTGTCTGACTAAATTTAAACAAGACTCTTAAACTGTTTAGATCTCAATTTAAAAAAAAAGTTGTATTGTAAAAGTTATATTGAACTTAATGGAATTAGGGGTTCCTTCAATCTAAGCATATGATCAATTCTAAGTCCTCAGAAGCTCTTGAGTTCGATAATAATATGGCAAGTTTACCAGAAAGTAAATGTAACTGAAGAGAAAAATCATGGCGAATCGGGAAGGGGCTCCACCTTGGAGTCAGATGGCTAAGCAAGTCACTTGAACTAATTGAACCTCTTACTTCCTCACATGAAAAATGAAAAGGTGGACTAAAACTCACCACCTTGAACTCATCATTGCAACGTTTTTTCCCACACTGAGCTAAATCAGATATCTCTCAATAAGATTTCTCATTTTAAGAGAATTTAATAAAGCTTATGCATTGTTGGTACCACCATGGAGAACCTAGAGTATTCTGTACCACTATAAGGAACTAAGTTAGCATATCAGTGTAGAGATTGTTCTTTTAACTTCAGGGGAAAAAAACTGTAAACATTTTGAAACCTCTGAGTAGGTCTTAAATTACTAGAAAATAGCTCTTGAATTCATTTGTACATTACTCTTGGCATAAAAAATTTGAAATTATTATCCCCATTGAAATCTACACAATATGTATATTTCATTATAGAGCTGGCATCTCAGATTGTCAGCTCTTTTCAATTCAACACTACCATTTAGAGCAGTGGTTCTCAAAGTGTGGTCTAGAGAATCCTGGGCATCTCTGAAACCCTTTTAGTGGGTCTACAAATTCAAAAGTAGTTTTCATTTCCAATATGGTAAATGTCTATAAATGTAACTCACATAAACAAAAACGCTTTGGAGAGATCCTCAATAATTTTTAATAAGATAAAGATACTGAAAACAAAAGTTTGAGAACCACTGATGAAGAAGCTAAAGAGATAGAGAGTGTTTCCTAAGAACTTTAAGGAATAACGCACATACAGAATATCCACTATAGAAAATCAAGTGTCCCAAAGGTCCAAAGTCAATATAAAAGGAGGAAAGAGAAATAGAAAGGCATGCAGATAATCTGTGGACTGCATAAGAGGGCATATAACTTCATAGATTTTTATACTGTACTTTTACAGATGAGGAAATTAAAACTCAGAAATGTAAATTACTTTCTCAGTAACACACAAGTAGTATGGAACAGAGCTGAAATTTAAATCTTGTTCTCTTGGCTTCAAACCCAACATTCTATCCACTGGATCATCATGCCTCTCCTAAAAGAATTCTACAATCATACTATTAATTGCTTTCAAGTCTTTCCTTGCTACTTTTCTTTCTTTTGGGTATTTCCTTCTAGACTACAACTATTAGATACTTTCCTTCATTCTCTGTCTTGTCACTGTAAGTCACATCTGCATAATGCTTTTAGGGTTATAGTAGGCACTTAATAAAGATTTTTTTTCTTTCCCCTTCCCCTTCTATGACATATACTTCTATTTTATAAGACTAGACAAAAGTGTAAATAAAAACAGAAAAATTGAAAAGCAAAGAGAAAAATTATTGGGGCATATGTCGAGGGGTGATGTAGCAGAGCATGATGGATAATATAAGACATAGCTGAACTTTATTGTGGTAAACCTATTTGAAATACTCAGTACACTATAAAGTGTTCAGTAAACAGCAACAAGCACTAAGATCTTCTAACTAATCTTTGTATTATGTACTTTAACAAAGATATAACAGGGGCAGTTAGTTGATTTTAGTGGATAGAGTACCAGCCCTGAAGTCAGGAGGAGCTCTGTTCAAATCTGACTCTGCACAAATGTGACTCTGCACAATTCACTTAACCTCAATTCCCTCAGCAAATATATATATATATATATATATATATATATATATATATCAGGAAGAATTCAAGAGATCTACCTGAACTCAATCCTGGTAGAAACAACTGGGCATCTACTTATTCCTTGTTTACTTGCAAACCTGACCAAAATATCCTTTTGTGACACTAAGCACTTTAATGATATTCTCCATCTTTATGAATCTACAATACTATCCAGTTTTTATATAATATGCCAAGATGAAGATCTATTCACGGCCTGCATGTCTTAATATCTTTTGCTCCCAGGATTCTTTTTGAATGATTTTCTACATGGACAGGCCATTTTTTATATTTTACTTTCTAAATGAGCACCAGAAGGCAGAAGGTACACAACAAAATCAAAGGACCATTGGATCATGAAACTAGAGCTGGAAGGGTCTCAGAAACCATCTCTCCAATTCCTTCATTTTACAGATGAAGAAACTCAAAGCCCAAAGAAGTTAATTCACTTGCTAAAAGTCACAAGAGTAGTAAATAAGAACTGATGAGATTTGAACTTTGGTCCCTTAACTATAAGTTCAAACCTCTTAATTTTAAGGTACTGAAATATTTTCCTCTCAAAAACTCAAAATTTGACATATATTAAAAACATATCCAATTGCCATTTTTAATGGAGATTTAGGAAAACCTTCCATTCAAGCAATATAAAGTTGCAAAACTATAAGTCAAAAAAAAAAAATTCATTTTGACTAAGAAGTATATTTCCACATCTAGAATACTATGTTGTAGCCTTGAAATTTCTAATTCCATTTTATCAGAAATTCTATCAGTAATACTGCTAATACTAATAGCTCCATTATATAGTGCTTGAAGGTTTGCTCCTATTATTCTTACCATGAATTCTGTGAACGGAGGTTATATGTGGCATGCTGTTCTCATAGGCCTCTCTGCTTTCTGGGGAGGACTTGGTTAGGGGGAGTGCTGAACGTGAGCCCCACCAGGGCTCTCTCCCCGCTTGTGGGGTACCAAGGAAGTATCGACCTGCTTCACAGCGACCTCCTTCACAGGCCTGGGTATGAAAATGCCTATCATCTGTCAGCCTGGAATGGTCAAGTGCAAAGCCATAACAAAGAGAGGTGCGGTCTGAATACTGTCTATAGGCACATGAAGCATCATGTTGGGAACTGGGCCTTTCGGAGGGGTCCAATAACTGTGGAGATGCAGTATCTGTAAGTGGGCTTCCTCCCCATTGACTGTCATGATCCGATTCAGATCTTTCGGTATGAAATCCAGAATACTAAAAAACAAAACAGAAAAAATATAAGTTTCTACAAAAACTTTTATGAATTGATGCAGAGCTAAGCAAGTAGAACCAGGAGAAAAATTTATACAGTGAAGACAATAGTGTAGAAGAAAACAACACTGAAGGATTTCAAGAGCTGTAGATTAATTCATTCTGGAAAGCAATTTAGAATTGTGGTAAAAAAAATAACTAAAATGTCCATTCCATTGGTTAGATATGTATCTGAAGAGGTCAAAATTAGAAAAAGAGTATACACACACACACACACACACACACACACACACACACACACACACTATATACTTCAATATCCTCAGAGAAGCATTTTTTTCTTGAGAAAGAACTAGAAATAAAGTAGATCCATGGGGAATCTATTGAGGATTAATTGAGGATTAAGCAAACAATGTGGTAATGAATATAATGATATATTAATTTATTGAAAAAAATATGGATATGAATAATTCAGAGAAGTTTAGGAAGGTGCCTCTGAATATATACAGGATAAACAAAACCATTTTAAACAGGGTCATGTGTTGATTTACTTAGCTTAAATGTATCTCTTTAAATAATTGTCGGGTTTTTTTTAAGACAACTTCTTTAAGAAAGAGTTCTATCAGGGAAGAAGATGACTGATAGTACTTTTTGTTTAAAAGTGATCTTTCTTATTTAAAAAGAAATTTTTGCAAAATCTTACAATATCTCTATATTTTTGTAACTGAAACTTCTTGGGTGAGGTCTAACATGCACCAGTCATGAATAAAATGCTACACTAACAGCAAGGTTTAGGCACAGCTCCCCTTTATAAAAAAAAAAAAACAACTTTGGAAATATAGTTCATCATACTACTAGAAAATCCTAAATTTAGGAAGCATTTAAGAGATTTGCAACATACCCTAAAAGGGGTTCCCACTAAAACATCCTCAAAATTTGATTTCTCGACCTTGATTTGAAATCTTCCAAAGATGTAGAACTTATAACCACTTCTGGCAGTTTATTCCATTTCTGGACAGCTATAATTGTTTAGAAGTTTTTGTTTATCACTAGACAAAAAACTACTTCTCAAAATATCTTTGAATTTTGTCGCTGCCAAATGTTCCAGCATCACCTGCTTCTTTTCTAATCACTACAGTAAAATCATATGCAGAAGGTAGAATGGACTAATAGACATGACTTAGAAACTCCTGTGGATTATTAATTGTCTTTCTGTTCCCTAAGAATTTCATGAGAGTAAATATATATTTTAAAAAAGAATAAAATTCTGCTCATACTTAGTTCCATGTAACATAAACTTTGAGTAGATGGAAATGATAATGCTATCTTGAAGTCATTTCATTATTTCAAGACTCAATTATTGCATTATTGTGGGTACTCCCTTAGTAACACTTCTATCTTTCAACTACAACCCTTATGTCTCTTAATAGACAATCTTTTGTTTTTGTTGCTGAAATTTCATCACCCCATAGCTAATATGGTAATGAACATTTTTTTCTCAACTTAGCTAGTCTGACTCTAGAACAACCATCACACAGCACGAGGCTATACCCATACATTAAACTATTCCAGCTTTCAAGGATCTCTCATAATTTGTTTCTGCCTCAATTTCCTGGTCTGTAAAATAAGCTGAAGAAGGAAATGACAAACCACTATAGTATTTTTGCCAAGAAAACCCCAACTGGAGTCATAAAGAATCAGACATGACTGAGATGCCTTAGCAACAACAAACTTAGTTTTCAAGATCCCCTGGTGTAACCTACATTCCTGATGAAGTATCAGAGTAACATGTTAGTGGAAAATCCTGATACCAAAATGGAGAAAAGAGATGCTTATCCCATCCTCAAGAAGGTCACCATGGTAATTGTTAGTGCCTAATCCACACCAAGAGTAGGATAAGGATGAGATTTTTTGTGACCTAAAACCTGGACCGAGAGAAAAATTTGCCTTAATACCACTACACACCCGTCAGATTGGCTAGAACAACAGGGAAAGATAATGCAGAATGTTAGAGGGGATGTTGGAAAACAGGGACACTAATACATTGTTGGTGGAATTGTGAATACATCCAATCATTCTGGAGAGCAATTTGGAACTATGCTCAAAAAGCTATCAAACTGTGTCCAGCAGTGTTACTACTGGGCTTATCTCCCAAAGAGATCATAAAGAAGGGAAAGGGATCTGTATGTGCACAAATGTTTGTGGCAGCCCTGTTTGTAGTGACCAGAAACTAGAAACTGAGTGGATGCCCATCAATTGGAGAATGGCTGAATAAATTGTAGTATATGAATATTATGGAATTTTATTGTTCAGTAAGAAATGACCAACAGGATGATTTCAGAAAGGCTTGGAGAGACTTACACGAACTGATGCTGAGTGAAATGAGCAAGACCAGGAGATCATTATACACTTCAACAACAATACTATATGATGATCAATTCTGATGGACCTGGACATCTTCAGCAATGAGATGAACCAAATCAGTTCCAATGGAGCAGTAATGAACTGAACCAGCTATGCCCAGTGAAAGAACTCTGGGAGATGACTAAGTACCATTACATTGAATTCCCAATCCCTATATTTTTGCCTCTCTGCATTTTGGATTTCCTTCACAGACTAATTGTACAATATTTTAGAGTCCAATTATTTTTGTACAGCAAAATAATAGTTTGGTCATGTATACTTATTGTGCTAATTTATACTTTAATATATTTAACATCTACTGGTCATCCTGCCATCTAGGAGAGAGGGTGGGGGGAAGGAGGGGAAAAATTGGAACAAAAGGTTTGGCAATTGTCGATGCTGTAAAATTACCTATACATATAACTTGTAAATAAAAAGCCATTTAAAAAAAAGACAACAGAAAAGGAGAAAAAAAAAGAAAATTTTGCCTTAAGCCACCTGACTGTCTTGGTCTAGCTAACCCCTCCCAAAATATGGCCTGTTCATAGACGTTCTTTCTCTTTATTGCCTCTTGTTCAGTCTGGGTTTTGAAGAAAGTAGAAAGATGGAAATATTTACACGTTTGAAAAACAGACCAGCAGACCTAAAGACAAAGATTGGAGGAAGAGTAATAGCATTCCCATTCAGGTCTTGTTTGGGAAACTGCAGAAAATTCTAACAAATATAGTGTATAAAGTTCAGAATTTTATTTAAATTCCAATTTACAATTATTCCTTCGCTATTTCAAATCAACTTATAGTTAATTCTTTGCCATCTGTAAAAATGGAATATCAATCAGTCTATTCTATCAAGACAAGCAAAAAGAGGGCTGAAAATCCCAGGTTCTCCAGCACACAAAGTTGGTACATATGGAGACAGAAGTCTGAGTGGCCACATTACAGCTCTTCAAAATCCCAAACACCTTTTCTTTTAACAAACTTCAGGCCTGTCTTTTCAAAAGAAGAGGTTACCTTCACATTCACCGCAGTAAGTGGTTAACTAGTGTCCACCCTCTTCTCCATCAGCAGGGATCAGAGTTTCAAGCATTTGCCATACAGAAGTCTTCACCATATGCTCACCCTTGGAGAAATTCAAACCATCTGTGCTCCTCCAAGAGAGGGGTTGCTCAGATTCTGTTTTGTTTTTATAAAAGTATAAACCTGGTCTATTGCTGAAGTGCTTCAGTCAAGTCTTTTGAGCTCTATTCAGAAAGAAAAAAGCTTTCCCTGAGTGCATGTGAGAAAGCAAGCACTTTGGCTCAGTGTAAAGGAACATTCTGTTCCTCATTCACAGAGAAAAATTCCACATGAGGCAAACCCTGAGCAGACAGGCATGAGGCAGACACACCAGGGAAACACTTCAAGAATACACTAAAGCAGAATTTGGAGACTAAGGGTCATGCCAGTGGCTGAGAAACAATAGCAGCAGATAGGCTGCCTTGGAGTACAAACAGCCAGAGGTGGGATGGTTCACTCTAAGTAAATATGTCATAATGACTTGAAGAAGAAGAGACATAAATAGTAACAAACCCTTCCAGGTGGCAGCTTGAATTCAAAGGACAGCCAAAAACCTGACAATCTGTGGAGCACCAACCTGCTGAGCCACATTCAGCTGCTATGGGAGCAATTCCACTAGATTATATATTCTTTGGGGCAGGAAATACACCCCTTGTGCTTAATATAGAACCTTTCCATCTTATTTTCAATATCTCCCCACCCCAATCCAACCATAGACAGAAGCTTCCTAATAGCAGGTGCCAAATGAATATCTGTTGAAGACAATAAATAACAACTCACATTTATATAGTGGTTGTGTAGCTTGCCAATAATTTTGTCCATTACAAATTGGGAAACTTTACCAGTAAGGAAACACAGATTCAGAAAGAAGGCAAAAGGGCCTCCATGAAAGTTTCTCAATTTTTAAGTCACAAAAATCAAATTTGTTTCTCGGCTTTGACACTGACCATCCATGTGACCATGGACAAATGAGAGATCATACTTTTAGAAATAGAAATCTTACCTAATTTTTCTTGTGCAGCAAGATAATTGTATAAATATGTATGCATATTTTGGATTTAACATTTTTACCATATTTAACATATATTGGATTACTTGCCATCTAGGGAAGGGGATGGGGGAAATGGAGGAAAAATTGGAACACAAAGTTTTGCAAGGGTAAAAAGCTTTAATTTAAAAAAAGAAATATGGATCTTAGAGAGCAATAAGTCCAATTCTCTTCATTTTATTTTTCTGTGCCTCAGTTCCTTCATTTGTTTAATAAGAATAAAATTTGCATCTCCATGCAAAAAGGAGGATTGTCATGAGGAAAACTTTTAATCAAGTTCTATCACTGTTAATATCCCAGTGACAAACTGTATGTTTATTGTCTGAGGTTAAATTGGAGGGATCCCTTCAATGTCATTAATTCAATTCAGCAAGCATTTATTAAGCTTGTTATATATTTACTGAGTTTTTTATAATTATAGGCAAGCAGGTGGCACAATGAATAGAATGTAGAACCTGGAATCAGAAAGATTTGCATTTGAATGTCTGAATCTAAGCAAAGCAATTAACTATTATCTGCCTCAGTTTCCTCACTGGAAAAGTGGAGATAATAATAGTAGCTATCTCCCAACATTGATTTGGGGATGAAATGAGATAATATTTGTAACTTAAACCTTAAAACACTAAATGCTAGCTAATAGTATTATTTTTAAACACCTTACCATGTGCCAGATATTGTGCTAGGTAATAAATACAAAGACAAAAAAAAAAAAATGAAATAGTGACTAGCTTCAAACCACTTATCACCAAGTTAGTCATAGGTTGGTGAAATGTTAGGCCATAAGAACTTTCAAACGCTGTATCCTAACTTACAAAGATGCTATGATTAATGCTGATATCAGAAGCACTCATTGTGACAAAATCATAGATCCTTCCAGCATTCAAATATTATTGTTAAGTCATCTAATTACAATAGTAGCAAGTGCAGGAGTTTAAATTACACAGTAGAAATTTTGAATGTCCTTTCAGTGCTCTTGAGCTTATATCATACTGCCGCTATATTCTTTTAGAAAATGTAAATTTGCATGTACATACAGCTATAGTGAAATAGCTAAGTGGTACAGAGAATACAACACTGGACTTGGGATTCAAATTCTGCCTCAGATACTTACTAGATAGTAAGTATGTGACTGAGCAAATCATTTCATCTCCATCTGCCTCAGATTCCTCATCTGCAAAATGGAGATGATAATAATAGCACCTTCTTCACAGTGTTGTTGTAAGGGTCAAATGATATAATATATGTAAAACCTTTTACAAACTTTAAGGCACTATATAAAGTACTTATTATCATCATTATTAATTCAACAGATATTTCCTGAGGGCTTGCTATATCAAGGCACTGAATAGATATTAGGGGAAAAGATGATAAAACAATGTCTCTGCTCTTATTAAGCTGATAGCCTACAAGAGAGATTAGACTAGTATACATACAAATGAATATATATATATATATACATATATATATATATATATGCATTAAAGAATCTAAAACACGAAATATATGCAAACACCAGATGTATCCATTTGATGAAAAAACTGTGATTATCTCACTAATATACTATTGGGTAAAAACCAAGGTTTTCCTTTACTGTGTTATCTGGAGGCTTTGGCATTATCCTCAATTCCCACCTACCACATATTTAATCATTTGCCAAATCTTGCTGTTTCTGCAGCTATCTCTTTTTCCCGAGAAATCTCTCCTCTCTCCAGTTCACCCTCCTCAAAAGTGATTTTTCTTAAGCAGCAAGTTTGATTCTGCCATTTCCCTGATCAATAGAGTCCAATTACTTTCCATTGCTTCTAGAAGAAAATGTAAATTCCTTTCTACTTATTCTGCATATACTTATATGTATACCTGTCTCTCTTCTGTTGAACTGTGTGCCCTTTGAGAGTAGGTATTGTTTCATAAATTGTATTTGTAGTCCCAGCTCCCTACCCCTGGTCTGGAGCAGAATAGAAGCTTAATAAATGTTTCTTGATTGGCTGATCTTACCAATATGGAAAAGGGATCTAAAATTGAAATAATGTGCCCCAAGTAATATAACAAACAAGTCAGTACCATATTGATGGAAAAGAAACCTGACTTGGAAACTTGGGCTCAGTTTTCCAAACACTAGTTTCCAATTACCCTTGCTCAAGTCAAACAGGATTTGTTTCTAAACAAAAAGCAAATCCTTTGAGATACGATTAAAATTACAAGTAAAAGTAAGTGAATGTGAATCCTTTGTAAACCACACATCCTTGTAAAGAGATCTCCAAGTAACTACTAATATGTTTCTACTGTAGTGATTGTAAACCAGTTAGCATTAAATGGGACATTATAAATTTTTCAAACTTATAATTGCCTTCCTATGAAAAGACAAAGTTCTCCCAAAGTCATTTCACATTTAATGTGACATTTCCTCTGATTTCTAAGACTGAAGAACCACAAAAGTCTACTTCTGAAACAAAAGGAAATATTTAGATCCTATGTTTAAATTAATCTCCACAGATAGGTCAATGTAATCTCACTGGGAAATAATATATACTCATTTTATTGCAACCAGTTCCATTCTTTTTCCTAGAAAGGTGATTTTCATACTGACCACTTCTCACAATACTAATTCCCTTCTTAATCCTCCCACCTTCAATTTTTCTCATTCCTCAAGCTCGACTTTTCAAAAAGTCACTCCTTGTGAGCACTTTTATTTAATTGGTCCTGACATGTCATTTAATAGACTTAGGGCATTTGTAATATGAAAAGCATATTCTGCATAGTCTTAGAAAAATTGCCTGGAGGTGCAGAGAAATTAGCCTTATCCCAGGATCCAACCCAAATTACAATAGGCAGGTTTTTTGAATCCCTCTCTCCACCATGACATGATAGCTCTATTGTGACTAAATAAGAAAATAAATAGAGAAAGATCTACTTGTTCAACTGCAAAACTTCCACTTACTAAACATAAGGGACTATACTTCTAGCAGAAAAGGCAAACCACAGCCACAATCTCTGCTGCTTCTCAATTTGGGCTCCTAATCCATGATATAGCTGTGCCTCCCTGAAGCTTAACCTGCTTTCAGAAATTCAGGCTCAGCCTATCAGCAAAAAGGCAAATGATTTGAGGATAAAGGTTCATCCAAAAATGGTTATTTTTCCAATAGATTCCTTAGGAGGGCATATTTGAGCAAGACAGGCTTGGCTCAATTCTCACAGGTTAAATAAATGATAAAAACCATAAAAGATACTGAGTGGTATGAAATCCCAGCAAATTTTCCCAAAGGGCCTGCTTTAAACTAAAACACCCGCTTTGGGAAATCCTTGCTGGGCACTTCTTCTAATCAAGCCCCCAACCTGAAAAGAAAATGTGTGCAGTAGATATAGCCATGCACATTCCTCTTGGGGTAATATGTTTAAGATTCATGCTTCTCTCAACAATTTGTTGTAGGCAGGTGCTCAGCATTCATCTGGATATGGAGGCAACAACCCAGCTCAGGAAAAATGCCAGATGTTCATATAATAAATGTTATAGTTATCTATTTTTTTCCTGGCAGCTCATTCAAGTTTTTACCATTTTTAGCTATAAAATATATAGTGAAATCCTCTTATGGTAAAGTCCTGTTTTCCATGAAAACTTTCACTATATTAGGCGTGAGCAGCTTTCTCCTTGATTTGTGTCTTAACCATGAGAAAAAACATCACAGATGCAGACTGCATTGTACTGAGAACATATGCATGCTTTTAAATCACTTTTATCTTACTTTTTACTAATGTAACCCTGAAACATAAAATATGTTCTTTTTTGCATTCGCTGTTATGGGCAGAACAGATGGTGAAAGGGTTAGATTAAAGTAATACAGCATGTCCATTAAAATAACCCCCACTGCTGGTGATTCTTTATTCAAACAGGAGTCATGTTTACTATAAAAAAAAAAAAAAAGACTTTTGCTTTAGCATTTGGAGTATGCTGGAAGTCTCCAAAAGATCCTTAAGGATAAACATGAGAAGAAAAGAAGAACTAATGTCAGAATAAAATGTATTTCAAAAATATTTTATAGAAGTTGTTTTAGTAATCAGAAAAGCTAAATAAATGCACAGGCCTCTGAGCAGGCAGCTGAACTATCAACAAAGGTAAATGTGGCTAAATTTAGTAAAGAAATTTTTTGAAAAGATTATCTGGGAAAAGTAATTTGGAATCAAAATATTGTTTAACAGAGAAAACTTTACAGTTTAACTGAAACTGTAACAATGGAAGAAATTTACAATTATTTTTTCACACTCACCAAGTCTATTTTAATAATTGTCAAAATTATTGACAATGGGAGGCCTTGCCTGCCACTTTATCAATCATTAAATGTATTATTAAATAGCAAATAGCCTAAAGGTCTTTTTCCCAATAAGATAAAACACATATGGTTTAATACCTTAAAATTTTTGAATCTGGTCAATGAGGTAATATAGTCAAATGATCTTAAAAAGCAAGTGGTGACAGGCATTCATAGTCATTTAAATAAGATCATTTTTTAAAACCTGGGGTAAATTCAGGAAGCTTTAGTTATCTCATAGTACCTTCATTTTAGAATATTAAAGCTTATTGGTTTAGACTATCAATAATATTTGCTAAATCTATTTGTTACATAAAAATCACTGGGGAATTCAAATTTTAATTTTTAAAAATATTCTTTGAGAAAAACTATAGTATGCCTTCCAATCACAATGAAACTCAGTAATAGAGAGTATACTGTTTTGTTATTCAAAATAACTGTGGAACATGATTGGCCAAATGACTAACATTTCAATTACACATAGATTCTAAACTTCTAAGTCATCCCTTCTGTACCTCTAGAGAAAAAGTTCTTAACCTGAGCTTGTTTTTAAAAACATTTTGATAATTATATTTTATTATAATTGATTTACTTTGTAATCCTATGTATTTTATGCATTTAAAAATATTATTCTGGAAAAAGGTCAATAAGCTGCACTGTACTGCCAAAGGGATCCATGATATACAAAAAGTTGGTCCTTGAGTATAGATAACCACTGACATTGAAAACACTGATATTGAAAAAGATGTAATTTTAATATACATATCCATATTAATTACTTGCACAGTCAACTTGTGTTCATGATTTTAGGTTTGTTTTATTTTAAGCTTCAATCTTTTTTTTGTATCTGACTAGAACCAGGTCCATTTCTATTTTTACCAGCAAAATCTCTGGGTTATTTCATTAATAGGGATATGTGAGATTTTTAAGCAAATTGCAAAAGTCCCTAGAAATAGCAGATACTTTTCCTTTATCCAAGACCCCACAGAACAAAAATGCTCTGGGATTCAACCTATTCTTTTTTCTCACAGAAAAAGTAAGCACAAACTACATCTCATTCTATGTCAATGTGATATGCAGCTGGAAAGGAATAGGCAATCTGGAACCAAAGGCCAGATTGACTTCCAATGTAACTCTATCAGGATTCTCCTCTAGGGTTACAAATGGAGTGAACTGGATCCAAAACCATAAAATCCATTCCCTACCCCAAGCTCCCTTCTCAACACACACACACACACACACACACACACACACACACACACACACACACACACTACACACACACACACCTCAAAAAACACCACATTTTTCCAGATAAGGAGAAAAACGTCTTAATAGATGCACTTGCTCAGACTCTCTTAAACAGGCATTACTCATAACTGTTTCATCCTAATGAGTTCACCCTGCCCACAGGTGGAAATGATAATGCCTATTCATTCCAACTAATCAAGATAATACAAAAACATCTAGAGACAATTGAGTAAATCCCAGTTTTCCATGACCAGTAGCACTAATTTTAATAATAATCCTCATCCATAGCTGGCTTAGGGAATGAGCCAGAAGCACTCCACTCTGTCCACCCATTCCTCCAAATCACTATCCGATTGCCCACAACTAAGTGGCAGATTAGATGGGCTTGAATGAGATGGATACAGGTGGTGCCACCTGCTCCACTTCTTTTAGAGCAGTATTATTTGGTCTCTCAGTAATTCAGAAGCTAAGGGGAAAGACAGAAAGAAGGCAGACTGCTCTTAGCAGTATAATTGCACAGTGTCTGCTCTGACTGTGCTGGCAAACTGGCAGACACTACTACCCCCATTCCCTACCCCAGTCCTAGAGAGAGGGTGCATGAGATGTGTAATTTTGAGGAAAGAAATGAAAGCTTAAGGTCATTGTACCAAATTAATTCCTTTCAAACAAAACATATATCCTTCTTTTAGTCTCATTTAAAGTTAACAGACAATTGTTTATTTTTTTCTCCTTGTGTGCAACTCATGTAGCAGAAAACACTAAAGTAAACAAAAATCTAGGACAGCAACAGATATCTGTTAAAAAAAAAACACACACACATCACTATCTCGACTTCATAGGGTAAAAATGCAATACAGGGCAATGTGCTTACAATGTGTTGCAGAAATATGAGGAAAAATGAATGATTTAAGAAGAAAATGTGAGAATTTCTGGTCATGGATGCTTAAGATCTATTCTTTAAAACCTTTCAAAGGTTTCCATAGTGGGTGAGTGAAATTATATTCTGTAAACTTAAAGGGGCACAATCCATCCCCTTTAAATTTTGAATGGAAAAATGTTACTTCTACCAGCAGCAATCATTGCATAAATTCAGCCATAATGAAATTTCATTGAGCAGATTTTGTTGTAATAAACCTTCCTTACTACATTTATGTGTAGGATATATGTATGACCATGAAATATATGTGTGTCTACATGGGTTATCTAATTGTAAAAATACAGTTCACAGACAGCAAAAATAAACATTTCTGGAATTTAACCCATACCTCTCCAAGGAAGGCTGTGATTTTTGCTTTGAGGGCAAGAGGAAAAAGATCATAAATGGATACTTACTCCTTCCTTGAAGTATATCAGGCTTAGTTTATATCTAAATGTTCATCGAAATGCTGGTTGTCTAGAAATATGATTTTTAGGGATCAAAAGTTCATTGCTCTTAAAAAGAAATCTGGGAGTACAAGGAGGTAACCCTTAGTTTATATTCACCAACTTAGCTCTTTCCTCCAAATGACAGTTACACAAGACCATTGCAAATTGCAAATGAAGAGAAAACTCATTAATCCAAGCAAAATAGCTAACAAAAATTGGAATGATTATATGGATTATAATGTAACAGAAAATACACAAGAGTGAATGAGATCTTCTGCCAGAAGTGAGACAAGATATTGGTTTAAACCAAAAGAGAGTGCCCAATTGCCAAAAGGAAATACTATCCCTGAAATCTCTAGGGAGGCGAACTAAAAACTAAGAAGTCAACTATCCAAAAATGTCTGCAACTTATCCTTGAAAGAATCTTTCTTCCAATTATCTCTTCTGAAGAGTCACTAAAAATATATTATGAATCTCCCCTAAAAGGCTTTGGCACTAATTCTAAACTTATGTAGGTTATTCAGCATTACCTAAGTATTCTCCCTACTTATTAAAAGTCATTTCTCTCCTCCACAAACCCAATAGCACAGAAAAAAAAAAAAAACACTTAGGTTTATTTGGAAGCCCAATAACATTTAGAATTTCCAGAACCCTGCTCCACCACCCGTTCTCTGGAGAATGAGATTACAAATTCCAGGCTGACAAGCAAAATAGGAGAGGTATCTTGTTTGAATTGGCCCTGCTTCTTTGCTAGCTGCAAGCTCTCCTTTCCACTTTTAGTCACAATGGGAACACAATGGGAAACACAATGGGAAGTGTTTCATATAAATTCCCTCAATCTGTGTTCAACCGTCTTTCTAATGCCCTCAACCCTTGGTCTATAGCCATCTGCATCCACCTAGATATAGCAGAGTGGTAGGTGTAGTTAAAAAACCTAAGTTTAAATCTCAATTTTACTACTAATATTACCTTGCATGAGCCCCTTATTTTCTTTAATTCAATTTCTTCTGAAATGAGAGGGGTGAAGAGGAAGATCTTTAAGGTTCCTTCAAGGTCTAATTCCTCTTCTTCCTGAGAATTCACATTACCTTTGTTCATATTTCTCTAATGGTCTTGCCATATTCCTGTGATAAATGTATTGTGATATTATTATTATTTGCATATTCTATCAGAACCCTAGGCAAACACAACAGAAACTATGTTTTATTATTGCTTAGAAGCAGGATGATGGGTAAAAGCATTTGTTTGGAATCAAACTTGTGCTTTTGTCCCAACTCTGATACTTTCTAGCTGTATACTTGCTACTTAGTTACCCCAGAGATCTGAAAACTTGAAGACCTATATTGTTCCTCTATTTTTATTATGTTCCTCTACTTTTAAAGTACTATACCATCTCTCTTCTTTCTTTCATTGTCAAACTTCTAGAAAAAGGGAGCCATATTAATTTCATCTACTTCTTTACCATCCATTTCTTTTTATCAATCTCTGGAAATCTGGCTTCTATAACTAACATTTTACTGAAACTACTCTCTCAAAGGTCACCAGTAACTTCATAATCACCAGGGTCCTCAGTCTTTGTCTATAATATCCCACACTGTTGAAGGTCTCCCTCCTTTTGGATATTTTCTCCTCACTTAAGATTCTGACACTGCAAATCATTTGGTTTTCTTCTTACTTCTCTAGCCAAGTTTTAACCTTAAAGGTTTGTGTCCAGGAGATATTTCCTGCTTTTCTTAAATGCCTTAAATCCTTTTGAAAGGCTTTCCTTTCTCTTCCTTTAATTAAATCTAAGAGATAAGCATGGCTCATAATTAGAAGGAAATAAAGAAATCATAAAGGCACAATTTCAAACCACTAAACAATAATTTTTGTAAGTCTCTTTTCTATAGATTTAAAGCAAACTCTCAGTATCTATATTATAGTAATCAAAAGGCTTGGAAAGTAAAAAAATAAAAAAATAAAGGAGGAGGAAGAAAAAGAAGAAGGAAAAAGGAGGAGGAGGAGGAGGAGAAAAAGGAGGAGAAGGAGGAGGAGGAGAAAGACAAGGAGGAAGAGGAGGAGGAAGAAGAGACAAGGAGGAAGAGGAGGAGGAAGAAGAGGAGGAGGAAGAAAAGGAGGAGGAAGAAGAGGAGGAGGAAGAAAAGGAGGAGGAAGAAGAGGAGGAGGAGGAGGAAGAAGAGGAGGAGGAGGAGGAAGAGGAGGAAGAGGAGGAGGAGGAGAAGAAACCACTTTTGAAACCACCAGCTTCTGGTTGGTCCCTGTGGGAGCATTATGTTGAATACTGAGTAGCAAGAGTAAAGGAAAAAATTCACTTTCAGTTTGTTCTCTTCTCTTCTTAATGTGTGTCCTGGGAACGCTTTAAGTTTTGCAAAGTTCTTAATACACATTATTTCAATGGATGGATATCTACCATAGAACTTAGCAGAGTGCTATTAATTCAATTCAATTCAACAAACAAACATTTATTAAGCACCAACTATGTGGTACTATTCTTCCCCAAAAGTAAAGTTTTGATGTCTCATCATTTTGTAGAAATGACCATGGATTCTCCAGCGAAGTGTAAGCTCTAATAATAATTATTGGCATTTACTTAGTTATCTTAAATTGACATTTATATAGTATCTTTGTCAAACACCTCACCTACATAATCTCATTCAATTCACTCAAGAACCCTATGAAGAAACATAACAATGGATAAGCAAATTGAGACTGAGAGAGGTTAAACAGTTTTTCTAGAGCTGTATAGTTAATAAGAATATCAGATAGGACATGAAACAGGAAAACCTGGACTATGCCTTTCAGTGGCTTGACAAGCTGTTAATGTTGGTTTCCCTAATTTAGGTTTTGGTATTCTCTCCACTAATCTATTCAACAAGAAGAACACTCACTATTCAAGACAATTTATAAGTAATTTCTAGATTGAATAGTCATAATTCTATATATGTACACAAAATCACATGTGCTATGCATATATTCTTCCTTCTCATAACCACTTATCTTCTACTAATCCTTTTATACCACTATTCATTTTTTTCATTCTACTTGTTCTTTTCAACCCACATCCTGTTTTAATTCCTCTAATCAAGGGTAACTTGTTCTAGGCAGAAATATATATCTTATCTATTTCAAACTTCAAGCCATTAGGACCAAGTCTACACATAGTATTTCAAGACATTAAACAAGCTGAAAATATTAACCTACCTGGAAGAATGAAAATAGAGAGATCATTGCCACTAACCCAGCTATCCGCTAACCAATCATCAAACTTCCATGGAATCCTGAGCTCATCATCATATGCATTCTTTACAACTATACAGATTGCAGCATATCTGTACCTTCTCATCCTATGTAAGCCTTGTCTATATTCTCTCATCAACCCTCCATCCAGAAACCTAATATGATGGAGGCCTTATGCTAGAGCAGAGTTTCTTAGCATGCACACAAATGTGTGTGTGTGTGTGTGTGTGTGTGTGTGTGTGTGTGTGTGTGAAAGAGAGAGAGAGAGAGAGAGAGAGAGAGAGAGAGAGAGAGAGAGAGAGAGAGAGAGAGAAAGGGAGGGGATTTCTTTAGCAACTGGTGAAACTATGACTCTTCAAAATAATGTTTATAATCCATAAAATTAAAAAATAGGATTAAGTGAGAAGATAATTATATTGAAATAAAGATTTTTAAAGATTTCTTTTTTCTCATTCAAGAGATCATCTGAAAGCTGTGCACAAACATCAGGTTAAGAACTTTTAACTTTATTTTTAGTTTGTCCATTTGGATCTAGCACTCTAGCTGTCCAATTGGTATCCTTCATTCTCACTATATAAATGATCTACCCCCTTTTCCAATCATTCATTTCCTTGAAGACTCTTTTTTTTTCATTTCTTGGGTATAAATCAATTATAATCTGTCACCATGTTGCCTTGTAGTTATTGCAAATAACCATCCTATCTATGAAAAACTTAGTTTTTGAATAGCTTCATAAAAATACTCATGCTCATATGGAAAATGCTCTAAATAGCTACTGAAAGAGAAATTAAATTAAATTTAAAACAACCCTGAGGTACCACCTCACATCTGTGAGATTGGCTAATATGACAGAAAAAAAAAAAAGATAAATGTTGGAGGGGATGTAGGAAAACTGGGATTGGGACACTCGTGTGCTGTTGGTGGAGTTGGTGGGGAAATGATTCAACCATTCTGGAGAATCATTTGAAACTATCCAAAAGTCTGCATGCTTTGATCTAGCAATACCATTACTAGATCTATATCTCAAAGTAATCAAAAAATGGGCAGGGGAATTTATATATACAAAAATATTTATATCTTTTTGTTGTAGCAAAAAAATTGAATTGAGGAGATGTCCATTAATTGGGGAATGGTTAAACAAGTTGTGATATAGAACTGTAATGGAATATTATTTGTGCAAAAAGTAAAAGATGAGCATGATGAATTCAGGGAAAAAAAACTGAAAAGAAGTACATGAAATGATGCAAAGGGAAGAACTAGAAGAACATTGTACATGGTGACAGCAAAATTATATGATTAGCTGTGAAGAGCAATATAATGATCCAAGATAATTGCAAAGGATTTATTATGAAAAATGCTATCTACCTCCAGAAAAAAAAAAAAAACTGATGGCAAATGCAGATTGAAGTATGCTATCTTACATTTTTATTGGGAATCTTTTTAGTCTGTATTTTTTTAATAACATGACTAATTTGGAAGTATGTTTTACACAATTGCATGTGTATTAAATATTTAAAGGGAGAAGGGAGATGAATGAGATAGAAAAATAATTTAGAACTCAAAATTTTAAAAATGGATGTTAAAAATTGTTTTACATGTAATTGGGAAAAAATAAAAATCTATTTTTAAAAAAACAATACAGACTCGTCCATGATCACACAGATAGGTTTTAAACACAGATCCTGTCACTCTGGAGCCAGTGGTCTTTCTCCTATACCATAATACCTCTCTAAAGAAAAGTCTATAACCCTAATTATTCCCAGACTGCCTTCCATTTTTGTATTATCTAGGACTGACTCTGCTTAGATTTCAAGAACAAGTGAAATCAGATGCATTCAAGGTGATAGGGCCAAGATCATACAATATCAGATTTGGAGAAAGTGGCAAAAGTTTTGCTAAAAGGAAAGATGTTCATGGTGAACATCCAGGTCAAATACTGCCTCATCAATGATGTTCTCCCTGATGTTTAATTGACAATTATTTTCACTTCCAATTGTTAAATGGTCAAATGTTATGAACAGACAATTTTCAGATGAAGAAATTGAAACTATTTCTAGTCATATGAAAAAGTACTCCAAATCATTATTGCTCAGAGAAATAAAAATTAAAACAACTCTGAAATACCACTACATACCTCTCAGATTGGCTAAGATGACAGGAAAAGGTAATGACGAATGTTGGAGGAGATGTGAGAAGACTGGAACACTGATAAATTGTTGGTGTAATTGTGAACCAATCTAACCATTCTGGAGAGCAATTTAGAACTATGCTCAAAAAGTTATCAACCTGTGTAGACCCTTTGATCTAGCAGTGTTACTACTAGGCTTATATTCCAAAGAGATCTTTAAAAATGGAAAGGGACCCACGTGTGCAAAAATGTTTGTGGCAGCCCTTTTTGTAGTGGCTAGATACTGGAAATTGAATGGGTGCCCATCAATTGGAGAATGGCTGAATAAATGGTGGTATATGAATGTTATGGAATATTATTGTTCTGTAAAAAATGACCAGCAGAATGATTTCAGAGAGGCCTGGACTTACATGAACTGATGCTAAGTGAAATGAGCAGAACTTGGAGATCGTTACACACTTCAACAACAATACTATATGATGATCAATTCTGATGGACATAGCTCTCTTGAAAAATGAGATGATTCAAACCAGTTCCAATTGTTCAATAATAAAGAAAATCAGCTACACCCAGAGAGAGAACTATGGGAAATGAATGTGGACCACAAGACAGTATTTTTATTCTTTCTGTTGTTGTTTGCTTGCATTTTTGTTTTCCTTCTCAGGTTTTTTTAATTTCTTTCTAGATCCGATTTTTCTTGTGCAACAAGATAACTGTATAAATATGTATACATATATTGTATTTAACATATACTTTAACATATTTAACAAGTATTGGACTACCTGACATTTAAGGGAGGGGGTGGAGGGAAGGAGAGGAAAAGTCGGAACAGGGTCAGTATTCAAAAATTACCCATGCATATGTTTTGTAAATAAAAAGCTATAATATAAAAAGAAAAAAATTGATGACTTATGAATGCAAAAAAAAATTTATTTTCACTCTCCTAAAATAATCAATGAGGAGTTCATACCTCTAAAACACTGAGTTTCTATTCTGTATAAATTCATTTGCTTATTATCCTATCTACCCAACAAGATGATAAACTCCTTGGAGATACAACCTATCATTTCTTCCAATAATTAAGGAACTCTCACACAGCTCATAGCCACTAATATATTTCTTTCGAACTGATTCCTAGCTATTCCTCTTTGTAATATCTTGTTGTTATTCAATCATGTTCAAGACTTTGTGACCCTTTTTGGTTTAGATTTGTTTTGGTTTGAGGTTTTTTGTTTTGTTTTGTAAATATCTCTACAGGATCTATTTTATCAGATAATCAGAGATTAAATGATTTTCCCAGAGTTATACAGTTAGGAAGTATCTGAGGTTGGATTTGAACTCAAATCTTCCTAACTCTGGGCCCAGTACTCTATCCACTGAGTCACCAGCTGTCTCAGCAGCATTTAACTGGCACTTAGTAAATACTTGAAGTGAATAAATCCACAACACTGAAATCTCATCTTAGTAACTAAAGAATAGAGATGGATAAACATTGAACTTGTGTTTTCACTTGCATCACTCCCTGATGTCATGGTGCTCTTCAGAAAATGAAGGATACATTCCTTCACAACAACAACAACCTTCACTGGTATAAAGAAGCTCTAGATAATGAAACTTTCTGACCCAAGGTCACACTGCTAGTTTGTCAGTGAGGACTTAAAGCCAGGAAGCTATTTCTCTATGCCATATAGCCCAAGGATAAGTATGACCAGTTAATCAATCATTCAAAATGCATTTATTAAGCACCTACTATGTGTCAGATACCAGCTAAGTACTAATGATACAAAAACAAAACACCCCCTACCCTCAAGAAGTTTACATTCTGAGGAAAACAACCTGTTGGCACATATAAACAAATATGTAAAATATAAAGAAATGATAAGTTATATCTGTAATGTTAGTCAAAAACATTAATATTTTATGTCATATTGGGCTGGAAAGTAAGTTCCACACATTTAGTATTTTTGGATCAGGAGAACTCTGATGCTCATCTAAATGGAATGTTTTATCTTTATAAAGACAAACTCAATGGCAGGATAATATAGCTAAAATGGAGATGGTTTAGTGCAACTCAGTAGATCTGAGCAGAATTATTGAAAATTATCTCTAATGTTGCTTCTAAGAGTTTTCCCAAGATGATTCAAAACAAGGGCTTTCTTTTTTGACCTCTCTTATCTATGCTATTACACAGAGGTGGAAAGTTGATTGAGCTATTCATTAAAGTGACCAAAATATAATCAAGTCTGAACTCATTCCTAAGAGGATCATCACACCAAGATGGGGGATAAAGGGCTGGCTCATCATTTACTTCCATATGTAACTTGGATGAGAGGATAGAGAGATGGCTAGTTGGCACTTATCTTTTACATACTAATAAGTATGTCAGACCAAAAACAAAAAGCTATGTTGTAGGCCACACACAGAGAATCAAATAGCAATATCTGACTCCTCTTCCATCTGGGTATATTTAAACTTCATGACCCTTGGCCTCTTATCTCTGGGAAGATTAGCACAGGGTGTAAACCTTCTGGACACACAAAGTAGAGCCTTTGTCATTTGTCCCAAGTTTTTTCCATCAATTAAAAGAGGCTACTTTTGGATATGTTATCCCTTTGCTATTTTCATTACTCCTTTTGACCAAACCATTTTTAAGAGTAAATTCTAGGATAATTTTTGATCTATTTGGTCATGCCCAGTGAAGTATTACATGCTTAAAATACATGTTAACTTTTGTCCCATTACAGTTTTAAACTTGGTATATGCCTGCATATATGTTTGTAACTACATATGTATTTCTGAATTTCTGGTTGATAAGGTTGATTTTGTATCTTCTTTCCTCAATGGGATAGGATTCTAGTTCTAAAATCTATAGTGCTTATGTGGAGACACTAAGGAAAACTTATCTCCATCAAAGACAGAATTTTATTTTCCCACTTGAACTTTTTATGAAATCCTTAAGAGAGAACCTTTTTCATGATCAAATATTTCATTCCCTGATAATGAATTGGGGGAAGGGGAAGCTTTTAGATCCAGTTCAATATTTGAGATTTGTTCCATCTCTTAGTATCCCTTAAGAGTCACCATTCAGATCTCAGCATAGAGGGAGCAACCAATGATATTGAACCCTCTGCATGGTTTTGAAATTGACATCATAGAAGTGGGAAAATCACTCACTTAAATTTATTATGCCTCAAATTTTACATAGGAAAATTGTTTACTAGTTTACCCTAATCACCTGGAATTAAAATATCACAGAAACAAATTGTGTTTTTTAAAGTGGGATGTAATCATTTTAGTTTAACTATAATAAATGTTTTCTAAACAAGAACAACAAAAACCTGAATAGTAATTTCTCCTTCCTCAGAGAACTAGTAGAAGTTTCCAGTCATTCAAAAAAAAAAATCTCAAAATAGGGAAAACCTAAAAGCAAAGAGTATTTATATTCAACGAATCTGCACAGCTTTTTGGAGACATGGGATCTTTTCCACAGAACTTAAAAATTGTTATAACATGGCATCTTCCCAGTGCCCCAACCCCTAGTGCCTTTTCTTCTAAGATCATCTTCCATTTACACTGTATTTATTATCTTGAATACACCTAGTTATTTTCATGTTGTCTTCCCCATTAGAGTATGAGTTTTTTGGTGGACAAGAATTATTTTTTCCTTTCTATGAATCCCAAGAGTTCAGTACAGTGCCTAGCACATAGTAAGGGCTTAATGAATGCACATTAATTGAATCACACTAGCTCTGGAGTAAGAAGACTAATTCTCTGATACTACCTATGTGACCATAAACAAATCCCTTAATATCCCTGTTCTCAGTTACCTATTTTTATGTAAAAGAGATCTCAAAATAATCTCTAAGAGCTCTTTTACTCTAGATCTGTAATTCAAGGGATCCTAAGATACTTCTACTCAGAATTTTCAATGAAAATCATTTTCACCTCCCCCATCCCCCACAAATTATGAATATAGAAACTGAGTGTGAATCCTCAGAAAGGGTTTTGTTTTTTATTCATTGTTGTTGCTGTTGTTTTTACTAATGGCAGTATAGTACCATCATTGGGATTGAATGACTGATTTTTTAGACAACAAGCATTTCCAAATTCAATCAGTTTCCATATTGTCAATTCCATTTTCAAAAGACCTTTTACACTATTCGATATTTTCTCACTCATATGACCATCACTTACTTAGGATTGCCATGAAGGTTAACCTATACCACTTCAACAGTCCCCTAACTGGTCTCCTTATTCTAATCTATCCTGCATGCCTCTGCCAGACTAATCTTACTAAAAGTCCATTTTCACAGGGCCACATCAAAAATTATTGATTTCCTTAGAGTCATAATATAATGTGCACTAAGGTACAAGCTCCTTAGTTTGGAATTCAAAGACCTACAATCTGATCTCCAACTTTCTGCCTTTTCAATCTAATCTACTAAAACTTTCTCAACATGAATTCTCTGCTCCATTTAGGCTGGCACAGTCACAGTCCTCCCATAAACATATTTTATATCTTCCTATATTTGCTCAACATACACATATATACATACACACACACGCAAATGCTTATTCTCTCTCTCTCTCTCTCTCTCTCTCTCTCTCTCTCTCTCTCTCTCTCTCTCTCTCATACACACACACACACACACACACACAGACATAGGTTCCCTCTTTTTGATGCCTACCCAGATCTTGCTTCTCCATAAAGGCATCCTTGGCCACCAAGTGGTTTCTCATGTCTCTAAACTATTCTATCCACATACTATCTGTCATATTCATTTAGATGACACTCATTCTATATTAACAACCTGGTATTGTTTTTGTCTAATTATTCATGTGTATATATTTTATTTCCCCAACTAAATTGTAAGCTGTTTGAAGGAAGTAACCATGCAATATTCTTCTTTTTATATTTCATAGCACTAAACAATGTAAATTTTCATTGGATTTCTTTAATAACTATTTGCTAAAAACTATGAAAGCAAATATTAAGAAACTGATCTAAGTACAAGAATATTCCAGAGAAACTAAAGGAGTATTTTTTTCCACAGAAAAGCCTGTTGGCTAGCATAAAAGTCTAGAAATTGAGACCTTCAAGTACTAATCCCATCATGAAGCATATATAGATATGGCTTTATATATCTGTTATTTTCCCTACAGTAATGGCTTAGGTCTTGCCTACAACATTTATACCATGGTCTATAGAATAACTGACTACCTAAACATAGAGAAGAGTTTTGATTAGACCCATAATAATTAAATTACCCAATTTGCTGAAAATGTACCATACTATAAAAATTCAAAGTGTACAAGTGTTCACCAGAGAAGATTAAGCAGATTTCCCATTGCATAGAAGTCCCAAAAGAGAACAAAAGAATGCAAAACTTCAAGCACTCCATTTGTCATATGAAAAAAGTGGCAATAATCTGATGTACATAAAATTGAATTCTTAAGAAAACCATAAAATGGAATTTCAGCCAAAAAACTAGATGAGTGATCAAGAGTCTGCACTCCAGTACCAAATTTGTAACTTAAAAAAATACAACAAGAGGGGAAGCTAAGTAGAACAGTAGATAGAGCATCAGTCTTGAAGTCAGGAGCACCTGAATTCAAATCTGACCTCAGATATTTAACACTTGTTGCTGTGTGACCCTGGGCAAGTAACAACCCCAAATGCCTCAGTAAAAACAAACAAAAAAAACAAAAAACTATAAACAAACCTCTCAATATATTATATTGCCTTCGTATATTGCCCAGCACTTAGATTTAAGGAAAGGGGGTTAGGTAAACATATTTGAGGTCAAAACAGATTCTCCAAAATTATGAAAGGAAGACTAAAGTTCAATGACAGAAGCTTTAAAATGTTATTAATATCTTTATCTTAATAAGACAAAATGTTATCTATAGTCATTTTAACCAGTAATTTTAAATTTTAATAATTTAATATTTTTGTTTATTTTATTAGATTTAATATTTAATAAAATAATCATTTTAATTAAAATACAAAGTACAATGCTTTTAGTCTTCAAAATTGATGGCATGTGCTGGACAACATTTAAGGTCAATGAAAAATTGGTCTTCTCTTCTTTACCACTGAAAGACTTTTCTCCAATGGAAAGTTTAAACCTCCCTAATGCAACCAGTGCTTGAATAATCAAAAATCAGATAACAGGCTCATTTATTCATAAAGATTTGGTAATTCCTAAACCCACTGAGATTCTGATTTCATTCCTTTTAAAGATTGTTAACAGATTTTTTAAAGTTATTTTGAAATGATAAGTTGACGAAAGGGAAAGCTTATAAATACAGCTTTGTTCTGTGTTGTATAAAGTTATTATTTTTGTTAGAGCCTCGAAGACCATCTCTTATCATTTTTGCTGCTCAAGGGAGCTATTAGAAAGTAGAGATGAAGATAAAATGAAAAATCAAGAGGGCCACAGGTTTTTTGGTATTTGAAGTTGAGAATTCTGAGTCTTCTAGTGAATTCTTCATGCAAGAGAATATCACATTTTGGCATATCCTGCCAAGCCTCTGTATAGCGAAAAATCATGACATTTATTTCTTCTCATTCCTGTTACTATCTTTTGGTATTTCTGTGACACCTCCTTTGAGTCTCTATCCACACTCTTGGCAAAAATGAGTAAGTTCAGAGCTATTATTTCAATCATTTCTATCATCTGGAATAGACTTTCTGCTTCTTTCTTCCTCATGAACAGCACATCTGCTTCTCAACTGCAAAAGGAATCACATCCTTGATCCTTTGCCTAAATATTTTATTTTGGTTCCCCTTTCAAATTCTGGTCATAGGATTAAAAATTTCAATTCCAAACTCCTGGCCTTTCTATATCTTGGCAAATTGGCTGTTTCCTTAAAATATTTTAGCAAAAAGTTTCTAGGAAAAGACATTTAGCCAAAAAGCTGGAGTCTGTTATGCTTTGTGTAAGCTTTAGTATACTACAGATATGCAATCAAAACAAACAAAAAGAAATCAAGGCATCCCCTGAAATTTATTTCTACTAGCTGAAAAGTGGGAAAATCCCATGGATTAAGAGAAAACCAAATTTAAAAAGTCACCAGTGGGATAAAAACTTCTTAGATGTGTGGACATTTCGATTGTATCAAAACTGGATGACTTATTCTAATCAGTTTCATGATTTCCCCAAACGTGAACTCAAACCAAATGAAATGAAAAGAAAAACATCTGAAGCAATCCTTTCACATACCTGAGGATATGGAGATGTCCTGGATTTTGATTTTGTGTTTGAGAGGCGGGGCTTATTCCCCTTTCGGTTGTCAGTTATGGTGGGTGTGGTGTTAGTATAGGAGAAGGATGGTTTGGTGGCTGTGATCTGATCCAATGAGAGTTGTAATCCTTTATACTCTGTATCTCTGCAAAAAAATATAAAAGGTAGAGATTTAAATATCCCATAAATATATTGAATTCACGAATTTTCTTATTAGAAATAAAAATCTGTGTCTGAAACCAGTGGGAATTTTTTAAAATACTTGAAAAGATAAGAGGAAAAAATAAATGTTTCCAAATTCCTCACTTTTTCTAATGTTAATCACAAAAAAAGTAAAAAATTCAATCAACAAATTTAGACAGCTTTCATACTTATCACAGAATAATTATAGTATTTGATTAACGTAATACACCATACTGATTCATAGTTCATCAGTTTTTATTGTTTTATTAACTTTTTCAGTACAAAATAACATATCAAATTCTACTGGTACTTCTGCAATGTAGCTATTTAATGAATAAAGATTAAATGATGTACTTTGGGACTTTAGTGAGACCATATTAGAAATGGAAGTCCCCCAAAATATCAGTTCTCAGAATATCAATTTCTAAGGACTGCACTTCAGTATTATTTCAAAATATTACAATTCATATCTGAGATCAATTTCTTATTTATTAACAACTCATAGTTACTAGATTATAAGTTTCATGAAGACAGAAGCCATATCTCTTTCAAACTTGATATGTACTTTGAATGAGGCAAGTACTTAACAAATGTTTGTTGAATCAAGGTTTGTACAAAAACACGGGTACAACTTACTCCAAATTTCTTAGCCAGGCATATAATGCCATTTGCAATCTAACTTCTACCTATATTTCCAGTTTTATATTCAGCTATAACTTTCTTTGGGTCAATTTGTGTTCTCTGAACATACTCTGTACTCTCCAAGCATTTGTTCACACAAATTTTCCTTCCTATAATGACCTCCTTATCTCTTTTCCATCAAAAACCTATCTATCCCTCAGGGCCCATATCAAATCTGATATCTTTGTGAATTCTTCCCTAACTAGCATTTAATCTTTGTATCTCATTTTCATACATATATATATATATATATATATATATATATATATATAACCATGTACAAGACTTTATAAACTCCACATTTCATACATCTCTGCATCCAGTGGTATAGAACCTAGTATATAGTAAGTATTAATAAATATCTGCTCATTATTGCTTCCAGTAGCTCTGTGGCAAAAGCAGAAAACTAGAGAAATAAGAAAAACTTTAAAATTTGAGTTATTTTTCTCTAACTATGCATCTATTAACCAATTGGTCCTTCTTTATGAGAAAAAACTCTTGGAGAGATCCAAAAAAATCATCCAAAAAAAAAAAAAAAACCCAAATCACCTCTCTGTTCTCTGATAAGTCACTTACACAGTGTAAGTCAAACAAATGAAAATCTCATCTTGACCAAGAAAGCTCACACTTAGGTTATTGGTCAATCAGCTTGCAATCTGACACAATTTGCCATTTTGTAAATAAAGCAATGAAAGCTCAGAGGACAAAGTTCCTTGGCTTCTAGGAGTCCAATTATTATCTCCTGTTTCTAATGTAATTTTTCTTGTGAAATTTTTTTATTAAAAAACAGAGATATTCACTTTTAAAGCAGATACTACTGTGTACTACTGTGCTTCTTCTGATTGAATTTTTACTCAAGAGCAAAGAGCCGAAATGAATGTGCTCCAATAAGAAAGGAAAAAGGATTTTTTTTGGTGAAGTTCCTGAAAATATTTATAACTAACTCTGAAGTGACTACTAAATCTACATCTTAGCTCAGCCACTGTGAGGCTAGAGACAAGAAAGATAAACAAGGATAATCTCTCTCTTACCCTTTCAAGAAATATAATTTATATAATATTTAAAGGGTTGCAGAGTTCTTTATAAATATTTTCTCATAATATTTTCATATTTCATATTTTCTGAGAGGTAGAAATTATTATCATCCCCATTTTATATATAAGGAAAATAAGACAAAGGTTAAATGATTTATCCAGGATTATCCTAGTAAGTAGGGACCTGAATGTAGATCTTCCACATCCCAGGCTCAGCCCATTATTCATTGTACCATCTCACTGCTTCTAAGTAACAATGAATCATATTCATATTCCAAGACAAAAGTTATCATCAGCTAGATGTGATTTTACAAGCAGAAGAAATTCCCAAGTGGAGTGATTTGATACCAGTATAGGCAGACCTTCTCTGCAATGTAAAATCTCAGAGAGTTGCCTAGAACACTGAGAGGTTACATGAATTTGTCTAGGGTCCTATAGCCAGTGTATGTCATAATGGGAAATTTGAACTCAGGTCTTCCTGGCTTTAAGACCAACTTTCTATATGTTTTGACACTTTCATAATTATAATATTCTAAAATTCTTCCATTATTTCTGGATTCAATATAACTTAATAGGTATATTAATATAGGTATATATTATATATTAATATAGGTATATTAATCACTTCCAATATAATAGTAGTATTGCAATGAATTTCAAGGAAACGTGTTTAAATGGTATGGATATTTCTCTTGCCCATACAACAAATCTCAATCTTCTTTTAACTCTTTAGTGTTAAAAGTTTTAACTCTTCATCCATAATGGGCCAACTTGATGAGGAATCCTTCTGAGATAAACTAGACTGATTTTCACCCATCAGTGTAATCTACTAAGTAGTTCATATTCAAAGTCTCTCAAGCTTGAAAGGATCTGCCAAAGCTTGCACTCAGTCCGTAAATAAACATTTATCTGTTATTGTTCAGTTGACATACAGGATGGGAAATAGTCATGCTACTCATCACATTTTGATGTTTTCTTGGGGGGGGAGGGGAATACTAAAGTAGTTCAGCATTTCCTTCCCCAGTTTGTTTTATAGATGAGGAAAATGAGGCAGAGTTGAGTGACTTGACCAGGGGTATCTAAGATCAGTTCTTAACTCAGAAAGATGAGTTTCCAGACTTAGGACTTTATTCACTGTGCCACCTAGCTACCCCAGTCTACCATGTATCAGGCATTATGCTACACATTGGAAATAGGAAGAAAGGCAAAAAAGTCAGTCCCTGCCCTCAAGGAGCTCACAATCCACTGTAATACTCTTCAAGAAGCCAAGTCATCCTCATACCATAAAGAAGCCATGCAGTAGAACTTTGGTCCCAAAATTATACCCACTAATAAATCTTTTAAAATTAATAAATGGTTAAAAATGCCAAAATAGCCATAATGATATGACAAAAAGTAAGTCCTAAGAGTTGGAGAAGTAAATTATTAAATGAATGGGTTATATTATATATCAATATGACCATTTTTTGTTTTTATATGGATGGGGAGGTGCTTTTAAAAGGGTAATTGAGTAAGGAAGGAAAATGTCAGAACTAAATTCCTATGACAGTTAAGCAGGGCAGTACTACAACTACACAAAGCACAGATGAGAGACTAGAAATAGGCTACTGTACTAAAAAACACTGTCCTATCACAGCATCCCTCCATTTGTATGTTACAGGGAGAGTTTCACCACAATGCTAATGAATATATTGCTGATGCATGATTACCCTTAATATGAGGCTGTTTTTTTTTCAAAATGCTACCTCCAGAGACAAATAGAACATTTGCATGCGAGTGGAAAAGTGCCACACATGCCACCAGATTGTAAAACAAAAAAAAAAAGTCATTAGTTCCAACCTTTATAATGAAAGACACTAACAGAATTCTCTGTTTCTGGTTACTATGACATATAGGATGGGAAATAGTCATGCTATTCATCACATAAAGGAAATGAGAATACAGAAAAACAAACAAAGACTGCTGTTCTTGTATTAAAAACAAAAATAATGATATTCCCTGGGATTCTGAAGCAAGTATTTCCTCAAAACTGTAGCAAGGAAATGACATGATTTCTATATTTTAGTAAATATCAGAGCTCTTTTCTCTAAAGCTAACTATCAATCAATTAGTAATCATTAAACACCAACTAAATACATATATGAAGCACTGAGGATACAAATACAATGTATTGTATCTTCTCACAAGCAGCTTATATTCTGATGCTGCTTCTGCTATTTTACTCTAATTTTCTATGGCCATTCACTTAAGAGTATCTTTTCAGTGTTAGAGACCAAAACATTTAAAAGATAAATTCTTTGCTAACGTTTATATGCACATGTATAATTGATATTAAATTGCTTGCTTTCTCAAGAAAGCATGGAAGAAGGAAGGAGGAAGAAAATTTGGAACTCATAATCTTAAAAAAATAAAAAAAATCAAATGTTTAAAAAATCTTGTTTACATGTAGTTGAAAAAAATGAAAATTAAATGTTAAAAAGTGCTTCACAAATATGAAGGAAGGAAGAAAGGAAGAAGGAAGGAAAGAAGGAAGAAAGGAAGGAAGGAAGGAAGGAAGGAAGGAAGGAAGGAAGGAAGGAAGGAAGGAAGGAAGGAAGGAAGAGTGAGAAGGAGGGAGAGAGGGAAGGAGAAAAGAAGGAAGGAAGAAAGGAAGAAAGGAAAGGAGGGAGGGATAGAAGGAGGGAGGAAGAGAGGAAGGAAGGAAGGAAGGGAGAGAGGGAGGGATTTAAATGCTAATCCTGGCTCTACCACTTGCTACCAGTGAGGATGGGGGGAGGGGCAGTATGTGGGAGTGTGGATGTGGATGTGTGAGTGGGTGGTTGTGAACCTTGGACAAGTCACTTATTTTCATCTTGACAGTAGTTTCCACGTTTCTAAAATTAGGATATTAGGCTAGCTGATTTCTGAGGTCCATATTCTTTGTGTAGCAATCAATCTATATTCATTGGAAAACACTACCCTCAAAAGATAGAGCAAGGAAGTGAGATGAGCAGAACCAGGAGATCATTATACACTTCGACAACGATATTGTATGAGGATGTATTCTGATGGAAGTGGATTTCTATGACAAAGAGACTTAACTGAGTTTCAATGGATAAATGATGGACAGAAACAGCTACACCCAAAGAAGGAACACTGGGAAATGAATGTGAACTATTTGCATTTTTGATTTTCTTCCCGAGTTATTTTTACCTTCTGAATCCAATTCTCCATGTGCAGCGGGAGAACTGTTCGGTTCTGCAAATATGTATTGTATCTAGGATATACTGCAACATATTTAACATATATAGGACTGCTTGCCATCTTGGGGAGGGGTGGAGGGAGGGAGGGGAAAAAACGAAACATAAGCGAGTGCAAGGGATAATGTTGTAAAAAAAAATTATCCTGGCATGGATTCTGTCAATACAAAGTTATTATTAAATAAAAATAAATAAATAAATAAAGTTCAAAAACAAAACAAAAAAAAAAAAAAAATAGAGCAAGGTACCATAAGAAACTACATCTAGCCTCTAATATGGGCATTTCACTTATTGGCGTGCTTTCTACCAAAAGCTTTATACAAAGTTTTTAAAAAATGAAAGAAAAGCAATGTGGTGTGATTGGAAAGAAAGCTGACTTCAGAGACAAGAAGACCTAGATTCAAGTCCTACTATTGCCATAATTTCTCAGTGCCTCCTAGATAACTGTGTAAGATGACAAGGTGCACAAAAGGCTCTGATCTGTATGGTAGAAACCTGAAAAGCACCCATCGTGCAAGTACCAAAGCACAATTAACTATGCACTAAGAGATAAAAGGTAAATCTTTCTGGGTTGGGCCTGGCTCAGTCACATCAGCAAATGACATTCTCATAAGAATGTATATCTTGAAATATATATGTATGTATGTATGTATGTATGTGGGTGTGGGTGTGTGTATATGCATGTTCAATAAAGTCTTTCAATTTGTCCCTGTGGAGCAAGACAGACTAAAAAGGAATAACAGAAAGTTTTATCTAGAAAAAAGAATTTAGTACATACTGAGTTTTTAACATCCATCTTGCATGAATTGCATTATATAAAATCTCCTTAGAAATACTTTTTGTTAAAGATTCTATTTAGATCATTGTAGGTGATCACCTCAAGGAAGGGTTAGTTCAGTTCACCCAAAGCCAATAATGTAAGAGAATCAGTATGATAAACCATCTGCCACATATTTGGTTGTCATCAAGGTAAATAGAATGATAAATTACAAATTTTCCATTTATTAAATTTAAATTGGTAAATTCAAAATGCCAGATATTCTTCCACTGCTGGAGATCAAAGAATTAGTCATCTACTTTCTAAAACTAGCTTTGCAATTGATCCAAATGGGGTTTCCAGCCCTAAAAGTAGTAGGACATGGGTAATCTGCAATCACTAAAGCTTGGAATTGGTCGATTGCATCCCCATTTCCACAAATAAGCAAGCATAATCTTATTCAAATATAGGCAGTCAAGAATTACTCAGTTCACAAATTTTGTCATCTGTATCTACTCTAAACTTTAAAATAGTTCCAGATTCACTTTTTTCTCGTAAAACTGTGTAATCTCATTGTCATAGGTCTTTCTTGACGAGAGTAACATGTTACACAGCACAATTCATCATCAGTGTCAACTTGTTCATTGCAGCCTCTTAGCTTAGCAAATATTTTTGTAATTATTCATTCATACAGATTATCCTTCATTAGATGTGTTCCAAATTCATCTGGATATAAAATAATTTTATACTTGAGTTTATATTTATATCATGTGCAAAAATTAGGATGATGCTTAATTTGATATTTAGTATTTAGAAGATAAAATATTATTAGAATAAAAATGTTCTCACAGAATACATATCCCCATTGTATAAAGCATCTAATTTTCCTTAGGATAGTTAGGGAGTCCCTGCTATAAACTTTGATGCCAACTACAAAAAATTATAATAATGTCAATCCAATAGTTTTTAATTAAAGATCTGGAACCAGCACTATGAAAAATCACTTCTACTCCCTGAAAACAGACACTTGAATTTTCGATTTTATAGACAATAGAATTGTCTAAAGTTTGAGTTCATTCTTATCTGGGATTCTTGGAGCTTTCTCTTTCTTCCTGCATTAGCCAGAATTTTTATCTCCATTTTAGATAACTTCTTATTTTACTTCTCTGTTGATCTTTCTGCATAATGTTTAACAGAATTCAGTTCCTCTTTGCCTGTTTTATGTTATATTATAATTTTTAATGGATGTTGCCAGATTTCCCAATTGAGCTATCCATTTTTTTATACAGCTGAAGGTGATCAAATTACTCTGAAAAACGTGGAAACAAAGACATACAACTGATTTGGCTCAAAAAGATGTTGATTGAAATAAGCAGAGTATTGCATTAAGCAGTGATGGGTTTAAGTGGGAATGACTGCCTATACTAAACTTTTTAATTGGATTCTATAGTCATTCTTACACGAAGTCCATGACCTTTCTTATAATCTGGCACCATGACTGTCTGTCCACAATTCCAACCTCTGCAGCAGAGAGACTTACTTAGTGCTTCATTTCCAAGCTCCTACAGAGTCCAGCCTTCAGGCTGATAAGCAAGATTCCTTACTGTGAAGGCCTCACAGACTAAAGAGTCCTGCAGGGAAATTACACTAAAGCGCCCTTGGAAATGTAATGGTTTCATACTAATAAGTGGATTTGTGTTTCTTCCTTGTGGTTTTCACCACTTGATTTGACACTTGTACTAGTTCCCAAATACAATTTGGTTTGCACAAATGTTGACTCGATAACATCCATCTATCTTCCATTCCTATGTATTCTCAAATGTACTAGGAAATTACTACCATCACAATCACCAGCTCAGTTTACCAAAAAAAAATATATATATATATATATATATATATATGTATTATATAGTATTTGTAGAGCTAAAACTCATTTAATTTCAATGTCTAAAAGAGAGGATCTAAAGGTGTTCTTCACCATATATATTTAAAAGTTAAATTCAAAGTTAAATCCCCAACATGGGGGAACATGGATGACAAGACATCTATTGAAATTGACAAGCAATTCTATGACCTTTTGCTAAGCTCCTCCCATTAAAACAGAATCTAGTTTATATGTGTCCTAATCCTGTCTTCAATCTTATTTCATTGTGATTTCTTATAGATAATGCAGACTTCAGTGATCTCTCCCACACATGAAATCACGGACAGCCTATCTTATATCAATTTTTTTTGTTTATTTCCTAATCCTACTATGTATATAGTAGGATATATATGTATGTGTGTGTGTGTGTATGTATAGAATTGTCTAAATTTTGAGTTCTAAAATTTGAGTTTGAATATATATATATATACACATATATATATAAGTACATATATATACACATACATATATACATATTATATATATATATACACACAGAGAGAAAGAGAGACAGAGAAATAAAGATATGGAGAGGTCTTTTTTCCCTGTTACAGCTACATCAGACATTCATATAGGTGAAGAACTATACCTAACCAACCTCCTTACCCCAAACCATCTGATAAAATTCTTCACAGAATATAGTTAAGTATGCAATAAATATTTTCCAATATTTGATATCAACTTTAGTATAATAAACTATCACTTATGCAAAGCATTACTTTCAGGGTACATTCTAGAATTGGATTCTGTTCCCTATCTTATACTTTATCTAATGATGACTGATAAGATTCTACATGATCCTGGTTCATAAAATAAATGCAAAATTATAGTCGATAAAACTGAATTATTTAGGGTATTTCACAGTATTATAAATTATTAAATAGGATGGCATAAATAGAAACTCTTAGTTACTTTGTATATTGATTTAGAATTATATCACATTGTTCCTTAACATTCCTTATTTATAATTATGATAATGACTTTAAATAAGAAAGCTGATGAGTAAAAAGTAACTCCCTATACATCATTCTTTTTTGACATAGGATATCAAAGCCTAATGTCAATAACCAAAAGAAAATTAAATAGAAAAAGAAGAAATTCAGATACACTAATAATTTAGCATCATGTAGTTTTAAAATGGTTAATTTACTGATTAAAAAAAAACTACACTGAGTTAAATGTGAGTATGTGTCTGTGCACAACCCTAGACATTAAGCAAATAAAAATCCATAGAAATAAAAACATGATAGAATCAGTGTGATATGTCTCATTTTTTCTTCTGTTGCTTATTTATTTAACCAAACCATCTCACATAAACCCTTCTAAAAATATGTTTACTCTTTTTTTAAAAAAAAAGAAAAACAATTTGGCCTTTAATGCCAGATTCAAGAAAATCATATGCATTATAATCAATTCTTCTCCAAATTATAAACTGAATTTTGAATCCCTACAATAATGTAAAGGAGTCCTTTTCAATCAAATGCTCCGAACGTATACTTCTGGACACATATGCTTCTAGGAAAGGCTCTTTTTTGCTAGACTCCCAAATGATGCAGGGACTTACAGGTAATCATTATTCATAAGGCCAATTGGTTATTGTCCTCCTTTTTCAAAGAGGACAAAAATAACATCATTATGTTGGGGTCAAAGTACAGTGTATCTGACTATGGCTGATCAGATCAATAGGATCTCAGAAAGCTCTACCACAGGTCTTATACAAATAGTTCATATCATTATTCTATACTTGTTCTTGTTCAGCATTCCCTTATCCATGTGATTCAACTACATAAACTGAATCTCTTATACCTTCAGCAGCTGCCTCTTGTCTCTTCTAACATTTATTCTCTCTTTCTTTTTTCCATAGCCATATCCATGATCTAGCCTTTTCCTCTCACTCCCACACATATAAAGTAACTGGTTTCTATTGATTTCACCTTAGGCTTCACAGTTGTCACTTTCTAAACCATTTTACATCCTCTCTAACTTGCAATATCAGCCTGCAAAACTTTGTTTCCATGAAAATACACGCATAAACTTCAATGGTTCCCAAAGTTATTCTTTGGGAAAAAACCTGCTATTTTATACTATTACCTACAAATGAAAAGAAACAATGAAGTTTCACCTTGTGGTTTTAGCAAATAGTTCAATTATCAATAAATTTTAATATACACATTTAATATTATCTAAATTAAGTTAATTCTAGTTTGTTTTTTTGGTCCCCATCTAATATATTATAATACTCAGAGTCTTCCTCATATATCTATCTGTAGATATAACCTGCTCATCTCTCAATTATGTTCTCCAGTTCTCTAAATTCTCTAAATTTTGCCTGTCCTGATTTTTTGGCTGTTTTTACTGTTTTGGGGACTGAGGGTTGAAGGTCTTAGAAGTCAAAAATAAAAATGTTATATTTTGTAATGTGTATCTGTGGCATAAATTAAAATTTTCAATTCTGCAAGACTAGTTCACTCTCCTTCCCCAAATCTCAAGCACTATTTAGGAAGATGACAAAAATATAATATTATCAGTGTAGTGCAAAGGGAATTTAGTCTGCAGTCAGAGAATCTGAATTTTAATAAGAACTTTGATACTTACAACTTGTATATTTTGATAAAGTTATCTAAGTTTCTTCGATTTTAAAGATATCTTCTAGTCATCTAGTTTGACTTCTGAACAGGAAATCTACCTCTATTACAATTTCTAGAAGGGAACATTTTCTTATAGGTCTATACTGAGAGAGAACCCAGTACATTTTAAGTGGTTCCAATTCATTATTTAATATTATATTATCCATATCCAAAATTTCACTAAATTTTTCTTTACATAAAGCCAGAATGTACTTGTCAAACTTCCACTGATTCTACCTGGGAGCTGATTATTAGATTTTTCAGTATTAACATTGAAACTCAGAAATCAGCAAACACTACAAATTAGGGCTTGGTTTACAATTTTGTTGAATATATAGATTTAAGAAAGTGATGGGAAAATGTTTCAAATATACATTAAATTAATATACATTAATTAAATTATCATTGCATACATGATCCCTTCTTCCCACTCTCAGAGCTTGTGAAACATTTACTCTGCCAACCCCTAATCTTCTCTTCACTCCTCAACACATGATCAGTTCTTTAAACTATTTCTCCAGGAATCTCATTATGCTGGAACTCTAATCTAGAAATTCACCAGCTTGTCAATGCCCTTCTTAAAATTTGGTACAATGAACTGAAAACAATGCCAGACATACAGAAAACTAGTATAACTAGACTCTCATCTCTCCAGTCCCAGACATTGTATCTTTCAAAGAAGTCTAAAATAAAGATCCTGTCAATTCATTGAAATACTCAAGTCTTTTTCATACAGACTATCATCTTGCCACATCTTCCTCATTTCTAATTCCCTTTTCTATACCTTGATTTTCTTCTCTGTGAAACAAAGAGGTTGAACATATTAATTCAAAGGTCCCTTCCTGTCCAGCAAATCTATGATCCCAGGAAAACAAAAACAGGATAAGAACATGGCAATGGTACTTGAATCAGTCATGGTTTGCTTCTACATTTTACAGCAGATCAAAGAATGATAGCACTAGAAAGGACCTTGGAGGCCATCTTAAGCCAACTCTTTTGTTTTACATATAGATGAAAAAACTAAAGCCAACAGAAGTGAAGGGATTACTCAGTCTCACATGACTAAAGTTAGTAGCACAGCTAGACTAGACCCTAGTCTTCTGAAATTGCACTGCTTTTCTTGTCACAACACATTGTGAACCAGAGCATAGCCACAGCCTCTGGGAAAGTCATTGTAACATTGTACAATGGCTAAAACTATTACCAAATGATAAATAAAGTAAACATGATACTATGGGCATTGCAACAGGGAGGAAAAAAAGACATATCAAAAATTTTTACTGATGCAAATAATGTTTTTAAATGTACAAATCTCCATTTATTCAACTTAAACATTTTGTGGTATGTTCCATTGCATTTATCCTTGATTAAGCTTCTTCTGGATAGTTAATCATTAATGGTTTCTTTACTGTTGCTATGCAAACAGCTCATTTATACTTAGGACATATCAAATCTCAAAGACATGTTCTTTAATTGGATTCATTTATTTCTAATCTGCTTAAGCCCTTACTACTGTAATGCTTGACTAAATATATATTAAACTCTTTTATTTAAACTGCTAAAATAAATTTGAAATGCGTTCCATGAATAAAAATATTTAATTGAACACATGTTCTATCATTGTTGTTATGTGCCTCACTGTTCACAAATTATTCGAAATGGCCTGGTACACAAGCTTTTGTTATGACTAAAAGAAAAAAAAAAGATGTATGAATGGTTGCTAGGGAATTTGGGGTTGCATGAAAATGAGAGGCCTCCTTTTTAAATTATTTTTGCATGTACTGTCAGAGATTATGAAAAAGCATATAGGGTTTACAGATTCTGTATACTGGGATTAGCATTACCCTTAGATAGAGTAATTGGATGCCAATACAGTAAGATCTGAAGGATCTGGAAAAACTCTGAAAAACACTATTCTTTAATCTGATTCTAAGATTCAACCGATAAAGATTTATTTCTGTATTTTAAGGCTTCATCTTCAATAAAATGTCTTCAGAGAAGCACAAATATTAAGCTTTACCAGCCTTTTTTACATTTTTCTTGCTTTCTTTTTTCTTGGTTTCTACATTTCATTTTTTCTTTCCTTTCTTTCTCCCTTACCTCCCCTTTCTTTCCTCTTGGTCTTTCCCTGTGATTTCATTGGTATGAAACTCACTGTATGGTTATAACCTTAGATAGCTGTGACTTCCCTAAGATAATATAGTCATTATGTGTCTGATATGTAACTTTAACTGAGTAATTCTTGCTTCCAAGATAGGACTTTTATCTATTATGACTCATTGACTTTTACTAAATCAATTTTTCCCCTAGAGAGCATATTTTGACTTGGGAAAATGGAGATCATCAGAGGGGACTTCAGTATCTGAGAGAAAAACAAGAGTAGTCTCCAGAGAGAAGGAGAGAAGACAATTAGAAAGAAAAGAAAATGGTTATAAAGACAAATTTCAACTGTTTCCCAATTTCAGATGTGATCCAGCCCTACCTCTTTCATCCAACTTCATTCAAGATGAGGAAACTACAACTTTCACAATGTTATATAGATTAATAAAAAGAAGAGTCTGAGATTTGAACTCACATTTTTTTTGGCTACAAATCTAGTGTTTCATACTTTGTTGCTCCAAAGTGGTTTTGGAGAGAAGAACAGTTGAAGAATTTATATGTTTTGCCTGTCCACACTGTAATTTGATTTGAGAAAGACTATTCATTTTCAATATTCTTATTTTAGAGATCAATAAATAAATATATGTTAAGCACCTACTATGTACCAAACACTGCAACTAAAACTCACAAGAAACTAAGTGACTCATGCAAAGCAACACAGCCGAGTTTAAGATCTAAAATGTGGATCCCAGCATCAGCACCAAGTCCCATTGACACAAATATTTTATAAAGAACTATTTTTAATATGTTTTACGACCTTCCCTAAATGAAACAATACAATTGAAATAAGTGTTTCCCAAATAAGAATCCAATAAAAGATTTCTCACATTCAAATTGGTTTAGGTTGATTGACATCTTTTATGAACCAAAATGACATCACAATGATGGGGTAAAGGTACAGAGTATCCAATTGTGGCTCCACATCTGTATCTGATAAAAAGCTCAGAAGACTTTACCACAAATCAGGCACATCTAGTCCATAGTCCAATAGGAGATGCCTAGATAAGGAAGACTTTACCTTTAAATATTTCTCCAGTTGTTTTTACCTGGCTTTGTGAGGTAGTTCTCACAAAACAGCAGTACCTGCACTTTGCTGGTTTTTTTAAACTACTCTAATTTAATGACTGACATATGCTCTGGGTAGCTTTGAATCACCATCCTCCAGAGCATCCTTGGAACCCTGCAGGTACCCAAATCCAGGAAAACAAATTAGTGCTACATTCTGCCCAGGCTGAGGTAAGATTTCAACAGTTATTATAAATTCTGTTTGTTTCCACACTGTTGGTCTCTTAGTGGTTTATAAGAGATGAGAATGAAAAGAAAAAGCTGCTGTTGTATTTTATAGGTTCTGCAAGAAAACTGCCCTTTTAATGTTATCTGTTGAGATTATTAAAGGACACAAATATCAATTAATTAACTGAAATGGAAAACAAGCAAACCTCATGTCTGTTTCTTCCCTTTAACCATTAGAGCAACACAATAGTTGGCAAATTATCAAAAGCACAGAGAGAGAAAGAAGAATGACAAAACTGGGATGACAGAGACTCTTTGGAGAAAGTCGAGGATTAAAAAACAGGACCAGCACCTTCAATTGCATCTTCAGAAGAGAGAAGGATGAGAGTTACCAAGTAGCCTAGGACAATGTTTCCCAGGATGTTCCTCAGAACCGTAGTGATGCCAAGAATGTGAAATCTATGAAATCCATGATTTCATAGTGATATTCCCCTCTCCCAAGACAGAAGATATGAACTCATATATCAAAAATATTTAACATATGTGGCCACTTTTAAACATGAAAATAGGCTCATTTTACTATTTTACTCCAAAATGTCTTTGTCTCTCCTTTTTCCTAGGAATAGTCCATATTTCCTAAGTTCCTCAAATCAGCATTTCTGGGTTGTCAAAATATTTCAAATCCCAAATTAGTTTCAAAGAAGCTATTATACAAGGACATAACCAGTGTTATTCATACCACAGAAATAATATAATAAGTAGTGAGGGATTTCAGTGTGAATGAAAGAATAAAAGAGTTTGAATCTTATCATAACAAGTTAATATAGAAGTTCAATAGTATAATGTCCATTTCCTAACCAAGAATCCATATTAACAAAATTTTGAGATAGGGATATAATGAATTGCTTAAATAAGATACAATGAGTTATTTGGATAAGAAAGCCTCCATCAAAGAAGGGGAATATTCTCCTTTTGTTTAAGGGATTTTTTTAAAGTATTTGCCTTTTAAATCCAGCTCTAACATAAACTAAAGGCCAGGGACAAATCATTTAGCCATTCTTGGGTCGTGGTTTTCTTATCTCTAAAATAAGGGAATTGGAGAAAATTCATATTTCCCAAATTCAACTGTATCATGGACAACAAAAAAAATCTATGTTCTCAAAATTCTATGCCTTCAAAAATCTCTCTGCACAAAAAACTGAATATAGTTATTTTGTGCAGAACAAATGCTTAATGAATGTTGATTGATTGTATACTGTTCATTCAAATGTCTCCCCTCATAGATTATAAATGTCTTGAGGTCAGGGACTATTTCATCTTGATCTTTGTATCCCTGGTCACTATAATAGTGTCTGGTACATAGGAAGAACTTGAAAAATACCCCTGCATTCAAGTCTATGTGTTTGATCTTGGGGAAGGCACATAATCTCTCTGAATTTTCTTGTTCTTCATCTGTAGAATGAAGGGACTGATCTATATTATTATGTCTAAGATCCTATGACCTTGATTCTCCATGTTTTAAGGAATGAGAACCAGACATTTGAGAAGGATGTGAAAGAGGGGAAAAATGTAGAGGGGGAAGAAACGGGATGGCAAGTAGAAGGAAGGAAATGAGGGAAGAAGCAAGATGCATGGAAATGGAACCACAGCAAAATGAAAAAAGAAAGGAAGTCAGGTTTTCTTTTTAAATTTATATGATTTTGGAAGTAAGAATATTTGGATAGCAAAAATTCTGAATGTTAATTTTTTAAAAAATTATCCCATTGCTCAAAAATCTTCAGGCTCTCTGAAGTCTGAAGATTTCTTAAGTCCCTTCAATTTAAAAAGGTATAGAAATCTATAAATTTCATAACTTTTACAGTGTCAACTACTTTGCATTAACTTTTATGGGCTTTAAAAAAAATACCGTGCTGGTGGTTTTTATAAATTGTTTTTCATATGAAGAGCATTTACTAAATTAATGTTTGGGACTGGAAGCCATTAGGTTAAGCCAGGGCAAAAAACAGAACAGGGCAGACATCGACTGAGAAAGGCCCTCGGCTGCATTGTGGAAGTTCCAGAATTGGAGGGCATTAACCTACATTATGCACTAGCCCAGAATCATTGATTACTTTCTGACCTATTTTTAAACTAGCTTGATTTAGCTTAAATTTTGTACCTCACAAAGTAGTGTAAAAAAAAAAGTACTTTTCGATTTGTCTCTGCCTTGAGCTGCTCAGAATTCTTATATTTTATATTTACTATTTACTCTATCAATAGCCATAAGTTACTCTCAGTGACTCTCCATGCAAAAAATATAAAAATCTTAAACCTAACAAACCACCCCACAACATTTTAAAGAACATTTTTTAAAATAATCATAACATATTATGTAGGAAGGAGAATAATAGAGAGAACAGAACTGCTAAAATCAAAGAACATAGGTCCAAACCTCACCTCTGATACCTTCTACCTGGTCACCCAAGACAAGTATCTACCTCCCTGGGCCTCAGTTTTATCACTTGTAATATAAGGAGATCAGACTACATGGATTTCCAGTTCTAGATATTATTATATGCTCTAATAAGTTAATTAATAGACTCCCTAGGAGTAAAGCTCTTTTATGCACATTAGCCATTTTTTTTTACATTATACATAGTTATACATAAACTAGTGGAAGTAGAATTGCTTGAATTTTCAACTGCATTCCAAAAGTAGCTAAATACAGAGCTCTGTGCTGAATGCCTACCCAAATAGAAATAAACAAATCTGTGAAGCCTTTGGAGTCTGTCCTCCACATTCCCAGCTTCAGAGGCTCAGTGCTCTTCAACACTTCCTATTAAAATGGTGAAACATCTGTCATCAGTCATTTCCATTTATTAGCTAGCTGATTACACTTTTGCTGAAACTTGTTTAAGTATTATAACAACCAGGTCTTTGTATTTTGAGCCTTTTCTTTCTGATTGTAAGATAAGTAGCTTTTTATCTTATTAAAGAAATTACTGAGCACACAAATCAAATTAGGGTGAAGAATCAAGGGAACCTTTGAATAACACTAGGCTTGCTCAATCCAAAAAAAGTAAACTTGATTTACTACTCTTAGGGTAATTTTGGAGTGAAAAAAGGAGACTGAAAGGATGAGTTGTTGGTCTCTGCCCCACAGACTTTTATTCTCCAAGGGAAAACAAGCTAAACCTGACTTCTGCTAAATGCCTTGTTTCAGAGATTTCTGCTGCTGCTATTGCTATTGCTATTTGATGAAGAATATTACCAACTTTTTTCCAGGACCTAGAACTTGCCCTGGTCTTAGAACAAGTCCGTTAGCAGGTATCTCTTTAAAACTATAAATGCAAGCAAAACAAACCAAAAAAGGGTTCCCCTTTTTCAAGTATATCACAACAGGTATCTTCTCCTTAACTCAACCCTATCTTTTTGCTCCAAGATCCCTAAAGACAAATTAATGTTAAATCCAAATCAGTGTGAATATTGACATAATTTTTATTAAATTTGATATTATTTTAGTTAATATCTAAGTCTACACTATCACAATGAATTGAAAGGCATTCCTGTATCTGAATAGAAGCAATCTGGAATGTTATTTAATCCATCTGAAATTATAAAATTTCTGGCACATAATGATTTTTACTGTAATATAATCTTTATTTTTAGAAATATTATCATACTAGAACTATTTCTGTACAATATAATAGAAAAAAAGAGAGACAATTCACTCTTAGGTACCATAGTTTTGAAACATCGAAAACATGTTAATGTTCCTCTTCTTCAATTTAGTAATGTTAACCTATACATAAAATACCTAAGTTAAGGGGAAAATGTGCTGTATAGCAGAGAAAGCACTGCTTTCAGAGTCAGTGGCCCTCTAAATGCCTTTCCTTCTAAATCTATTATCCTATATTCCGCAATGTGACTTTTGTGATCTTTGGTTGGTCGCTAAAACTGAATTTCATTTTATTCTTTGGTAAAATGAAAGAGTAGGAATGAATGGCCTTTGAGGTTTCCTGCAGCTCTAAATATTTCTACAATTTTTTAAACATAAAATTCTTCTATAAACATCAGCAGTGGATCACTATTTGAACAAAAATCTAGAAATATCATTTGTATGTTCCTATGAACTCTACTTATATGCATTACAAAATTATATCCAATGCTGAGTATACTGAAATCTATTGAGAATTTTCTTATGTAATGCCTTGTAAAGATAAAAAAACCTTTGGGTGTATCTGAGGGTGTATCCTTCTAGATCACCATTTAGATCAACAGTGATAGATTAATTAGAAATAAAGACTAGTTATAGCAAAAACAAAAATTATAAATTCATCACCCTCTAAACCTCAATTGTACTACACAAAATTCTTATTCAGTAATTGTTCTCTGTGACTATTACTGTATAATTAGAGAAATATTTTAACGATTGTACATAAGGACAATAAGCTGGGTTAAGAATCAAATAAAGAAAAATGTTGCTGGATTGCACTTGTAAACTTGTGCAGTACTCTGTGACAGCAGACATCCTGTGGATTCCAAAACCTATCTCTTTAACACCAATATTCTCCCAGAGGGCCAAGAAGAATAGGAAGCATGGAACACTATAATCTCTGAAGAATTAAAATTACAAATAGCCCAAAGGGCAATAGAAAGACTCAAGCTACAGCAAGTTATCACTCACAACATGTTTAAGAAGTGGTGTAAAAGATGTTGTCAAGAATATGTGTGACTGGAAAAGAAGGTGGGCTGGTCATGAAGTGAGAATGAGGAAGAACAGATGGACAGCCCAAATGGCACTATATCAATAGAAGGAGTATCCATAGTCATGAAATCACACCTCCACCAAAGGACCTAACTAAAAAGAAGATGGGCAAGTATTTTTTTCCTATCAAACACTAGGGATAGAATTCAACAAAATAAGTAAATAAATTCACTTTAAAGACTTATACATGTTATTATTTGATAGTTTTAGGCATAAGGATTTCCAACATGGATACAAAGTGAACTACTAGCCATTAATTTCAAGTAAAGCACTTAAATTCTCTGGACTTTAGTTCCCTCATGTTTGAATTCATACAGTTCTCATTGTGTAGGATTCTACAGGAAAGTAGTGGAAAAGAGGTTTATCTGGAAGCAATATACTTTTATTTTCACTTCTTTCCCTCCTGAAATTATTAACACATACACAAAATAGAATGAAACACTAAGCCTAAAAACTTTCTTTAACCCTTAACATTTGAGAATTTAAAAATTACTATTAAAGAAAGGTCAACTCTACTCTTCATCCCTCCAAAGTACAGTAACAGATGGAAAATAGATGGCAAAAGGATGTAAGATACTACACGGTACTTACCTGCAGTTAAAATGTAACACACACACACACACACACACACACACACACACACACACTAGAAAAGAATTATAGTGTGGTAGAAAAATTACTGAATTTAAGGTCTTAAGTTCTGTGCTCAAGATCCAGCTATGACATTTACTACCTGGTTGAAAATGGGTAAGTTATTTAGCCTCTGAATGCTACAATGCTTTTTTCTGTAAAATGAGAGCACTTTCATCTGTAAATATTATTATTCTATAATTCATTTTCTTCTAAAGATTTACTAAGTTCAAGAGTTTAGAAATACAAAATGAAATTGTACATTATTCCTGCCCTCAAGGAGCTTACACACTAATAGAGGAAATAAGTACAATACAAAAGAGAGGCCTGAAAGGAATATGAAAAAAGAGACATCACCTTTACCTTTGGTAATTAAAGAAGGATTCACAGAGTGGCTCCACCTAAGCTGAGCCTTAAAAAAAGATTTCACCTAGCAAAAATGTGAAAAGAAGGTATTACAAGTCATGAAGGATTGCCTTCAGGGGTATATAAAGGCAAGAGAAAACAGAAAGAGATGGAGAAATAATTAATAGTCCAACTGGGCTGGAGCATAAAATCAAACAGAATTTGATAAATGGAGGTAAGTGGAAAGGTAAGTCAGAACTGCAAATAGCCTTATAAAGCAATGATGCAGAGTTTGTATTTTAATTTATAGAAAACTGACAGTCATTGAAGGTTTTTGAATGTAGTAGAATAGGCACTAGAATGATTATTTTGACAGCTATAAAGATAGTCTGGACAAGAATGAGAGCAAAGGAAATAGTCTGGAGGCTACTATAATAGTATGTATAAAATATAATGAGGCCACACTTATAGCTAGTGGCCAAGTGAATGAGGAGTAAAAAAAAAAAAAAAAGGAAGATACTGCCAAGTGAAAATTGTAGAATTTGGCAACTGACTGGAAGTGAAAGGTATAAGAAAAGAGAAAAGCCAAAGAGTTCTTGTTTGAAGTTCTGAGTTATCATCATCATCATAATTAGCATTTACACGTGCTATATGCCAGACCCTGTGATAAGCAGTTTAAGAATATTATTTTATTTAGTTCTCACAACAATTCTTAGGTGTAGGTGCTATTATTACCCCCATTTATTGAAGAAACTGAGGTGGGCAAAGGTTAAATGACCTGCCCAACACTGGATAGTTAGTGTCTAAGGTCCATATTTGAACTCCTGTCTTCCTGATTCCAAGACCAAATTTTGTCCACTTGTGGTGCTATCAATATAAGTTAGAAAAGGGGATAGATTTGGGTAGTGTAGGCATAGATATTTTCAGTTTTAGACAAGTTAAGCTTAAAGTGCTAGCTGGAGAGCATGGAGAGATATTTAACAGTCAGAACTATGGTGCTGGATCATAGAGGAGAAACAAGGCTGGAAACATAGATATGGGAATATTCTACTTAGTGATAATAATTAAAACCAGAGGAGTGAATACAGAAGAGCAAAGAGAACTGAGAATAAAGGCTTAGGGGATACCTATATTCGGGAGCCCAGTAAAAAGACAATGAACAATCTAAAAAAAGCCGGTCTATTGTCAGGTACTGTCACTCCTCCCCATCTTTTCTTCTCTATTCCCCCAGAAAAGAACAAAAACCAGTTACATTATCCTAAAGAATGCTAGGAATACATTTAGCTTTTTATTCCCTTGAATAAATGAACCCTGAGATTGATGATTAAGTAAAAAGGTCAAGGCAGCAAGTATAATATTACTCTTTCTAGAAGTTTAATAGTAAAGAGGGGAGAGAAATAAGATGAAAATTTAAGTTAGAGGATCAAGGAAAAGTATTATTTTTTGTTTGAGTGTGAAACCTAAACATGTTGTCAGACACACAGAGAAAAGCAAGGGAGGGACTGAAGACAAGAGAGAAGGAAAAGAAACCATCAAGGTCCCAAAAGAGCCAGGAAGGTATGGGATCTATATCACAGTGGAGGGATTAGCCATGGTAAGGAGGTAAAACACCTCATTATCATAAAATAGGAGAGGAGAGGAGAGGAGAGGAAAAGATAAGTGAAAGGAGAAATTAATAAACTTAGCGATACATTCAAAATCATGACTCACTATCACTCAGAGAAGTTGGTTTGTTGATACAAATAATGATTTGAAAAGTCATAGATTATAAACAAAAAAAAGTCAAAATTAAAGTAAAATTAAGTTTTATAATTACCTTTCACCATTTGCTCCTCAACATTATAAGAGTGTGAGTGTGTGTGTCTCTGTGTGTGTCTGTCTGTGTGTGTGTATCTATGTAAGTATTCTGGCATTTTCAGACACCTCTGTTGACTAAGCCAGCTATCAACTACCACATTTAAATAAACTATCACTTGGACTTTTCATCAGTCTGAGATGACCTGAGTGATGTTTCTGCTAGAAGAAAGAGTAACAAATTAAATAAAACTCCTTTCAACCCTATGAGGTAAAATAGGCAAAACATCCTTTATTCCTTTTTGGCTGTCAAGCTAAGGGGCAACAAATGGATGACAACCAAATCACAATTTAGCAAGCACTTTTGTAAAAATTACAATAGTCAAATATAGTGTACATGTATGTTTCAATAGAAAGTTAGACCTAGCTTTCATGTAATAAAGAATTTTAATATGGTAGTTATAAATTATCTTTCATGAGGTTGATCTTTACAATTTGTGTTTTTAATCCTGAGTTACATAAAACAAGATTATTTGAGGACAACTGGGACATTTATATACAATATTATCATAATAGAAATTATGCTCAATTAAAGACAATTCAATTTGTGAATATGCATTACTATTATAATGATTATTTTTAGTATTAAAAAAATTATTTCTATACAACAATTATTCCCCAGCTGGGGGGGGGTGTGGGGGGTGGAAGGTAGAGTTACATTATTTTCATATTTACAGAGTTCTGAGAGGCCAAAAGAAGCTTTATCTGATATGCTCTATTAAAAAAAAATCACATATATTGAAAATAAACTAAATGTCAAGAAGTATATTTTACTAGCTAAGTCCATTTTTAAGATGTTTTGCTAAAACTACCTTAAAAGAAAATGAAAAATATGCACATGATAATAGTCTTGATCAAATGCATACCAAAAGTCCATGTTATTTGATATGTTCAAAAAGACAATAATTTGGGTACCATGTTGTGCACAGTTCAAACATAAGAAAAGTTAGGTTTTAGTTGAAAAGTAAGTTAGCAATGAAATGCATTCTATTTTAATCATAAGGTCAATAGGGGTCTAATGCAAACAAAAAGAATTCCAGTATCTGTGATTTGGGGATATAGATTCTCTTTTTTTTTCCCTCTTCAATCCTTTTTTCAAAAAAATAAATTCACAGAAATATTGAACAAAAAAAATGCACTATTTTAAAATTGTCTGGATTTGTTTTGCTTCTAATTACAATTAAATTAAAAAGTTAAAGTAGAAAATGTTTTTGAAGTCTACATACTTCTCTGTCCTGTGCTTTGATTATCACTGAAAGGCACTGAATAGCATTTGTCCCTAAAACAATGTTACTTACAACTTTTATTGTACCAGTATGGTTTAGAAACTTAATTCTATGTCAAAGGCAAAAATTATCAAATTAATCTCTAAATTAAATGTCTTTTTAAAAAGCTCTACTCTTAAAACTAATGTTTTTTCAACAATTCTCACCAGAATTCTAATTTAACTTCGATCATTTTTGCAAAAAAATCCTACACTGAGACTTCTAACAAAAATTCTAACTCAGTATATGTACCTACTGAGTGCTAGATGAATATTAACATAAATGACTGACATCTGTAAATTCTTACATTGTATTTTTTTTAAGCATCCATAGTTGTACAAAGTGGATTGCCAACAAATTAAACACCATACTATTTCAAGAATATATATGTGTGTATGTGTAAATATACATATATACATACATACAAATATATAACATACATGCATGTATGTATGTGTGTGTATGTGTATATATAAAATAGAAGCCTATCCTCTTTTTTGGCTTACTGGAGGAGAAGCAAAGTTCAACCTCATCCATAAAAAAATTTTAGTGGGAGGAAAAAACAATTAAATCAAGGTCTTTATTTCTATTCTCTTTTTATAAAAATATATTTCCAGGATTTATTATTTTCCACATTTTCTCCTTTATCAATATATCTCAAGACCAAATATTTTTTTATCTGAGTAAAAGGAAGCTAACAGACATCAATGTGAATAATTAATCTTGCTAATTAAACAGACAATAAAGAAATCCAAGAAAATTAATGAATTCAAATGAATGAATGAGTTCAAAATATGATTTCAAGAAAACCACTTAACTCTTTTTTTAAAATGGACTTTTCCCCATAAATGTTCTTTCTACTCTCCATCCTGATTCATGGTATTTCCATATTCATTGATTAATGACAACAAACTTCATTCAAAGGTTTCTCTGCAAAGTATTACAAAGCAGTCTTTTACCACTATTTATCACATTTCAAAGAATGTGAATAACTTAGAAATGCTGTCCATATAACTATTATGAAAGGCATGTTGCAGAAAAATATGGACAAGGAATGAAGAGCTTGTCAAACATCATGGAATCTCAGGGACCCAGACACAACACTAGAAGATTTTAATTCTCAGTATCTTTACACTGTTTCCAGCCTTTCCAAATCATATAGAAGTTATACAAGGACCAATAATAGCACCAGAACATTTGCCACCTGCCTCTGAAATAATACTATTTTCTTATCCACACTGATGAAGCAATTAATTTAAACAGATCAATGTCTTAAATAGATCAATTTATGGTGAAGTTGCTACACAATACTGAATAGGCTTTCCAGGCACATTTTAATTGAGGGCTGAGAGGGAAGGGAAGGCAATCAGCTTAAAAAGAAAATGGCAGTTGATTTAAAATTTTAGAAAAACTAAGCTTTTTGAAAGTTTTCTTGTGTACTGACGTAAATAGGCTTCACCAAAGAGACATCTTCATTTAGTCAATGCCTAGTTAAATTATACATCCTTCAGTTTCATAGCAATGCTCTAAAATATATCCTCTCAAATACTTATATTTGGAATACATCTGGCATGTCAAATTATTTGGAGGACTGTGGTTTTAAATGTATTGTTTGAGGTAGTATGTTTGGAAAGAACTCACTTATCATTCTAGTGCTTCATAAAGAATCAGCATAGAAAACAAATGTAAGTTCTAGTCTGCTGCTACCATAGAGAATCAATAGTCATCTATTTAATTTGTTAAGACAATGTAAATTAGTAACTTCCAACCAGATGTGTGATGTACACATCAAACAAACTGCAACCTGTTCATTATGAAAATCCCGTCAGCACACACAGAGCTGCCTGATGATATTTTATCTACTGTAGTTTTCCCATTAGTGGTTATGAAAATTGTCCTGAGGATTTCTGTACAAAGAAATGGGCGTTATAAACCCATAATGGTGCAATCAATTTCAACTATTCATCTTTTATATGTAGACTTATACAGGCTTCTGTGTGTTTCTGTGTCTTTTCATTTGGGAGGGATAAAACATTCAGAAAAAAATGTGACATACTATTTTCCTTCAATAAATCATCTATCTGTAGTCATTAAGCCTTTTTATTTAATGTACAGTTTCTACCCTCTTTCTATGGCAGTGAAGAAGTATGCAAAGTGAAAAAAAAAAAAGACAGAGTCAACAGAAAAAGAAAGTACGCATTTACTAAAAAAAAAAAAAAAATTCAAAATGACTCTAAACATAAATTAAGCTTACCCATTGGGAGGTCTAACTGGCACTCTGGTCATTTATATAGGTCTATGTGACTATGTAGCCTGCTGTTTGATAAAAAATGATTACTAACCACAGGCACCCACAGGATAACAGGATATATATAATACTGGTGATGTCTCAGACATACAAAGCTCCTTCTTCGAGTATGTAAGCTTCCTTTTCATGGTAAGCAGATCTCATTTTTCATTCTTTAATACTTTCACTTCCCAAAAGTAGTTTATTATATGAAAAGTATTTTGCCATTTCCCTCATGTTTATTTTAATAATATCAAAAATAGCAAACATAAAATAAATGGTTACATTTTGAAGGCATGCACAGTAATCAAAATATTACTGATATGTTCCAGTCATTAAAATCTTACCATTACAGCATCATTTACTTTGCTTCCTAGAAAAGGAGAAAGCTAAAGAAGGTTCACACCACCAGTCATCTTTGCTGGACACTGACCCCTCATCTTAACCAAATCCACTTCCCAATTCTAACAAGTTACATTCTTTTATCAAACAAGCTGTAGAATTGATAATAGTATTACCAGATACAATATTGCCAATGACTACATTTTAAAATGTTATTATTTAAACTAATATGAAATGAATGCATTCTTACTGATACAGTTGAAATCCACAAAACACTTCCTTCCAGTGGAAAAAATCCATTTCTACTAAACCTCTTTTCTATCAGCATTTGCATGATAAATGTCATACCCTAAAATCAGAATCATTTCTATTTCCCCATCTTGTTTCTTCTCCCCACCCTTCACTCTCAAGAAAAACCAAAATATATATATATATATATGACTTTCCACTAAGGTTTAAAAATGAAGCAAGCAGCTCAGTCCTCACAAACATACAGTACGTGCCTCTTCACCAAGAACATAACAGGCCACGTGACTTAGCATGCATTGGAATACTGGCAACCAGAAGCTATGATTATTTCCAGGGGGAAAAAATATGAATCAAATATTGCAACTTCAGCCAGCCTGCTGGAGATTAGACTTGGCCCTACTGGCCCCAGGTCCTGAAGTATCAGCAGGTAGCATCCCATACACACAGATCTCATACCCTTGCAATCCAGAAGTACAAGGGGAAGAGTTAAGTGCTGAGTGTTAGCCAAGATATCCAGCATTAGCTTGAGTCTCCTTTCTTTCTGTGGGTTAAATTCAGACCCACTTGGTCACTTAAACCTTCTTTGTGGTTCAGCATAAGAATCACTGTCTCGGAACTCTCAGCTTTGATTGGAAACTCTGGTTAAAATTAAAAACTTCAAACCCCAAATTTGAAAAAGTGAAACAGATGTCCTGTTCGTTAACTATAAATGGCTCCTCACAGAGATCTCTCTGTCTCTCTGTGTCTCTCTATGTCTCTCTGTCTGTGTCTCTGTGTCTCTCTTTCTGTCTCTCTGTCTCTCTTTTTTGTCCCTTCTTTCTCTCTATGTCTCACTCTCCTTCTGTCTCTGTCTCTTTCTCTCCTTCTCTGTGTGTGTCCCTCTCTTCTCTCTGTCTCTCTTTTACCTCCTCCTCCTCTTCCCCTCCCCTCCATTAAATTTAATTTAATGCAGGTTAAACTTAAAAGAAGTGGAAAGCAAAATATGTACTGAGGATGAAAAACCCCTAAATCTTCCTCTGGGAAATAAAAATTAAAAAGAGCTTTATCAGAAAGATGAAAGTAGTGGGTAGAACTGTTTTCTCCCATAATTAGCCTACACTAAAAGTCCAAATTAGAGAGAGTGCCTAGAGGTTGTCTTTTTCAGCACCTTCTCTCTATTTTTTCTCTTTCTAATTTAAGCATCCCAGCTGTGAAAAAAAAAAAAAAAAAGGTGGATATAAAATAGGACGGAAGGGGGGGGGGGGAGGGGGAGAGGAGAGAGAAGATCAAATGATAGAACATATAAACCGCCAGCCTCTAGCTATCTGCTATTGTTATTCTAAGTGCGCCTGGAACAGAAAGGGTATTCCAAAGGATCATTGGGCATCTTCCCCTCTAAGAAGCCTCCCATGCCTGCAGGATGTTTATCATTGAACTTACGTGAGGACATAGTTGACGCTGACGATGCAATGGGGCCTAGAGGACCGGCTGTTGTGCACAATGGTGGCGTAGCTCTGTACCCATACCCAGCCCCCGTGCTTTGCCAGGAACCGGTAATACTTTGTAGTCACCTGCCCTTTCACCAGCACTGAGGTGAGAGACGGGGAAAAAAAAAAGTAGAGTGGGAAACAAAGAAAATCTGTACTAGGATTTAACCCCAAAACCACTCTGCTAGATTGCTAGTTTCCAGACTAACTCTAACCCCGCCCCCTCAACCCTAATGTCCCGCAGCAGCAGCAATAACAGCTGCAGCTATAGGCTAGGGGATGCCACCAAGTCCAAGTCCTCTCCTTACAGAAGGAAGAAAGACGCAAGAGGCAACCGGATGCTGGTCAGACTCGAAAAATCTTAAATGAAATAATTAAAGAGGAACTGGGGCTTACGGAATTGGGGGGAATCCTAAATGGGATACTAATAACCATGGAAATGAAGAGGAGAGAAAATTTCCAAAACCAAAGGATTATGCAATGTTAATTTGTATCGAATTCATTTGATCTTATTGACACGCTTTCCCTTTTTGAAGGGAGATAAAGCTATTATTCACTTGGTCGATTGCTTCCATATTTGCAGTAATATGAATATGGATAATTTGGCGTTGATCATGATTCCTCCACCCCAAATCCATACTTTTCAACTACCGAAAGGGCTTGTTGTTAGCACTCTTCCTGGAAGTTAAACTCTGATTCGTATTATTTCATCTCTTACTCGCTTCCCGGGCTTGGAGATGTAACTCTAAAAAGTGCCCATGGGCATAATCATGGATTTGGAGTCATTGCTCAAGCTAAACAGTATATTTGTAACAAAGAGATCAAGAAAATGTTTCCTTAGTCAACAACTGTATTTCTCTTTTGAAGGGGATTTTTCAGCAAAAGTAAATAAATCGGAGGAGTGTGGAAAAGTGAAATGGAAACGAGTACACGATTTTGATTTGCAAATTGAGTTTAGGGATTGTTGGTTGTTTTTGTTATTGTTAAATAAAAGGGGTTCCCCGTTGACTTGGAACAATTGAATATGCCCAAGCCTGCTAGGAGAAGCTAGGTCGTTTTTATTTCAGTGCCAAAGGAGGCTTGAAGGTAACACTGCCAAGCTCTTTTGGAGTTGATGATCTGTGTCTACTCCATCCTTGCAATAAAGATCCACTTCCTTATGCCAAAACAGAGTCTTGGGGGCCTAGAGCAGTCCACTATCCCTGATGGAATTATCTTTCTGAACAGGTAGTAGAATTGTTCCCAAAACGGAAAGCAAAACCGGTGGCACTTAAGTGAAGAGTAAAGGGTGAAGGGAGGGAATGTTAAAGGATGCTGAAAAATTGCTTACGCAGGTGATGAGCACAGCGCAAATGGAACGTGTCACAACCATGGACATGATGATAAAGGGTCTTCTCGATCAGGTCCTGAGGTTCATAGCCAGTTAGTTCAGCCACCCTGAGGAATACAAGAAGGGGAATTCAGTAGTGGGGAAATGGCACAGAAGAAGTAGGAGGCACAGTACAGACAGGTGAGAAAAAGAAGAGGGATTTCAGTCTCTAATGTGGCCATCCATTCTGTACTGACAAATGATAGTAAGCAAGCCACTTCACGTCTGAACCTCAGTTTCCTGCTCCATAACATGAAGACAATTTTTATCTACCCTTCCAACCTCCCCCACAGACCTATATAAAGATCAAATGCAATAGCAGATATAGAGCACTTTGTAAATTCTCTTAACTTCTCTAAATGTAGGGCATTCAGCACAGAGAATAGAATCAAACTGTTAGAGGTCAGAGGGACCTTTGTGGACCTAGATGATCCAACCTGCTTATTTCAAAGATGAGGACACCAATCCAGAAAAATTAGGATATTTAACCAAGTTCCCATCATTTAACATCTTTGCAACAAAGTTGTGATTGAACTGACTTTGAGGCATCACAGTGGTTCTCCAGCACACACACATACACACACACACACACACACACACACACACACACACACTTTTGACCCATATTCTTATTAAGTCTTTGGGGCAGGTTGCAAGATGTGGCATTCACATAGTAACAGCTCAGTACAATCCTACCTGGAATCCAAAAATATGAGCTTCATATCCAGGCTGGCACGAAACATGAACATATTGCTGTGTAGTTTGATCTCTGTCACAGCACTGGGGGGCAGTGAATGGCCCACAGCTACCAAGCCCACATTCTGGTAGCAGCCATCAAAAGGGGACATATCCAGACTATACTGGCGGATCTTTAGGTAACCACTGCAGTGAATGACCTGCAAAGGAAGAAAGAAAATTAGACATTTCACCAACTCTTCCCTTCCTGCTTGAGTTAGGGTCCAAGATCAGGAATGCCAGATAGGAAAGGAGTTTCCAGGGGCCCTACAGGAGCTAGCTGGGTTATCTGAATGAAGTGATAACCCTGATCTATAAAGCAAGATACTTAGTAAAAAGTTCTGCATAAGTTTAAAATCTAAACTCCTAGATGATGAATAAATCTTTAGATTGTTTCTCTAAATACGACAATTGTGTTTTTACTTAATAATAATTTTGTAGCAATCTTGAGCAAATAATTTAGCCCCTTTGTGCCTTAGACCAATAAGTTCTGTTGGTGGAGAGAGCTTTCACACTCCCACATTTAAACCATTTTCCATTTCTCCTCTCCCCCAAATCCTTACACATTTACTCTCCAGGTGTGCCCCTTTTTTCAGGGAGAATATAATAATGCTTCAAGTATGTAAAATATATGTATTCTTATTTTTTTAACTGTCCCTAAGCCTAAATGCTCTCTGCCTATATCGTATACATACATGATTGTCTTCAGGAATCTCATTGTCCAGAATACCCTATCACTGTAATTTGACAGGAGTGTCCATCCCTGGCAGCTGCAGCAACTGGGGTTTCAGATTGTCCTAGACACACACCTTATAACCCCCACAAGTGAGACCAGCGTTCCTCTTGGCCAAGACACACTTCATCCTCAGGAAAAAGGAACGTTCTATCTCATACTCTGGAAAAGAAAAAGGGGGAAAGGAATTTGGTATATTTTAAAACAATTTATAAGGTTCAGTCAAAGGAAGAGTGAGGGAAGGTGATAGAGAGAGATACAATGGAAGACTCTGGAGTATTCTTTACCCTGTACAAAATGGGAGTGGTAGGGCTGGTGGGCTGTGAGCACTGCAGTCATCTCATCATGGTCTGCTGGATGGATATATTCATAAATACTGTTCCCGGTCAGTTCTACCTGTTATAAATAAGGATTTCAGAGTTACCTGCATTGACTTAAGGAAAGGTTAAAGCAAAAAAAATGGGTTGGAAGAGGGTAGAATAAGTAGGGAGATCTTTTTCCTGAATTCTTGAAAGGGTGGCCTTTTATTCTATACAACTCTTTAAATTTTCCCTCTAACTCCAATCCAATTGGGATTGGCCAATTAGGCCAATGGGAATAATATTCATTTAGTTTGGAAAGGAAAGATATTGAAAAGAGTGCTAGGAATAGGGTATGAAAAGTCCTTGAAGTTCATCTAGTCCAAACTCCATTGTTATATAGATGTAGAAACTGAGGCCCCGAAAGGCTGTCATTTTTTAAACTTTATATCCTCAAGTATCCATTCTGAATGAACATTTATTTTTTATAAATTATTTGCCTGAAGTCCCAGATAGTAAATAGAAAAATCGGGATTCAAACCCAGGTTCCCTTATTTTAAAATCATTTTATACTACACCATGTTGGATGCTGATCTGATATGTTCTAGAAACTTCATTTAGCGCCCTGTAATCGTGTAAATATTGCTTTATTAAAAGATACCATTCTACTATGTCCTAGGACTTCCAGTTTCCAAGAAAAGCAAAATCTTACAGAGGAGTGTCCTGAACAGAATGAAAGCCTACAGTATTTCTCATGCTCTTATCACTGCCACAAAAAGGGAAAGAATCAAGAACTAGGGAGCCTGTGGATCCACCCCACCTACCTGAGAAAGACCCAGGTGGACAGATGCAGTCTCTGAAATATACATGATCTTTCCATCCGGAGCCACCACAAAGATGAAACCATCCAAGGTCTAGAAAAGTAGACAGAAAGTATGTAAGAAACTCTAGAGATGGCTCTAGGAATCTTTGGAGAGTGTTCACTTTGCAGAGAACAGAAAATAAGGCCCAACAAATATAAGAAAATGTAGAGGGAATAAGAAGCCAAGAAAAAATCAATAGTCCTTGAGAATAGGAAGTATGCAGTGAAAAGATTAAAAGTGGCCTAAATCATGCAGTATCTATTATGTGAAAACCTTGCCCTCCAAAGTATAATGAGGAGAGGAAATCCAGCAGGCCTGAAAAATGCACAAGAGAAACATGCAAGTGAGAGTAACTATGAAGACCACAAAGCAGGAATGAATGAACTGATTTGAGTAAATTGTGCTGCAGGAAACATAAAAAGGTTTGTCTGGTCAGAATGAAGAATTGCTTCAGGGTTTAAGAAGAGATGAGTGGTGCTGATACACACATACATAATAACAGCTATTCTTATTGCCTCTTATACCCTAGGATCCATCCTATTTTCCCCAAACAAATCACATCGATAGAAAGATAGAAATATACATACATATATACATGTATACTTACATACTAGGTGCTTATTATCTCCTGATTATATAACCATAAATAAATAAAGTTTCTTAAAGCTGACAAAATCAGTTTCAGAAAGTGTTAAGATGTCTGGCCCAGAACAAGAGAAATCAGTTCTCAGTTTCGAAGCTGAAAACTTATTTTCAAGGCTCTACTCAAGAAGCTCATGGTGGACTTGAATGACAATTAAGGGGATGAAGGAGCAGGGGAGAAGTGTCAAGCCTAAAAATGCCAACGGGAGTTTTACTATTTTAAATATTTGCTCTGCGACTTAAGTGGGCAACGGGCAATTTAAAACGGTCTGCACTGCAAACAATGCTATAATAGGACCTACACACTGGTCATACACATTACCTGAATTTAGTATGGTGTGCACCTGCGCATGTGCGTGTTTCTACAATGCTAGACACCAGAGATGGGATCTGAGGAAAGAAGGGCGGAGTGTACTACATAAGGACGTTTGAAAGGGTCTGTGACAGCGAATGAAAATACGATTTGAAATGCAAATATATCCAAAATATAGAATTTTTACATCTTTAATAGACGGTTGCGTTTCACTATTTCATGCCTGAGTCACTGGCCTCGAAAACGCACTAAGGGCATGATTCTATGGCTGACATTGCTTCCAACATGTGCAGGCAGAAAGAACTGTGTTTCCATGAACTACGTTTATTCATCTTTGCTATATCTGTCATAGGGCCCATAGAGTTCTATGGTCTCTGTGTCTCTCTCCCTCAGTTTACCTCTGGCTGGATAGAAAGAAATCTAAGAAAATAAGCCAGTGCACCTTCGCTCAGCAGGCACCTAAACAAATTCCTTTCAACTTTGAGGAGTCCTTTCAACTTGCCTGTCCACAGACCACAGATGGAGTGGAGGGGGGGGGGGGAGAGAAGGAGAGAACAGGAGGGGGGGGGAATCAAGTGAGGGCAGGAGAGATAATACAAATATTTTAAAGCACATACTATTTCCGAGGTACTGAGTTATTTGGTGGGGATACCATGACGATAAAAATTTTAAAAAGAAAAAAAAGTCTCTGCCTCATTAGAATTTACTTTATACTAGAAGCCGACACAACTCTGCTCCTGCTAGCGTGCCTTATCACCCAAAGGAAATACTACCGGGTTTCCTTAAACTGTGACAAAAATGCAAAAGGAAGACCCGGAGATGTGCTTTTTTTTTTTTTTTTTTTTTTAGTAAAGTAATATAGACAACTAAAAGCTGACCGTGCTTCAAAGGAAAGAAATCCAGACTTGGGCTCCCTGCTTCGATCTGTGAAAGGTTTTGTTTTGTTCTTAAAACAAGTACACAGGAATACAGCAAGCTACAAATATAACAGTATTTAATAACCTTTCCGGGAAACGGGCTTTGATTTCAAGGCCAGTTACCTGTAAGAGATGGGACCCCAGCTCCCGACCGACGTTATCCAAGGGACTGGTACGGGTTGAATGGCCCCACGCTTCTCCAAGCCCTGTATACAGAAGACACAGAGAAAAGTCTTCAGTAGAAATGAAATTGACAAGGTCCCGGGTCCTCCACGTGGGAAGAATTGCCAGTTGTTAGAGGCGCAGCGTCAGCAACCGCGGGACCACTAATTACTGTGCCCAAGGTTATTAGTACAACTGTTAAGACTACAATCACAACGACTGCCATACGGTGGTGTAGCCAGTGATAATAAACAGTAAGCATTCCCCAGCAATACTAGAAAGATAATAGCAATGGATTGTGGAATAGCGTTACTTTCAATTCCAAGGGCTGAGTGAACTCCAGTTGGGTTGCCAGAGTCCAAGGATGCCGATAATCAGACCTTTCACACTACCTTATCTCACCTAACTTGCTTCCTTCGCTGAAGAAAATGCCGGGTTTCGCTTAGAGTACCGAGCCACAGCAAGATGTAATACAACCTATTTTGTGCTCAGCTACAGCAACTCCCTCCCTGGAAAAAGAGTGCGACCATAATAGAGGGTAAAGGAAATGGTCCGTTTTGGGTTGCATTTGATTATAACTGTTAGCGATTCCCCTGATACTGTGTGCTATCGATGCGTTTTGCGTGCTTCATTTGTGTATCTACAAGGGAAAAAAAAAAAACCACTTTATTCCTCATTCACTTTCTTCATTCTCATCATTAATAAGAGAAGGAAACTAATAGCACGGGAGGAACTTGTGCATCCACATGGAGTAATCTAGGAGATCTTTCTCATTTTAGCCTCCGATAGGATTTTTTGATTGGCTATAATGACTCTACTTTCCTTCTCCTCCTCTTAAACTCCCGAAATTAATCCCCCTTATTAAAAATCAGTTTGCTTTCAGCTTTGTGGTAACTCTTAGGCTCTATGTCACCAGTGGTAGATTTTGCAGGCATCAGTCAACTATTCCCCACCCCCACCCTCATTCCTTTTCCCCCATTCCCATCGCCATCTAACGCACTTTTTTTGAAGTTAGTTCCCCGGGAGCACTAAGAGGTTCTAAATGTTGCCTTAATATTAACACCGTCCTGAACAGACTGCAGAGTCATTTTATTTCGCAGACTTCTAAATATCAAATACTTGAAATGCGGACACTCCATTTCCTTATTGCCTTAGATTTCTCAAACTTTGCACCCAAATTCTCCGCTTATATCGGAATTAAAAATCGCTTTGTTCCTCAATATGCTCATATAAACGTGTATACATACATATAACATATACATGTTATATGCGAATATCTATTACTTATGCATATTACATGTATAAATATCTAATCAAGATTGTTATTTTCTTGTTTACAGAGATTAAAAAAGAGGAAAGCCGAGAGGAATTGGCCGAGACGGAGTTGTTATTTATGAGTAATATCTTTTAGCAAAGTTGCTGCTGAAATAATTTAAACGGGGTAGTTAAAACCTTTTATGCTTACCCCATTAAACAGGGATTAACATGACGAGAGGGAGAGGGAGAAGAAGAGGGAGAGACAGAGGAAGAAAGAGGGAAGAAAGAGACAGACAGACAGACAAGACAGATTTATTGCAGTACAATGCAAATCACCATGAAATACACAATGACAAACACGAGCATTATGATGTCTTACTACAAATTAGAGCATGGAATCTGACTGTTTAAAAACTGCTGGCCAGGTGCTACTTCCCGTTTATCTCCCAAAACAGAGACAAATAAACAAGTGATCAAAATCTGGGCAACGTAGAACAGTTAGTTCTCTTTCATCCCGGACCCGATTTACCTAAGTGTTTGCACATCTAAATAAACCTAACGATTTCCCCACAGCTATGCAAACATTAATGCTCCCAGACTACCTCCCTCCTCTCACTCCATTTCTCCCTCTTCTGTAACCCTTCCTGATTCTTTTTCATCCCTTTGGTCCAGTTAAATCTCTCCCATCTCACCCCTTCTCCGACTCTCCCTTTGACAATCTGTTTTCCTGCCTCAGCTATGGCCCCACTTTGCTCTTTATAGTTTTTCTCCCATTTTACACCCAAAACACTTATTTGTGGCTCTATACACACACACATATCCTGTTTGTCTATCTCTCCCTATCCTTCCTCCCTTTCTCTCTCTCTGAACTTCCCTGTCATCTCTATTCTTTTTTCCTCTCTTCCATCTTCTGGACCCTCCTTCTCCTTCCTTTTCATTCCTTTTATTACTAGAAAGTGGGGGCGGAGGAAGGCGGAGTAAAAAGTGTGTGTTGACTGTGGGGCTGCGGGGGAGGGTTGTCTGCTCTTACTGTGTGTATGCCTGACTTGACTGACAGTGATCCAGATCACCCAGGTACCTGCACGTTGAGCAACAAAATCACCCGTAATGGAACGCCATCTGATGTCTTTGGCTAAAGGCAGGTAGTGAAACCTCAGGCTAAAACTCGGTGAGAAATGCGCAAACCAGGATACCACGACGGAGGGTCATCGCAACACTGGAGAGTGAAAAGTATTTTGCAAAACAGTCCAGAACCAGTATGTGTGGCCCTTTGCATGTACTTTTTTAAAAAAAACAAAAAAAGGTTCACAAGAGATGTGTGAAAAATTGCCCAAGAAGATTTTCCTACCTGAACAACTGGGAAAGACACAAATTCGGTAGGCTACATATTACATACTGTTTCAGTATTCCTGGTTTAGAATCTGGGCTGATTATTAATCCAAGTTTACGGATCTAATTAGTATGCTCCTATGAGGGAAAGTAAAACTTCCATCGCAAGTTAATGAATAGCTCATTTCCATTACAGGTTAATACAGGTCTCTTTTTCTTTTTCTTTCTTTTTAATGAAGTTTTTTTTTTCTTTTCTTTTCTTTTTTTTTTTCCACGGAGCATTGCACTCCACTTTATGTTTCTGGTTAAAAAAAAAAAAAAATCTCTGCCTTGACATCGAGTTAATGTTTTATAATGTAACGTGTTCTCTCTCTCTCTCTCTCTCTCTCTCTCTCTCTCTCTCTCTCTCTCTCTCTCTCTCTCTCTTTAACCTGGCATGACTTTTCCTAATCCTAATTCTTTATCTACAAGGTCTAGAATCTTCTCATCCTCACACCCCCAGAAAAATGGGAAGAGGGGAGTACACAAAAGAAAGCAAAACCCTCTTCTATCTTCTAAGATCCTGTTAGAGACTCCTCTTCTAACATACTTCTTTGCTATAGTCAGTTCAGTTGGTCCTTGGATCCGTTTCTCTGTCCAATTCCTTTTAGTCAAGGGGGTAAGCTGTGATTTTTTGCACTTGACCTACCGCAGAAAATTCTGTAAATCCGTTGATTGTCTGTTTAAAACAAGAAGGAAAGCAGCTCCCTTTGCTGCAGGATTACAGTGGAAACCAGATCTAAAGATTCCCTTGTAATTTGGAGAGGCCGAAGGAATAAAGGGTTTGCAAGGGGAACAAGTAGCTCTGTGAGGGAGAGGATAACTAAATCGTTTTTAGGCAAAAGGATTTTCCCCAGCTAAAGTGGTAGAAGACAAAGAAAAACATAATCTATTTTGGAAGATTTCCAAGATATGCCATATTAACCTTAGCAGATAAATTTTGCTTTTCTACTCCCCTCCCCCATTCCCCTTAAAGTCTGGTTTATCATATTTACATAAGTAGCATTAGAGGGGGTTGTATCTATTATGGATCTAAAGGACTAGCTCACATTTCATTAGAAAACCTGGTTGAAGTTTCCTTGTTGCTGTATACTTGATGCATTGTAGAGCCATTTCCATTTAAATACCCCCTGACCCAAGGATTACCTCAATGGACTGACTGCACGGGTTTTGTAATTTCCTGAAAATGAGATTTCGATTTATAAAACAAGAAACCAATTAGTAACCAAATGAGGCGAAGTAGATCCACTAAAATTGACCTAATCCCATAGGCACCATTTAGGCAAGTTCTTGGCGAATGAATGATGAGCCCCAGTCTAGCATGGGCTCAAAGCATCATCCAGCTGTGTTATTGCAAGCAGCAAAAATAAATTGATCGAGCTTTTCCTCCAGAATGAATTTCATATCCTTGACAAAATATAGATTATGGCTCCAACATTATAGTTTCCTCCACTCATACAGGAAGAGGAGGAGGAAAAGAAGCACTTAGCATTATTATTGTGTTTTTTTAACCCTCCCCTAGACAGGTAACACACACACACACACACACACACACACACACACACACACACACACTGATTCCTTTGTAATACATAATAAACAAAAGTACAAGTAGATGGCATAGTTGGAGGGAATATTTACACTGATTATATCAAGAATTCTTTTTAGTATTTTGCTAGGGTTGCTTTAGCTTTCTCCACAGCTCCTGATACTTCTTTAAACAATCATATAGGATAGTGAGTGCAGGTAGGAGTCACAACACTCATCTCTTGTCATGACCTGAACATGACCCAATCATTATTGGCAAAGATGCCAATCCACTTTCAAACTCAGGACAATAACAGATTTTGCTCAGGTAGAAAGGGGGAGATAGGTTGAGGGTGGAGACCAAAAGAAAAAAGGATGGAGGAGGGTAGTCAAAAGAAATTACATATTTTAAAATGCTTCACAAAGAGACCCAGATGCCCATTAACCCAAATGGAATTTCAATGTATATAGTTCATTCCAACCTACCTCCTGTGCTTTCTTCAGTCCAGGAGAGATAAGGGGAAGGTTTGAGGCCTGTCATGCTAGAGCTCAGCCCACCAGCTTACTGGGACCGGTGACTCCAGTGTCTAGGAGGGCAAGGGAACTGGAGGTAGGGGACAAGGGAAGGGAAATCCCATTAGGTATGCAGGGAGAAGAAACTCTGACCAGGTTTAGTTACCAACATCTATATCTGAGACATCTATAACCTGTACCCTAGGGGTAGCTTTGCCCTGTCCCATCCTGCCTATCTACCATGACTCTTAAGGAGAAATTTAGGAAAGGGACTGTTTTGGGTTGATGACTGTGTATGCCTCTGCGCAAACGGGTTATTGTCTTTACAGAAAAGGAGGGATATCTGGGCTATGGACATTTTCCACAAATCTGAGCCACATTTTTCTTAAGTCTCAGCTTTTTCGAGAATAATGTGAGTCTGATCAAGAGTAATTTGTGATTCCGGTTGCCAAATCAAACAGCAAATTAACACCCCAAGTCAGTAAAAGATGAGAAGAGCTAGATGGACTCGCAGGCAAGGGATTGAGATAGAAGACATGCTTAAAATATGGAAGAGAAAAGTATATATTTTTTCAAAGGTTTCGTTCAGCCTCATCTGAGAGTGTCAAAAAGAGCTTTTATTTCTGAAGAACACAGCTTTCCATGAACCGCGGCTGCTATGGCTCCCATTTCTGCACTTGGGTCGAATCTTCTTGCCCTGCAGCAAATGTGGAGACCCAATTCCGATATTCCTCTCAACAGGAGCTGAGAGGGTGATGGAGTCGGGGAGATGTTCAAGGATTCAGGATGGGAACTAGTGTCTCTCGGTGACCCAGGAGTCTCTACAAGGCGTCCGCTGAGCTCGACCTCAACTACTCCAGGATTCGGCTTCTCTCCCCTTCCAACCTTTCCTCACTCTAATTAGTTCGATTAGCCGCTTCAACATTTAATCAGAAGCGACATCATTAAAAGTGGTCTTTCGTAGCTGAGAGGGGCAAACTAAAGGAAGCAAGGAAAAGTTTTATCCGGGCCAGCATCCTTTTATGTCCAAGAAGATAGATGATTTCTCGGCCCAGAGATCATTTCCATTATTAGCAGAGGAGGAGGTAAGGGAAAGAAAAAAGGAAGGAAGTAACTTTAACTCAATAACTTTTAAGCTCTATAGACTGACTCTCCAGGAGGCCATTAGCTAGGACATTTTGTCCCCCTTTTGGCCTCTCTCCTCCTTCCTCTTCCCCCTCCCCCAGATCTAGAGTTTAGGGGGTGGGGAGTGAGTAATCGCTGCTGTTACTCAGTTAAGCCCTAGTTGCATTTTCCCAAAGTAGGTCGAGGTATGCGGCCTGATAGCGCCGAAGTTGCAGATCTAGGTCCAACCCAGGCAGAGGCAGAGGCCTGGGAAGAAGGTGAGAGCTGGAGGAATCCCTCCCGCCGCTACAGAGTAAGCGAAGGTTCTGTAAACCCTCATAGCCAGAGGGAACTCTTTGGGGAATCAAGTGAAGCCGTTTCAAAAATCTTAATGACTTTTGGGAACTAGTTCTTCGCCTCTCACCCAACTCCCGGTACACTCGGTTAGTTCCTTTTGTATTGCTCTTCCAGGTAGTCCTAGCTATTGGTGGAGATCTTTCCCAGCTCCTTGGGAACTCAAGGCGGGTAAGGGAAATGAAGGGTGAAAGGAAGTGGCGTAATGGATGGGAAAAGGTTGGCTCTTTCTCTATTTCCCCAGACCTTTTCTTTTGTTCAACCTATTCGCTGAAAACAGATGAATCCAAACCGTTGGTTAAAGTCCGGAGTCAATTTAGGGATCAAGGAGCGATTTCATGTCGGGGGACTAGTTGGAAAGGACTCCACAAAGCAAGACATCCCATCTAATGGGATGTGCGAGACTCTTTTCTCTAAATTCAGAGTTGATGTCTTAGGAAGACGCTAAGTCCAATGAGGCCTTCCTTCTAAATGACGATGAGACTCTAGCATAAATAAGAAGCCTGAAAGAATAATTTTCACAATTCAAATAATTACAAGGATATCTAAAATTTGCGCTTTATGGTACCAAGGTGAGAAGAAATTTTGTCTTGGAATTACATACTCGAAGTCTCAGTAGCGCAGAAATGAGAATATATAGGATGAAAGGACTGCAAACCCCACTGGGAATTGATCTAAACTCTTTTGCTCTTTGGCCAAAGTCGTTGCCAAAGTCACTAAGTCGAAAATTTCCCTAGCCAGACACCACCCAGCTTTTTTCAAAATTTTGCTCAATTCCAGGAGGGATTTGTACTGTTGGATTGAAAACACCCGCCAGCTTTAGAAAATGGGTTTGTGTTTTTTTTTTTTTTTCCCTCCTTAGGAAAAAATAAAAATCAAGGGATCAACGCCTAAAAAGAAAAAAAAAAAAAGTGACTTCCTCTATTGATCTGATCTATAATTTCTGGGACATAAATCTGCCTTTGCAACTGCTCCGCTAGGAGTTTAGTTCTGCACTTCGCATTTTAAGGCCACATCAAAACTGGAATTAAACAGAGAAAAGCAGCGTGGAGAGCAAACTGCTGCTTAAAGGCTTTTAAATGAGAAAAACTTCTGTAAAAAAATAAACATTGAAACCTAATACTCAATCATTTCCCTGAGCGGCAAGGAAAATAGCTTTAAATCACGGGCCCACGTGGGAAATAGGGTTTCTTATTCCCTTTTAGTTTTCAGTCCCTAAAATTTAACATGATTAAGCATTTCAATCTCGAGGTGAACGCAATTGAACCCACCCCCTGTCGCCAAGGTTTGTTTAATCATTCTCCCTCCAGTCCTCTAAGAGTGTGCCCTCTTTTATGCGAATTGATTTCAAATCTGCAATTATTTTTATTTTCCCTAAATCATCTTGACCCCAAAATAGTAGATTTGTTGTCAAATTGTTGAATAGATCTGAAAACGGTGCCTAACCTTTCGGAGTTACTTACTTTGTTCTCAGCCAAAAATGCATTTAATTCAATCACACATTTTTAAGGTTGGGTTAACCCACTTTATACACAAAGAATGTAACCTTCCTTTTATCGTCCTTCTCTCCCCTCCCCATTCCAGTCTTTGATACACTAAAGATTTATTCATTTCTACACGTCTCAGTTTTTCCTTTGCAAGGCTGTTTAAGAATAGATTATGTTACCAGTTGGAAGACATGGCCGTTTTAATGATTTCACAGCAATCTTCCGAGTTTTCTTCTGCTAGTGTTCGTATCCTGGAGTCTCCGCTCTAGCGGCTGCATTCTAAACTCCCCCAGGGACCTTAAACCACCCGCTAGCTTTCCTCTTTTTCTTCTTCTTTCTTACCATCTTTATATTCTCTTTTTCTTTTTCTCCGATCTTTTCGCCTTTCTCATTGTCTTTCATTTCTTTGCCTTTATCTTTCTTTATTCCTGCCCTTTCTGTCTCCCTTTTCCTTCCTTGTTCCATTTCTTGTGTTTTCCCCACCTTTTTTTTTTCTCTTTTAAACTTCACTTCTCTTTTTCTTTCCACTTTCCCATTCTTTCTTCTCAAGATTTTGGCCCATTTGGATTTAGGTTGGAGTCATTCGTCTGATTTCCTTGAAACTCTAAATTCCTGAGAATACTTGGAAAACAGTTTAACTGTCTTTCCCCCTTTATTTGAAAATTGTTAGAAAGTCAGGGAAATACGCTTTTAAAAGTCCTAAATTCTTTTTTTTTAAGATTTGGTGAATATAGAAAATTTTAACTTTCTGGCCTTCCCCATTGCCATTAAGGGAAAATGTGTGTATTTAATTGATTTTTTTTCCTTTCAAGCAAACACACACACACACACAGACACACACACACACACACACACACACACACACACACACACACTACCTCGAAAAAGTGACATGTGCACACGGAGTCAACCTCTACAGTAATTGTTATGAATGGTCAAGTTGTTTCATGTGCTCAGGAGGAGTTTCAAAGTTGTGTAATTTAATGTTGACTCTAAATGATATGTAGGTCACTCTCAACGTAACTGAAAATTTTGTCTTTGGAATAATACCACAGTTCTAAATTAGTTCTAGAATTCCCTTTCGCAAAGTTGAAAAGGATTTCTCCTACTTGGTACTAAGCATTCCCTTTAGCTTTCCAATCCCATCTTTCTGTCACAATTCCCCTCTCTTTAACTCCTCTGCATCCCGATTCAGCACCCCCTGCTGGTAAAGCCGGATTCTGAAACTTTCCTCCCTTTTTCAAAGTGTGTGTTTCAGTCCACATTAAAATGAAACCCACCCAGCACATGCTGGAAATGTATTACCTCGAGGCCTCCTGCATTTCCAGTTCTTTCAGATGACCCTGCATAACTCATCAGGGGACTTTGTGGCACTCAGCCGCCAATGAGTTATGAGCTCATCAATAACTAGGGGAATAAATAAGGTGCCCAGAGTTAGCACATTGTCTCTCCCCTTTATCTCCATAAATGTACCATCACTCGCAGAAAGGGAGAAAAGAATTGCACAGGATTAAGTGGAATGGTGGGAAGAGGACACTGTCGAAACCATAGTCCCCAGTACTCAAGTGAGACACACTTTGGAAGTTAGTTAACTTAATCTTGATTAGGATCTAGAATTGACTTAAGAGTGCCTTTTGCATCAATTAATTAATTTGTGGATTGCCGTTAGCACTTCATTAGATGAGGAAAGTTGATGTCTTAAAAAAAAAAAAGACAGAAGAAGAAGAAGAAGAAGAAGAAGAAGAAGAAGAAGAAGAAGAAGAAGAAGAAGAAGAAGAAGAAGAAGAAGAATCACCGCACCCCACCCAATTCTGAGCAGAAGCTCCTCCTCAATTTCTTTCTGGCACAAATTAGCATATGCTTTGGAGAGCGGCAGCTCGGGCTCCTATGCACTTTGCCACACAATTCCCTAGTGCATGCAGACATTCTGTTTGGCCACGGAGGGATGAGGATCCGCTATTCTTCTCTTCCCATGATTACTTACAGCCCTACAAGCAGTACCATATGCTTCTTCTGATCAAACAACTCGCTACATAGACACCAATAATTGACGAGACCTGCTAGAAATCACGAAGAAAGGTAGCCTACTGAGACTGCAGGAGTTGACAAATCACTGCTAATAATCCTTTTAGGCCCATCACGGCCATCAGAGTTTGCAATAGCTTTATTTTTATAAAGTGGGTGCTGACAATATAAAAGACAAACTAGTTCTCTCTCTTTTTCAAATCAGAAGGCAGCGTATCATGGTCATCATCTTCCCTTCAATAACTCCTACAGGAAAACGGAATTCGGGTTGTGGTTTTGTTTTAATTTTTGTTTTAATTTCTTTTCAGGTGTTAACTTTAGTTAACTTTCAAGATGGATTTTTAATCTAAGATGAAACTTATTGGTTCCAGGAAATTGATTTAAGAGGCAATTGAACATATAAACACTAAGTATAAATACTTAGAACAGTATTTTTAGTTTCAGGGACATTTCCAAAGATTTCCCTTCTAGTCCTAGCTAGAACATGCTTTTCTCAGGCTGGTTTCTCCAATAGATGATTGTTATTCAGATTGTTATTCTGAAAATTTTTCAATCAAGGAAAGTGAAACATAAATTTCACACATTTCCTTCCAGTTTTCCATTTTTAAAATGCCAATAACCCCAAACACTCAAAGTCCAAAACAACAAAACCCCTTTTCCCCTAAATGATAATGGTTCACTCATAAACACAATTGTTTATCTTCATTAGTCAGTCAACTAGTATTTATTAATTGCCTACTATATTTGTCAGGGAGCTCACAATCTAATAGGGGAGACAATATACAAATTACTAAGTATATACAAACAATATAGGATTAATTGAGGAAGACAATTAAAAGGAAGAACTACTGGAGTAATGGGAAAAGATTCTTGTTTTAATTCTCTTTATAACAATTAAACCATATGAGCTACTTATTCCCTCCTCTTCAAATTTTCGATTTATTCTAACCAACTCCATATATTTTATAATCCTATTTCTTCTTTTTCTCTTTTCTCTTCTTAGTGTTTTTTCCCCTAATTTTGTTAAGGAGGGGGAAGTAGAAGACTTTAAAGTCTTTATTTTTATCATTAATATCTACATCTTTAATTAGGGCACTAATGAATTAGGTAGATCCTTTATTTCATAGATTAACCCCCTTTATTTGGCTTAGGGATGATTCCTGACTCTAAATACAGATTTTATCTATCGGTTGAATTATTTTGTACAATTCCTTACATATCAGACAATCCTTCCACAGCTCCTTTTACCAGTCAGCCAACAAGAGCTTACTTTCTAAACGGGTTACTGACTGCAATTGCCTTAACTTACTCTGAAAAGTGCATTAGAAATACAGTCCCTTGGTTATTAAATTTTTAGTTAGCCTAGTCATTCATTAACATCTCTGAGACAGCTATAAAACTTAAAGCCAGGAATAGTTTTCAGAAAATGTGGATACCAAGAAATCCCAAACAATAAGATTCCTTCGGATAGAGTCCAAGAAATTAACCCGAAAATGGTATTTCTCCAGTATTTTCAAGAAGTAGTGTCTTGAAAGAGTTGCCTGACTTTCCAGTAGATTCCACCCATATTCAATCTATGTACCTAGCACTGTGTCTATCATTGCATACATACAATTAAATGTAAGCACTTTAGCAATGCATGTTTTCTACTGAATGCAACTCTCACTTAGGGAATAAAAAAAAAAAAAAGAAAAGAAAAGAAAAGTCCTGTTTGCTTTAGGAGTACACTTTCAGTTGAGCTCAGTGTCTGAAGTGTTGACAAAAGCACTGTTGGTCTGCTTCTCCGACAAACATCTCTGAAGTGAAGTGAAAGTATTAATGGAACAGAAGAGGGAAGAATGAAGAGCAAGATCTAACACTGACTTTAAGAAAGTCCTTGTGCAAATAGTCTCAATAAATTCCCATTCATATCAGGCACATTCATATGTGTATACGATTTAGACTGATATGCATGTATATGAGTGCATTTATACATACAGTATACCAGCATATGAACATATTTTATAAAATATTACTTATGTTCTTTCTGAAATTAAATTTAAGCGAAGTCACTTACCTTCTGGGAAAACCACTCTCATTTTTAGATAGCTGGTGGTGAGTCTGATTATGGATGCTTTGTCCAGCTGAGAGGTGATGGCTGAGGGCAAAGGCAGTAATTTAGCCAGTTCATAAAATTCACTGTTTTCCTTCTCCCGTCTAGTCCGGGCAGCATTTTTGGACTTCTCTTTCATTGTGTCTTTTTCCCCCTTTCTTCTTTGAATTTAAGCTCCCCAGATTCATCCAAAAAATACGAAATTTTCAGCTACAGGTCATGTTTGGCAAAAACATAAAACACACCTTGAGTAAAGTAGTTTACGTCTTTTCTAACTGGAGGGATATATGATAGCAACAAAAGACGAGAATTGGACAATAAAAATATTTACTCAAAATAAAAATGAAACCAAAAGGTAGAAAATAAGAGGATAGAAAAGGTGACTTTCCAATGTAGATTCGAGAATCCAAGTGTTTCCGCAGGACACTATATGTCAATAGGACCATCGAGAAACCAAGCTTCTCTTCTGTGGCCGGCAGCAAACATCGGTCCTCGGAAAACATACATAATAATTCCAGTCTTTTAAATTTCAGCTCTCAATCCCCAGGCCTCAAGGATGGCTCCAGTGTCTTGAAGGTGGATCAAGTATTCGATGCAACTTCTTTCAAGCCACTGTAAAGACAACAGCATGGAAAGGATAAAAGATGTGCTGCCAAACACTTTTACACACGCATACAGGCTGAGACCCGGGGAAAATGGCCAAGAAGGTGCCCGGGAGTTTCCGCTGTTTCTGTTTGTTTTTAAAGATCTGGAGAAAGCGGCTAGCTTAACTGAGCGTTAAGCACAGTGCTCATACATACTTCCTCTCGTTAGCAACTTTCTCAATTCCATCTAGTCATGTGAAATTGATCAATGGCAAATAACTTATTTTAAAATAAACAAGCAATAAATTCTGTTGCCCTATTCTTGTCTCTCGTACCTCCTACTCCCAATCCCAAAACGGATACCCTATTACCCCTCAACAACAGAACAGCTGGTCTTTGGATTGGACTAACTATGCCAATAGGACAATATAGAAATTCCCCTAATAGTGAAAAATACAGGCTAAATCCCAAAGCATTTTGTATATATCCATGTTGGTCCCAGTTTTCTGTTATGAGAGCTGGAAAATAGTTTTTAAGACAGTGAATGGCACAGACTGTTAATTGATGTAAACTTTAAGTCAAATGGGATCCAGTGGGTTCTCTTCTTTCTCAGGAGTAGAGGCAAAAAGACAACACAAATAACAAATTGGCCCCACAGCATCCCCCCCAATAATTTTGAAGGTTATAGAACATCTTAAAACTCAACTAAGAAGGTCTCTGTCTTTATCTCTTTAGTACAGGATAAACACAGTCTACAAAGAACAGTGGTATTGCATGGGTAAATCGTCTGCTTCCACCTACCTTCGGTCCCCGAAGTCTGCAGTAGGTAAGGATCCCAACTCTTAATTGCAACCATTACTACAACCAACTAGAGAAACTTTGCCCTCTTCTCTGCTGCTCACACGCAGAGAGTTTCTGCTTCCTTTATCTTAGTTATCAGGGTTTGGGGTTTGGCAATTTTTTAGGGAGATGCGTGAGATAGGGGACGAAGAATAGATTATAGGTTTGGTTCAGATGAGACGGCCTTAGAATCTTCTTGGATAATTGTCATGAAGTTGCTATTTTGCCTAATTGAAAGCAAAAAAATACACCCCAAATAACTTCTTTATAGCTAAAGGGTTTTTAGCCTCAACTTCACTCCTACTCTCCCTCGCTCCAGCCCTCCCTTAATGCCACTCACAGGGCCTCCTTTCCTCCTATTGGTTCGAAGCGCCTCCAAGGCGAGGTACTCATTGGCCCGGTGGCTGAGTGACGCGTGTACGCTCCGAGCTACCCTCCCTTTTCTCAGTCCCCCTCCTCTTTCAGGGGGCAGCGTCCGCCCTCTGACCCGCGTGGTAGCCAGGGCTCCTAATGCGATCCGAGCTCTGGGGGCGGGTACGCAGGCGAGCACAGGGGATCCCGCGATTTGCTGGCGGGACCCGGAGTTTCCAAGCCGCTACTACAGCTCCTAGGACCCTTGGTCTAGTCTGGCCCGGACGGTGCTCCTGCCTGCCTGGTCTGCAGCGTCCAGTCTTCTGTGGGCAAAGGGAGGAGAGGGTGTGAGGATAGCAACTAGGGTGGTGGTGGGGTAAGGAAGATTGTTAGTGCCGCTGTCCTCCCACCCCTCACCTCTCACTCCCCTTTAATGTGTGAGTGGAGGTGGATGAACATTCAGTCAAAGAGGAGGCCTATCACTTTGATGTCGCTGATGCAGTCCAGTAGCTGTGGCAGATTCAGGGTTGCAAGGTGCATGGGGCGGGCCATGTAGTCTTAGCAGTAGCAGTAGGCGACAGCTACAAACCGGCAAGCTGCAAGGGTCACACTTCCCCAGCTGAGGACGCAAAGTACTCAAGAACAGCCTGGGAACAGAAACCAGTTGAGAAAGGGGGCGAGGGGGTGTGTGCATGGGTTAGCGTGGGGGAGGGGAGACGCTGCCGTAGTTAACGCCGCTAGATTATTACAGTGTAGAGGATTGGTTATTCTTTAAAACTGGAGTAATATGCCTGTGTGTATGTTTTTACGCCTTCTCCGCCCCCAATCTCCATTTACTTTCAGGCACCACCTGAAGGTATTATTCGTGAAACCTGAGCTGTTCTGATCGCCTCAGAAGACTTACCCGGGCTTTGACAGGTTGTGACAGAGTGGCTGGCCCAGCCCTGAGAACTAGGAACGTGGGTGACTGAGTGTTTTCCCGCATTTCTTAGAAGCGTACAAAGCAACAGCCTTCATCGCTAAAGGAAGAAACTTAATATTTCTCCTAAAATTAGTCCCAAATGAGGGAATCTCCTTCCCTATGGATCAGGTTTCTTGGGGGTTTTGTTTATTTGTTTTCGTGACAGGGGTAGAAGGGTGGAAGATTTGTAAACGTTGTAAAGTTCTGTGGGTCAGCTTTCCTTAAGAATTTTGGGGAAAGGAGTGTGGAGGATTATGGTCCAGGCCAAAATAAATAATGCACTGTTTTAATGGGGGAAAAAAAACCCTAAAATGCTAACCACAGTTACTCATTCATAAATGCAACTTCTTTTGGCTGGACGATTAAAAAATCCCTATTATTTCAAGTAGTTTTTTTTTTTAATTCATCTTTACATAATAGCACCCTGAACGAATAACCTTGCTCCAAACTTTTCTAACAAGTATTTAACTGGTTTTATAGCACAATTACTAATGCTGCTGTAGTTTATATTTTAAAACAGCTAGTTGACTTCTTCCACCATCATTAGAGGAAACAAAATGAATAGCACAGAAAATATTTAGAAACTAAAAATCAATTAGTACCACATTCAACGTAGTTCTATACAGATGTGTCAATTCCTTAAACAGTTTTTTGATTTACTGTTGCATTTTGCTTAGGCTGGGCCAAGCGATAGATGCCGAAGGTGTATGAAAGGTAATTCATTCACGATATTGTGATGAACTCAAGAAAAACAGCTACAAAAACCAAATACCCATTGTTTTATAACGGAAATTGCTTTGGAAAAAGCAAATAACATCAGGGAAGGATGCCTGATACTTTAACCGATATTCTGAAAAACTTTAAAAGTGTTTGCTAAAAAATATCGGCATCTGCCACCTCGTTGCCATTCTACGGAAGAAAGCTCTTGGAATGATAGAGGCTTCTCTTGAAGGGTATTTACACATCTGGGCAACATCTGGCAGAAAGAGAATGAACGCTGTTCAGGACATACAACCAGAGGCGCCGAAGAAAGTGGTTGATTGTATTTTCAATTCTGGGTATAAAGAAAAAAAGAAATCAAATATGTAGATTTTGAGAAAGATTCAAGTTAGATATCTAATCAATGGACTTCTGACCACGAAAGAAAACAACAAAGACAAGAAGAAAGGAGAGAAGGAAGGAAAAAAAAAAGGGAAAAGGGGAAGGAAAGAATAATAGAGATTATAGTAAATTACAGATACTTCTTGGATTGAGAAGGGCATAAACGACGAAATACTTTCAACAGAAGTTGACTTTTCTTCTTTCTTTTGAAAGAAAGTAACTCACTTGTTTTACATTTGGCCCCCAAAATCCAAGTTTTCAGAGACCAAATCAAAACTTATTTCATTTTCTGGGGTGGGATTGAAAAGAGAGAGGGAGGGAAGAGAAGGGAGAGAGAAACAGAGACAGAGACAGAGAGACAGAGATAGAGAGAATCAGAGACAGACAATCAGAGACAGAAACAGACAGAAACAGACAGAATCAGAGACAGAGGCAGAGACAGAGACAGAGAGACAGACAAAATCGGAGACAGACAGAGGCAGAGACAGAGACAGGGAGTAGAGAGCGAAAGAGAGATGGGAAGGAACCTTCCATAATCAACAAAGTAACTCCCTCAGTGAAGCAGCGGGGTGAAAAGGAGCAACCCCGTGAAGAACAATTACCGTGAATCCAATTTTTTTCAGTAACACCAATCCAGATGGGAACCGTGAGAGCTTAGTGTATATATTCGAACCTCAAATATTTTCTAAAGAGATTGCAGACATGTGATCCGTTGCTTTAAAATAACAACAAACTCCAAACTTCAAAACAGCTCCTTGGCTTTCGTTCCTTTTCTGTGGTGTATAATGTCAATCTGTGTAAATGACTGTATGAAGTCTTATCAGTGCCCCGGCTGCCTGATGTAGGGTATATTTGACACACCAGAAATTCAATATCTTGTCTTCTGTAGCAAGATGGACAAAATTAGTATGTAAGTCTTCGAATCAATCCAAAGGCCGACGTCATGGTGGGCTAAGCAAGGCTGTTTTAGAGTCCCAATGAAGCTCATTTGTCCCAGAATGGAGTGGATTATTTTGTTTAATAAACAAAGTGAATGCACAGTCATGAGATTAGGATACCAAGATAAATCCCAAGCATACAATTGTTCGGAACTGAATTTGCAAAAGAGGGCTAATTAACAGCGAGAAATAACACCTGTTATTCTAATCTTTGAACCTCAGCAAAGAAATATGAGGCAAAGAAAGAGCTGACTCCTTTTTGTTACCTACACTCTTGCCCCGCCCTCTTCAGACACCCAGAAGCTTAGACTTCTCTGCACCTTCATGGACTCGTACACTAGACAGTCGTGCACAGAAAGACATACACGCACTTATTTGTCTTCCGTTTGAGGTTTCTCACGGTTAAAGTGACCCCCCCCCAAAAAAAAAAGCCTCCTTTAGAAAATCCACCCCTACACACACACACACACAAACACACACACACACACACACGAAGAATTACTGCTCGCCTTTTAAGCTATTACAACAGCAATATCCCAAGATCACCTGGATCCACTCATCTCTAAAACTGCAAACATTTCAGTTCACATAAAAAGAAAGTGAATCGTAACCACAATTCACGCACATGTGTTCAGGGAATTTTTACATTTGCCGTCATAAAACAAGAAAAATCTAAAGACAGAATCTGGAGACTTCATTAGGCAGGAACCTTAGGACTTCTTGGCAAATGTAGTACCAAAAGGACAGGCGTGCAAAGATCAGGGGGATGTGCGCTTAGACACACGCGTGCAAATACGTGAAAATCTCCTCGGAAATATTAAACCAGAATCAAAAAGGGCCTTTAAGATAACTAGCCCATTACCCTGTCCATTATGGGATGGCTCTCTATCTTGGCATTTAGCCTGATGCTTTCACAGGGATCATTTCTATCAATGAAAAAGTGTTGATAAAGGGAGGGGCAGAGTGGAGAGAGATAGTGGTAGGGTGGGGTTGAGAAAGGCAATTTAAAGCAACTCCCTCCTTCCTACCCTCTTATAATCAAATCAGGCTTGTAATCTTTATTTCTGTATTTCTCCTAAAGAGATTTACGATCCTGCAGCCCGCTTTGTTGCCTCTTCAGAATGATTGCTCTGCTAAAAAACACAGCCAGACTTCCACTTAATTACAGTGTTGCCCAACGCAGTGAAAAGCGCGCTCTGTTAGAAGACGGGGAACTCTCTTCTCCAGATTCAGAAACTCTGACTCATTTCTTGCCCCGAGACCGTTAGAGACTAGTGAGTCCCCTTATAGCCAGTTAATTTAGGAGCGCAGCTGGGCATTTGGGGTGAATGAATTTGTGTGAGGGTGCGGAGGAAGGTTCTGAGGATGTAGGGACTGGAATTAAGCTTTTTAGTTAGGGCTTAAACGCACTCGCTCACGGGGGCCAGGAGTTTGCCACACCTTCACAATGCCCAGCTTTCCAATCCTAACCTGTATTGACACTTGCAAGCTAAAAGTAAAGAAATTCTTCAGAACTTGGTGTTTTAAGTAAAAGTGTGTACCTTTGTCGGGGTCAGTGGGAACTTTGTACAGGGGGAAAAGAAGAAATCAAATTATTCAGATGACTCTGGAAATTATACAGTTATATCCAAAACTATACTCTTGCACCCTTCCTTGTAATACAACTCAGAAAAAATAAATTAAAAAAAAAAAAAGGTTCGAAAATCCTAACCAGATTCAAATACCTTATGACTGCTGTATTTTGTGCCTTCTTTAAGGTCCTAAAAGCATGTTTACAGTACCTACCCACCTTCTCTTACTTTCTGTATCCAACACGTCTTTCAGAACTCTTTAAGCTGACTAAATATCTCTTTTCAATGATGCAATTTGCTCAGCATTTTAAAAATCAAAAATAGCTTAGTTGCTTTTTCTTAGTTTTTTTTTTTTAACAAGAGTAACAAGAATAACTCAAATTTCTTAAAAGCAAAAATAGTCGCTGTGAAGAGTAATTTCACTAGGTGAGTCTTGCCTATAGGAGTGGTATGTTGTCCCACCTCTTTTGCTTAATAATTGTGACATAATCCAAGTCACTAAATATCTCTGGGTTTTAGTTTTTCCTAGTAAAAGAAAGGCTTGAGCTAAATGATGAGTACAATCTTTTCTTGACTTATTCCAATGATCTTATGTTCTCAGTCTTATAAAAGTAGAGGGAGTATAGAGCAATGGACAGAGCACAGACTCTGAAGTCAGGAGGACCTAAGTTCAAATTCCAGTTCAGACACAACACTTATTAGCTATGTGACCCTGGGCAAATCACTCAACCCCCAATTTCCACCCCAAGAAAAAGACTATGGAGAGCATAAAAGAGGAAGAAATCCACTCTTCCTCCTCTCTGGGACTGAGATAATCAGGGAAAACAGGAAATGAGTGGGATAGTATTCAGAGTTCAGGGAATTGAAAGAGAAAAGATAAATAAGTAATCAGGAATGTTGTATTCTGTGCTAACAAGTATTTGCTTATGATCTTTGATCAGACTTTATGAATGTAAAAGATACATTTATGATTAAGACCCTAAAATCTAACACTTCTACATAAGTATTTATGTGACATATTATGATCAATAATGAAGATAGAAATGCAAGATACTAATATGCGTGTATGTTCCTAAAGAAAACCAAGATGACTTTCTATAACAATAGATTGATTTTGCTACTCTCCCATTCCAAGACTAGCCCCAAATCAGCTCTAGATTTTATTTGCAGCCTCTCCAAAGTTTCTGTCAGGGGTATTGAAGAAGAGATTCTTGTATGTAGATTGGATACTAGATGACCTCTGAGACACTTTGTAAAGTGAGATTTCATGATTCCTTGTCCCAAAGTGAGGTTGACCAGTTCACATAAAGGAAAGGACAATTAGAACTATTAATTCAAGAAATAGATTTATCCAAACAAAGAATACATAAACTGTATATTCATACAATGTGCTCTCTCTTATTCTCTCCCTCTCTCCCTCTCTTTCTCCCCTTTCTTCTTTTTCTCCCTGTTCCCTTTTCTTTCTTCTTTCCCTCCTTTTTCACACACACACACACACACACACACAATTATCTATGAGTGGAAACATTGGGTGGAAAATACACAGAGTTATTAGTGAAACCTTTTTAAAACCTCTCTTGCATTTGACAATGATGTCATATAGTATATATCCTTAGTGGATGATTTATTGTTCCATTTGGGCATTGAAGTCTCAAAAATTTGAAATTGGAATTTTCTGAAAATATTTTATTCCATTAGGAAATAATCTTATACTCTCAAAAAGTGCTGGGCCATTGAAGCAACATTATCTTTCTATATATTTGCATATATCTATATGTATTTGTCATCTATATGAATATAAATCAACATTATATTCATTGTTATATTCATCACATATGAATATAATGTTGCTGCATATTTATCCAGATGATTACATGTGAATAAAATTACACTTATTAGTATTTGTCATCTGAATGAATATAAAGCAACATTACATTCATATATATCCATCTTATATTTGTCATGTCAATTATGTGCTTCATATTCATATATATGAGGAATCACAAATCATGTATATGAATATAATATTGCTTCAGTGGTCAGATTTTTTGAGGATGGAAGATTTTTTTCTTCCTGGAATAAAATATTTTCAGAAGATTCTAGTTTCAGATTCCTCAGACTTCAATGCCTGAATGGAACTATAAATTAATTAATCCTTGAGAATATATGCTGTGTGCCAATGTTGAATGCAAAAGAGGTTTTAAGAAGGTATATTAATAACTCTACATATTTTCCAACCACTGTTCCAACTTCCAGACAACCCAGCCCAGTCTGTAGTTGGTCTCTATGGCCAGAAAATATTCAAACTGTTCACCAGTTTTTTATATATATATATATATATATATATATATATATATATATATATATATATATATATGTATATATATATATGTATATATATACATATATATGTATATATATGTGTGTGTGTGTGTGTGTGTGTGTGTGTGTGTGTGTGTGTGTGTACCATAGATTCTAATCTTTAAAAAGAACCTAATAAATAATTAGTACAAACCTGACAGATTTCTACTCCTGGCAAGGGGAGAAATTCCTTGGAGTATGCTTTAGAAGCCTATGTCCACAGGGACACAGTTCTTGTTGCATATGTACTTTTTATGCTCTCTCTTGCTCTAACACCTGAATTTACTTTTCTTTTGATCAGTAATTGTGATTTCATTGGTCAGGGAATTCACAGAGTAGACATTTCTTTCATCAATACTGACAACAATTTGTGCATAATTTAATAGCTTAGCTGTAGGAATTTACAATGCGAACTTAAATTACTTGTCCATAGTCACATTGCTAGTTATATGTTTATCAGGATTGAACTCAGATCTTTCCAATGATTCCAAGTCCAGACCTTTATTCACAAACTGCCATGAGTGCCTCTGGAACAATTAAGAGAAACAAGGCAGAGGGCAATAATCTAAGATTATGAAGGGCTCTGAGTCTTTTAATTAAGGACCAGAAGAAAGAATAGGCTTTGGATGTTCTAGTATAAGATGTTGAATCTGGGATCTTCTTCAACTGTATATCTCCATTTCTGCCTCTTTCTGGGGATCCCAATTTCCTTCAACTTCTCCCCACTCCACAAAAAGAAACCAAAGATCACAAGACCCTACTTTATTATCACAACTGGGGATGAACTGTCATCTCTCTGAACTTGATGAAACTCTCCCCATTGATCTCCTACTTAAAGTCTTTCCAGACTAATGGATTCTACCAGGGCTTTTTCTTCACTGGCACATTCTTCAAAACTTCAGGCTGAACTTCATATCATCATGATGACACACTAGGAGAAACTGTCACTGAAGTATAATGGCATGTTTACCCCATTCATTATTAAGTAACTTACTAATTATAGTCCAACCATGATAACAATAATTGCCATTCTGGCTGCAAAATTAACAAGGTATAAACTGGGTAGAATTCTCCATGAACTAGTTTCATTATGTACTTGTTACTTGGTACACCCAGTATTAAGTGATAATGTATCCCTCCTCTCCAGGTTGAATTTGGAATCAGAAGTTGACAAGACTGAAAGTGAATAAGAATAAGAGATATCCACAATTGCATTTTTAAAATCAACTAATTGCACAAGAGCTTGTGTGGGAGTTTCTATACAGAGGTATGAGTCTGTGTCTATAAAGCAATTTATTTGAAAAAGACCTAAGGGTCTTAGTAGACTTCAGACTACATATAAAGCAGCAAGGTGATAGAAGATAACTTGGTCTAGGACTGAAAGCATAGAAGCACTGTGTTCAGTCTTACTAGAAGTCCTGATATATTTTACATTGGTCAAGACCCATCTGGGGCATCCATTATTTTATCTGATTCTCCCAACAATCTTGTAAAAAGTGTGTATGTGTTTATTCCTATTCTCCAGATGAAGAATTGTAGACTTAAAATGGCAAAGACAGGACTAGAAAACAGGTCATTTGCCTCCCAGTTATTACATTCTGCTTCTAGGAAAAGATACCCTAACCTAAATAGGTGAGCAGCTCTCCCTAAAAGTCTACTACATTGTACTTGTATGCACAAGGAATGTGAAAAGAATCTATTTCCTAGGCAATACTTATAGGTGATCTGTAAATAGATAGCAGACACCAATCTCCCTCTTACTTTATCCACTGAAAGATTAGAAAGGATGAGGATTAGAAACTGAAATCCTCAGAAAGGAAACTTCAGCAAGCAAAGTCAATTGTTGAAATCACCAGCTTTCAGTTGTTTCAATGGTGTATGACTCTTCATGAACCAATTTGAGGATTTCTTGGCAAAGATAGTTTGGTGGTTTTTTCTCCAACTCGTTTTACAGATGAAAAAATTAAGGCAAACAGGGTTAAGTAACTTACCCAAGATCACACAGTAAATGTTTATTAGTGTTTAGGACTATTCAGTGATTGCTCCTCAGAATCTGAGTTTAAATCACATCTTGCCTGCTTCAAAATGGCTGTTCTCCTTAGCTCCTTTGGGCAGAAGTTAGAAGAGCATCGTCCAGAACTCTAAGATGAGTATTCTTTATATATATATAATTATAACTTTTTATTGACAGAACCCATGCCTGGGTAATTTTTTACAACATTATCCCTTGCACTCACTTCTGTTCCAACTTTTCCCCTCCCCTCCTCCCCCCTCTCCCCCAGAATGGCAAGCAGTCCTATACATGTTAAATATGTCACAGTATATCCTAAATACAATACATGTGTGCAGAACTCTACAGTTCTCTCGTTGCACAGGAAGAATTGAATTCAGAAGGTAAAAATAGTCTGGGAAGAAAAATAAAAATGCAAATAGTTTACATTCATTTCCCAGTGTTCTTGATCATCGATCAATTGAAACTGAAATTGAAATCGAAAGATCTTCTCTTTGTCAAAGAAATCCACTTCCATCAGAATACATCCTCATACAGTATCGTTGTTGAAGTGTATAATGATCTCCTGGTTCTGCTCATTTCACTTAGCATCAGTTCATGTAAATCTCTCCAAACCTCTCTGTATTTATCCTGCTGGTCATTTCTTACAGAACAATAATATTCCATAACATTCATATACCACAATTTACACAACCATTCTCCAATTGATGGGCATCCATTCATTTTCTATAAAATGAGCATTCTGATGCTCATAAATGAGAAAAGTAAACCAGACTTAGGTCCGGGTCAAGAGAGAAATTGAAATTAAAATTTGGGAAAAAAAATCTGGAAAAAAATGAAAAAACTTTCAAGTAAGATTCCCTTCTAAGGAGTTATCTGTCTAAATGGGTCTCTTCAGAATCCATCCTCCATAGAATAATCTAAATTTCAGGTCTAGTTATCTCATTTCCCTGAACACACACACTCAAACTCCAGTGGTTTCCTGTTATTTTTAGGATTAAATATAAATTCTTCTATTTGGCATTTTAAAATCTTTAGATGGAATACTATTGTGCTATAAGGAATGAGAAGTAGAATGCTTTCAGAAAAACCTGAAAAGACATGCATTGATGCAAAGTGAAGTGAGCAGAACTAAGAGAACGTTGTGCAGTTAATTCTAATGTTGTATGATAATCAACTAAAAATGACTTAGCTATCTCAACATTACAATGATTCAAGACAATTCTGAAGATCTTTTTGTGAAAAATGCTATCCACCTCCAGAGAAAGAACTAACAGAGATTGGATGCAGATTGAAGCATTCTTTGTTGTGACTTTATTTTAAAAAAAAAATTGCAGCATGACTAATATGTAATATATTTTGCATGACTGTACGTATATAATTCATGTCAAATTGCCTGCCTTCTCAATGGATGAAGTAGGAGAGGGGAGGAGAGAATTTGGAACTCAATTTGTAAAAGAAAGAATGTTTAAATTGTTTTTATGGTTAATGGAAAAAAAAATAAAAACTTAAAAAATAAAATAAACAAAATTCTTCTCAACTTGGTTTCTTTCCATTTTCCCAGATTTTTTCCATAAGATTCCCTTCCACAATAACTATGGTCCAGCCACTGGCCTACTTGTGTTCAGTCATTTTTCAGTCTTTTTTTTTTTCACTGCTTTTTTACTGGTAACATGTCCCTCGTACCCAGAATGCTTTCCTTCTTTGAATCTGCCTTCCGCATAATAATAGCTAAAATTCATATAGCATTTATTCTTTGCCAGACACTATGCTAAGCACTTTACAATTATTATCTCATTTGATTCTCACAACAACCCTGTTGTTGGATACTATTTATATCTCTGTGCTAAAGACTCATAACTTAAAACAAATAGGTTAATTAATTTGCCCAGGATCACATAGCTAGTGAGTATCTGGGGCTAAATTTGAACACATCTCTCTGACTCCAAGCCTAGTGTTCCATCTCCTGAGCCACCTAGCTTCTCTGGAGTCCCAGTCTTCCTCTGAGATTAGCTTCAAACAGACTTTGTGTGAGGCACCAAGTTGCCCCCAGCTGCTAATACTTAACACTCTAATATTACCTTCCACCCATTTTGTATGTTGTATCTTATATTTGCCTATTTACATATAGTTTTTCTCTTCCTTTAGGAGATAAGCTCCATGCAAATATATATATATATATATATACACACACAAATTTTCCTTTGAATCCTCCAGGGCTTAATGAAGTTTAATAAAACATAGTAATCAATTAATGCTTGTTGATGAATTGATTAAAAAGATGCAGCTGAATTTCCTTTCTATTGCTCCCTCCACCTTTCCCAACAAAGCCACAAAGAAAATCAGTATCTTTGCTTTATAACTGTGCCTACTACATCTTTTAATTTAGAGAGGAAAAATACTTCAAAAGTTTTAGAATTTCAAGCTATAAACTCTAGCCAGAGGGGAAGGCACATTATAGCCCTGGCAAGAAGACTCTATTTAGGCATGGAAGATAATTTTAGAACTAAAAAAAAAACCCTAAAAATTGTATTTGTTATATAGTAGACAGGACATTGAACTGGGAGTTAGAAAAACATGAATTCAGATCCCATCTTAGACACTTGTTAGCAATGTTACTTTGGGCAAGTCATTTACCGTCTTTCTGCCTCAATTTTTTCACTTGCAAAATGAGAGCATTAGACTTGATGGCTTCTAAGACCCCCACCAGCTTTAAATCTATGTTACTGTCAGGTTGTAAAACTAGTGCCTTTTAAGCACTAGTCTAATTTCTATGGTACTTTGAGGTTGGCAAATCACTTTATACATAGTATCTCGTTTAATTATCTCAATAAAGCTGTGACATAAGTACTATAGGTATTATCTCCAATTGATAGTTTGAGTCTAAAACAAGGAAAATTTGATTGAGTTGCTTGTGGTCATACATATTGTGTTAGAGATGGGAATCGAACCTAACTAGTCTAGCTTTTCTTAACCACGTTGCCCTCTTTACTTCTTGAGATGGAACTGAACTTCACCTAATAGGTTTTCCATATATGAGGCTTATATCTCTGAATGTCCTAAGTTGAGTAAATGAGGAGTTGGCTGGGAAATAAGGGTAAGCCATAACAACAATATTGTCCAAGTGGCATTATGCTTGGCTTAAGTGCCCCTATGGGACTAAGAACTATCTGCTTTCTAAATGGAAGTGAAAATTTCTCCCAGATTCCCTAATAGGAACTGAGAATGGAAGCCCTTCAATAACAAAGTCTCATACGAGCTCAGGAAAACTAAGACAAGGCTTCAGAATAGCTATAAAACCTTTTAATGGAAAAGAAAGGTGAATTGAGATGACATTGATAATATCTTTCAGCAAATATGCATCACATGGATACTATGGCCAGGGCACTAAACATAGACTATTTGGCATCTTCTATCATCTGTTATATGTCCCCAAGATAATAGGTAGTAAACAATGTAATCCCTTGGCAAGGTGTTTTCTTTCAGGATTTGTTGTAATGGCTCCTGCAATCCAGGACATTGTTTACTGATTTCATTTAGCATTTGCCTGATCCAACTCAAAGTTTTTTCTGTTTTTTTCAACTTTTCTTCTAGAAATTGGATTTTACTAAAAACTAAAATATGTATGAGTGCATAGTACTGGAGGAGTGGGGAGGCATAAGTAGGACAGAAATGTCTTGAGGATAGGGACTCTCCTTTCTCCTTTCCCCTTAAAAAAATCTTCATATTCCTGGTCTCTAGCTAAACTGAAGTGCTAGTAGAGTTGAATGAAAATTTGGGGAATCTTTTAGAGACCAAAGGAATTCTGTCCTTAGAGCTATAGATAACCCATCTTCAGGGCTCCTCCTTTCTACAAGAACTCAAAAGAGCTCCCATGAACTTTGTGTCCATTTCTTCTTATAATTGAAACATCAATTAGTATCCAAGTTTAGTGGAAAAGGAAATAGTCTGGGAGTAGGGAAATCCATATTGCTCCCACTCTCCTGTTAATTACCTGTGTTGAATAACTGGTTTAACTCTTTCCAGGCCTCAGTTTACTCAGTTGAAAAATGAAATTGTTGGACTAGATAATCTTAAAGATCCTAGTTCTAAAACATCCTGTGACTAGATCTTCAGTATAATCCATTTGCTGATCAGTGCTTTTTGTGAAGTTATTTTGAGATCAGCATGCAGGCAGACTTGCTGTGAGGGGAGACACGATCTTTTGTATGAATATCTTTGGGGAGTTTTGGAAAGACTCAAATTTTTAACCCTTCCTCCATCACCAGATAAACAGAAGTTCATGAGAACATTCCATATAGCTACATATCTTTGATCCAGACAGACCATCAAACTCTATTTTTGGATACTGAGTAACATGCCACACCAGTTTCATGAGGATGAGTCAGAAGAGGCAGCTCCTTGAGACCTTGCTGGACATTTCTTCTCCAGTTACTTCTGCCCCAACATAACGCCAAGCATAATACTAGAATCTAGTGGGACAACTACTAGATATTCACCAATAGTGACAAATTGGTGAAGAAACTAAATGATATTGGCTATTGCTTTGGTATTTACAAAAGTAGGGCAGTGAAGGACCAGTTTTAAAGACACAGAAAATCTCAATCTCTCTTGCTAGAACAACATATCCAACATAGAGGTTAAAAATAGTGTAATTAATCTTTAAAGAGATCAGAATCATATAATTTAAAAAATAGGATGAAATTCTAATTTTCTACAATTCCAGTGTTCCATATTTGTTTATGTAAATAGCTCATGATAATAATAATAGTTCATATTATTTTATTTGAAGCAGTGATGTCAAACTCAAATAGAAACAAGGCTACAAAGCCGGACATAAGTATATCTGAAGTCCACATACTTACTTAGAAAACTTATAATTGTTTTTATATATAACTGGGGAAAATTAAAAAAAAATGCCAATACACCTGGTCCAGTGCTCTGCATGTCTATCATAACAACCTTTTCAAAATAAAAATAAGATTAGTCTTGAATAAATTCTTTTTGAAGCTAAAAAAAAAAAAAAGAAAACTACATAACATTACTTGCATTATATTTTTATTTTATTTATGACAATTAATACTTTATATAATTTATAATATGCATATATGTATAAAATACATATTAGAATTATACTTCTAATGTATTAATTTCTATTTTATTTTATCTTTTTTATCAAATATTTCCCAGTTAATATATATAATATGTATAATATGGCCATATTAAGGAGTATTCTGGGTGCATCTGCCCACAGGCATTGAAGGCTACTAAGGCACTGAAACTAGAGTCAAAACACCTGAGTTAGAATGAGAAGTATGCTATTAAATATTTGACAACTGGTTCTCTGAAAAGACAGAATGCATTTCTTAAGTTTAATTTACATTATTAATATTTTCTCCATTAGTTTCCTATGTCTAGAAAATCAAGAAAGTAATGGATCAAGCCCTGATGTATAATATTTGCAAATTTCTGAGGTATAATTGTGTGTTCACCCTGAAAATTTCACATTTGGCTGACCTAGCAGGCATGAGTTGGCACCAGCATAGCCCTGGATGGAATCCTGGTTTTGCAATTTGTTACTTTTGTGACCTTGGTCATGTCATTTCTTTGGGGGACTCAGTTTCTTCTGTAAAACAAAGTTAAAGGTTTATGGTGTCTAATGAATTTGGAAGAGACAATTAAAATATCTGTAGTTTCATCCAATTTCCTAGAGATATGGGATTTTTTGACTTTAGAAAAAATAATGCAGAGAATAAGTAGGGGAAAAATTCATTTGGATTAAACTGAATGTTGTAAGACTTCTGCCCCAACATAAATTTAATTTTTTATTGCCTTTTTATTTCTAACTATAATATAAATATAACAGTTTATAATTTCTTATATACATTTATATTCCATGTAGATAGAGAAACTAGAAGCCATTTTTTCTCTTAAAAAATATGTTAGCTATAATGGACTACTTGCTATCTAAGGGAAGGGATGGGGGGAAGGGTGGAAATTGGAACACAAGATTTTGCAAGGATTAATGTGAAAGAATTATCCAAACATATGTTTTGAAAAATAAAAAGCTTTATTAAAAAAAAGAATTCAAAAAATATGTTAGAAATTTTTATAACAAAATTCAGTATAAGATTTTTTTTCCTAATGTGACTTGTGTAATATGGAGAAAACTTAGGACAGAAACTCCTTCTACAAATGAAGATCAACAGCTGATCTAGAGGTTAGGAGGCTTACCCAGGGTCACACAGTCTGTGTGATTAAGAATTGGGACTTGAACCAGGTTTTCTTGATTATAAGGCCAACTCTTCATTTACTGCACCATGCTGTCTCTGTATAATGATGCCAAGACATTAATGAGTCAACATCCAAGGGACTTTCTGGCTTAATAAAAATCATTTCTGCTTGCTGGTAACTCACTGATTTTTAGTTTTTTGAAATTCAGTTGACTTGAATTATTTCATGCTAGCAATTGAATATAACAGTTGGATGTACTATAGAAAAGAACATGATGGCATTGGTCTAAACCCAGGATTGTAACTGGGAGTGGGGATTGGGTAAGCAAAGCTGTGCCCTAGACTACTAGGATTTAGGTAGTGCAAACATTTAAAACAATGATTTTAAGAGAGTTTACACTTTTATATTTTGTTATATTTATATTTTGATAGTATCATAAAAACAACTGAGTTTAGCACCTAGTTAGTAAGAATAATTACTGAAAATAAGAAATTACCAGATAGCTAATAAATCATGCTTTACCTGCTTGATTTCCAAGCCATGCTACAGGTAAACTCTTCTGTCATTCAGCATACAGTGCTCTGACTCCTATTCCAACAACTAGATCAGTGTCTTCTCCCCCAACAGCTTTGAGGTATCCCACGGTCTCTCCCAAAGAAAACCAGCATCCCAGGATCTCTATTTTCCCATTAGGGTGAAATGCCTCAGATCTCCCCTCCCGTCATCTGAATTTGCCTTTTTTATTACTTACAATTAGGGCATTGTAGTATAGTTGATAGAGGATTGATCTTTCAGTCAGGAAGTCCTACCTCTGAAAAGAGGTAGCTGTGTGAATTCAAGAAAGTCACTTAATCCCCTAGTGCCCCAGGCAACTCTGGCTAACTTTTACAGAAGAAGAAACAGTTCAAGGAAGATGAATGGCCTTTCAAGAATATGAAGGTAACAAATAAGTCAACAAGTAGGACTAAAATTCCAGTCTCAATCTTTGATTCTAATTCTAGTGCTTTGTAAACCTTAAAGTGCTTCATCATCATCATTATGAGCTGATTATCCAAGCTACTCTACCTGGAACTTTGGAATTGTGGAATTTCATAGTTTCGTTCTAATATAGGAATTTTAAATGTACTTAAGTTTCAATTCTCATAAAAACTTATTTAAAAAAAAATTCTGGTCACTTAGGTATTCCAGCAGGTGGAGATGAGGAGGCTAGTAATAAATGTTACATATTCTGAAAACGGATTCTGTTTATCTGGGATGTAATTTATAAGCCTATAATTGTTGATGTATATCATTAAAGAGGGTGTCTCTTGGCGGGGAATTACCCTCTTTTGGTGGTTTGCAGCTACGGTCCATTGATGTTGCAGATATGGCGTAGAAATTCACTCTGAAAATGAAGTTTTTAGATTTGCAGTTTCATGTACAATCATCTATCCCCCCTCCATTCTACTGTTATAGAAATTCTTGCTTTATTTTTTCAGTTCTGAATAAAATAAATAAAATTTTTTAAAAATTAAGTCAGAAACTATTCTATAGAGTATAGGTTTACAGAACTGTCTGGGAAGCACTGAGAAATTATGATTTATTTATCTATAATTATACCAGTATGTCTCAGAAGCAGAACTTGAACTTGGATCTTTCCTACCTCTGAGACTACCCCCAAACTGCTGCTTCTTTGCACTAAAGAAATCTCTAGTCTTTTTGAATCTTGAATTATAAAATTGATTTGTAAACATTTCATGTTGCTTGGACAGAAGCCTAACCATGTTACTTCCCTTACTCAATAAACTCCAATAGTGTCTTCTAGCCTCTAAAATAAACTATAAACTCTTTTATTTGGCTTTTAAAGCTAGTTACCTCTTGGTCCATGCTGATCTTTGTAGGTTAAGATGCTTTACTTCTTTCCTCACATTTGAGATCCAGTCAAAATCTAGGCTTCACTTAGACTGTTCTAGTCCCATAGCCAACATTGCCCATCTTCTATTTATTACTGGAATGCATTTCCTTTTCATCACCTCACAGAATGCCTGAATTCCTCCCAGTCACATCAGGCATCTACTTCTATCTGAAGCCTTTCCTGATTCCCTCAACTGCTAGTTCCTTCTCTCCCCAATGATCTGTTTACTCTTAGTATTTAATTTCATCTATTTTTTCTGTATAAACATACATGCATACTTATGTGTGTATATACTCATTTCTCCATACAGCATATAATTAATATTCATTTAGCACTCCCTATGTGCCAAGCACCATGCTAAGTCCTATTGATCTCTTTTTATCTTCGAAAAACTCTGGAAGATAGGTGCTATTATTATCACCATTTTAAAGATGAAGAAACTGAGGCAAACAAGAGATTGAATGGCTTGCTCAGGGTCACACAGCTACTAAGTGTTTGAGATGGGATTTGAACTTGGATCCAGCAAACTCTGAGAGCAGGAATTGTTTCATTTTTTTGTCCTTGAGTCTCCCAGTACCTGGCACATAGAAGATACTTTATGAATACTAAGTAATGTGTTTGCCCTAGTTGGCTACATTTAGTCTTTTGCATGAACAGAAACAACTCTATCCCAGTTTATTAAAGGGGATGAGTAAACAGTGACTGTATTGCCTTTCCCACAAAAATAAACACACACACACACACACACACACACAAAACACACCATCACCACCACCACCACCACCACCACAACAACAACAACAACAAAACCCAACACACCATTTAGTTTAAGGAGCAAAAATATAAAGACCACATTTGAGAAAATATCAGCTACAGTGAGCATACTGCAAATGTGCAAACCATTGTGATATGGATTCTAGATGACCTTTATTTTCACTCCTGAGATTTCCAGTAACTTGCTTGTGAAGATAAATGTCACACTAGATCTAAGCTATTTTTTTCTTGTCCTTATATTTTCTGAAAGGACATGAAAGGAAGTAGGGGCACCAACATGTGAGCCTTTTGTCCCAAATCTGTACTGGCATCTACCTATACTGCCACCAACATTTACAAATATCAGTTTTAATTTAATTTGCATTTTTTTTTGCTTCAAGATGTATAAGTGAATTAGACCCTAAAGTACAATTTCTTCTTTAAGAAGCTATTTCTCTGCTCCCTTTCCCTCCTCCCCAATCCTCAGAGTTAGATGGACATGATAATGAGACTCTATTCCAGCAGGAGGAGCTGGTTTAGAAACAAATCGATTCCATGGCAACTCCTGACTCCACATGACTTCTCATAACCAGCATTGCTATAGGAAATTGTCTGACTGCAATTCAGCCACTGCTGGTGCTTTAGATGGGACTTTCCCTTTTAAATCACAGGCACCAAGTCTTCATCTTCCAGTTTCATGAATAAGAAGCAGTAGCAAGGCTTCACCATCCAGAACCACTAAGACAATTATTTTCAGCTGAGACTAGTGCTGATTTCAAAGCTAAGTTCAAAGATGAAGCATTTTCCAAGAAGCATAATAGGCAAATATATTCTCTCTCTCTCTCTCTCTCTCTCTCTCTCTCTCTCTCTCTCTCTCTCTCTCTCTCTCTCACTCTCTCTCTCACTCTCTCTCTCTCTCTCTCTCTCTCTGCTCTCTCTGTCTCTGTCTCTCTCTCACTCTCTCTCTCTCTCTCTCACACACACACACACACACACACACACACACACACACACACACACACACACAGTACTGTGAGGCATTTGCCATTGGGAATTGACAGAAAAATATAATTCTACACAAATCCATGGACTATATTTATTTGGCAGGCAGAAAACATGGTGTGGGTGACATGCCATGGATTTTCTGCCATGATTATAGGCTTGTACACAAAGTTTCATTAGGGTGTTTACTCAGGAAACTTTATTTTCATTTTTAAGGTTAACAATTATTACATATTCAATAATAAAGGTCACATTTATTTACCACACTAAAGAAATTAAAATATATATTTTTAAAAACAATAAGTGACTTTTATGATGAGACACAAAATACCAAGATTTTTTTTTAAACATACTATGAGCCTTTACATACTTTGCACACTTGCCAATGTGCTTATTCCAAAAGCAATAAATTACTTTTTAATTAAGGTGCATACATCGCTTCTTTTTAGTCATAATTCTATTATACACTTAATAGACTCCAGGGTAATATAAACATATGCACTAAGAAACTAAAAAATTAACATAATTCACTTGATAGTGATATTTGCTTTATTGTGGTGTTCTAGAACCAAACCAACATTATCTTCAAAGTATGTCTGAACCTTGTCTTGCATTCCTAGTGCCTAGTACAGGGCCTAGACTATACCAGGTTGAATTGAAATTGAAATTGAATTGAATTGAAAAATTAAAAATCTCCCAATAAAATTCCTTCACTTTTCTTTGGTAAGAACTAAATAAATTTGAGCCTCTTTTCTCTTCTTTTTCTCTTTGGAGCCAAGAAATTAAGACTATCTTTGTAGAGTACAAAAATATATGAATGACAATATTCCACTTAAGGAAATATCTCAATTTTTATCCCATCGGCAAATACCAATAAAGGATTTTATTAGTTCATCGTGTTTTTCGAAAACATATCATGAGAACATACATATTTTTGATAATTGGGAAAAATAGTACTGAATAAGTCATAGTGGCAGACCTTTAGAAAAGATTCCTTAGAGATTATTTACCTCGGCCCTCTCATTTTACAAGTCAGGGAATTGGGCCCAAAAGGCAAAACAATTTGTTCAGGTTCAACTGATTATTAGCAGAAATAGTGTGATAACTCCCCCAAAGCTCTAATCTTAGTTATTTTCTTTGATTCTTCAAAGGATCTGTGACCCCCTGACTTGAATATTCCTTCAAAGGTACAATTCACAATTTATTTATACCTTCTTATCCTGTGTGATTCTTGTCTATATCTTTCCTTACATTTTTTATAGAGGATCTACCCAGTGAACTGAAAATATTTCTCTCTAGTTTTTTTTAATATTTTTTTTAACATTCTGTGCATCCCAGTGCTATCACTTAAGCTGTCTATGTTGTCCCTTACTTCTGCATCTCTTTTTAAAAATTAGATATTTCCTAGATAATAACTTTCATGCTACATCTTGCATGCAAATCACTATTTGGTGATATGTTATTGACTTAATAGATATTCTAATTCAACCTACCCATTTTATAGATGAGGAAAACAACACTCAGAATGACCTTCAGAGGATCACATAGATAGTAGGCACTAAGCTGGGTTCTTCTCCATGCCAGGTGTTGTAGTAACTACAGAACCATGTCATGAGCACGGACATGAGTTCAAATACAATCTCTGGCACATATTAATTGTGTGACCATGGGCAAATCACTTAACCATAGTTTACCTCAGTTTTCTCCTGTAAAATGGAGATAGTAATGGCATCTAACTTCTAGGATTGCTGTGAGGATGAAATAAGATAATAATTATAAAACACTTAGCACAATGCCTAGCACATAATGAGCATTCTACAAATGTTAGCTGTTTTTATTACCTTTTCATTGAAATAACTGAGTATCAACATAAATGTTGAATTGTCTTGGAATTTCTTGTTGAATTTTTCACAAAATTATTCTATCTCTACAAAAGAGGGTGGTATATATATATATATATATATATATATATATATATATATATATATATATATATATATATCAATTATCTTTATGAAGGTTCTTATGGGACACCAAATTTTTTATGAAATTATATTTCTCTTTGCTTTGAAGTACTTGATCAAATCAAGTCTGCCAATTTTTATTTGCCTCTTAAGTGGAACCTGCAAGCCATATTTCAATTTCACTACATGTCTCATGGTTTCACTTAAAGAAAGTATCCTTTATTGGTATAATTCAGTTCTTCCAATAGTATATTGACTTTGACTGCTGGACAAAGATCTCAAAGTTAGCATTCCAATACTTGAAGTGATGTTTAAAGATAGCCTCACAATTGTGAGTGTCTCAACACTCTCTATCCCATTTCTCTCATCATTGTCATTGCAGAAAAGAAAAAAAACCAGAATCAAGAGCTTATTTTGTTGTTTTTGTTGTTGCTTCATAGATTCTTATGATTAAAGAATTCATCATTCAGTGGCCAGGTTAGGTTTTTATATAGCTAGATTGGTCTTTATACAAGAGACATAATCTTTCAGAAGGATTATACTTAGGATTTTTCTAATTTAAAGGACTCTGACACAGCTTCTCTCCACTGATATACCCTTCCAGAACCAGAATCATAAGCACAGTAAGATTCAGAATAAGATTTTTGTGGAGATGCTTTTTCTACTTTTTTTGAAATGTATTTTTAAAAATTATTTTAAAAATGAATTTAACCATCAACAAATGAAAAAAGAGGATTCTATTTGAAAGCACAGACTTGACACAAAAAGTTTTTTTAAGGTATATTAAGTTGAACAAAATATCTTATGTCTCTGTTTGAAATCTTTTTCCATATTACAATTTCTACAAATCATAAAATGTTAGAATTGGAAGGAAACCAATATCTCTAATCACTATCTTCATTTTACTAATGAGGATATAGAATTAGGATATAGAATAAGTTAAGTGATTTACCCAAGATTACAGAAATAGTGACAGAATTAATGCTATGTCCCTTTTTCTTCTTTTGTTACTGTTTTTCATTTCAGACTCTTCTTATGCTAGATACTGAGAGATTTCCTCAGGATGTATAGGTAGCTAAGGTCAGAATATAAAGATTTTTCAACAAGGGCTATTTTTTAGCTTTTTTTAAAATGTCAGTTTTTCCTTAGAAATATTGCTGTATGATTAAATAATAAATTTGGGTTAACTAAGACAGCTCCCCTCAGGATATTTGGCAAAATCATTGGAAAACTCAGGAAGAAAAACCCATGTTGATAGATGATTAATGTAGGTTATCCAAGCTATCTTTGTTTGATTTCACTGAGGTGTTTTCTAATGGGCTTAGATTTCACGTCGTTTTGAGAAATTCTAGAATTCTTTATTTTAAATCTTGTGGGGAAATGATTTCTAGGAGACGATCTGTATTCAAAGTGAATCTTTGACAATTACTAGCTGTGGCACAACTTATCTGGGCTTTGGTTTCCTATAAAATAAGGAATTTATAGTATTATTACTTATAAATGTAAGGAATTTGTAAATATATATAAATAATAATATATATAATAAGGAATTTATAGTATTATTGCTTACAAACATAAGGAATTTATAAATATATATATATAATAAGGAATTTATAGTATTATTACTTATGCACTTGTCACAATTAAATTTAATAATGAATGTAAAATGTTTAAAAAACTTTCAATGCTTCATAAAGTCAGTTATTATTATTATTATTTCTAAAATCAGTTCCTTCTTTCCTTTAACTATGAATTACATTCTCATCTTTATAGCAATGCATTCATTTCTAACTGTAGAAAAGATACGTACTTAGAGTGTTACATCTATAAGCTGAAATTTTGTTATATTCAGAAGTGTGCTAAAGCCATATCTAACCCATTTGTAAAAGCTCATTAAAAAAATTTCATTGAAACATTTATACCACAGAAATGTCACTTGTGAATCAGGACTTGACTTTTTGTTTATTTCTAGACTTAAGAAAGTGTTAATAGTGAGATTAAACTTAAAAGTATGTATGCATACATGTCTTCCCTGTCCCCACCCCTCCTTAATCATTACCAGCATACCAATATAGATTGGTCTATAAATATTGCCTGAGCTCAGCAAGAATACAGTAGAAGACTCAGGAAATGAAGTGGTTACCAGACAGAAAGCCTAGTAATTGTAGGCTGCTGCTGCTGATGATGATGGTGATTGCTGGCATTTATATAACACTTGTTTGCAAAGGGATTTAAATTCATCATTTCATTTGAGCTTTACAACGATCTCTGATTATATAGATTCTACTATTATCCAGACAAAATACATAAAAGAGATACATTTTATTACAATCTCCATAAACTTTTATTTCCATCCCAAAGATGAAGTTGATAATAATAATGATGATGATGATGATGATAATGATGACTATGAAATACTTAAATCTACATTACTTTTTGCCAATTGGCAGAAATTTTGTTTACTAACAAAAACTTGACAGTTGACATATGACAAGTTTATGTATCTTGCCAGCTGACATATGAGTGTATGTTTGTATAAGGGTACCAAAGTATCATTAAGCAACCTTATCCAGATCTCTAGGGGAGTGTGATGCTTTAGAAAGAAAGAGTGCAATGGAACTACAGTCAGCTGATGTAGACTTGAATTCTTATTGCAGGTGACCTTCAGTAAGATACTTCATCTCTCTAAGCTTCAGTCTCCTAAACTGGAAAACAAAATAGTTGGCCTAAATGGCCTTTAAGGTGTCTTCTTGTCCTCCATCTACATTCTCTATATGTTCTACATTCTATAAAGTAATATAATTGAAAATATATATGTAGACTTATATACATATATACACATATATACATGAATGAATGAAAGTATGTATAGGTATGTGTGTATACAGGTATACATATATATGTATGTATGCATGTATGTATACACATACACACAATTCTAGTTCCAAGTGAATATCATTTTTTTTTCAAAGCAGTCAATTTGGGAGGTTCTGTGAAATCATTCAAAACATTTAGGGAAAACCTCTGGAATTGCTTCAAGCACCTAGGCAGTATAGTGGATAGAAAGGTGGACTTCAAATCAAGAAAATAACTCAGGTTTGAATCCTGCCTCACACACTTATTATCTGTAATCTTAGTCAAAGCACTTCACCCTTAGTCTCAGTTTTTTTTTTATCTGTACAATGGGGATAAGAATATCATTGTCATCTTAAAGTTGTTAGGATCAAATAAAATAAATGTAAAATGCTTGTCAAATCTTAAAGTGCTATATAGATGATAGTTATTATTACCATTATCATGATGAAATCCATAAGAAAATTAGCTTGCTCAAGGCATCTATTTATGTTCATATCCATCCATCCAGTCACCTCTTCATGCTCATTAATTGGTTGAGAAAACTCAGTCCTGAGACAGTGACCAGCATACTTGGCATTGTGCTACTAACAAGAGAAATATTTATTTTTCATAGATTTTTAGTCTTTTCCTATCTTTCCCCTCTCTCATCTTTATTCTAAAATTCCTCTCAATATCATTTGCATTTTTAAAGAACTTTCCATCATTTTCACTCAGAAATTTTTGTGAAATGGTTTGACTCTAGGATATGAACTGTAGCTAATTAGTTCATTCTCTGCCCAAAGCAATACAGATTGAGAAATGTATGCTTCGTGAGAAGATGCTACTTAATTTCAGACAACTTTTCCCTGTAAATTTTCGATTTAAATAATACTCTTGGCAAACCTGAGACTTCTTTAAAAGTGAAAGCTGGAGTCTTTCTCATTTTCTCCACCTTTCCTTTCCTCATAGATTTGTTTCTCCCTTTTCCAGCTTGTGTCAGCCTCTGTCAGGAAAATACATCAGTCACATTAAGGGCTCCATAAATCGGCCCACTGGCCAAGCCCTCACACTTCCTGCACTAGTTTTCTTCCGTTCTCTTTTGTTCCTGGCTGGTAAACAATGTGTTAGGACCAGAAAATAATGTGTTGAATGCTCCACTATAATCAATTCTTGGATTAAAAGGCATGGTCTGAGAATGCAGTGATAATCATATCCTGGGCAGAAAGAGGACCTACTTCAAATAAGCTCTTTCCTTTTTCATTTTTTAACTGTAGAGCTGATGAGCCTTGACCAAGCTCAATTAAAGACAATGGCGAAATCTTCAAAGGGAAAAATGAGGCACTCACTCCAATGGGCTAAGACTGTTTTAGGTTCCCACCATCTAGCTGTCCTTGACAAGTGCCACTAGAAGTCAACAGGTGGTGGTCCAAATATAAATAAAAAAAGGCTTAAGCCTAAAACATCACTGTCTGTGAGGGTTTTAATGAGACTTTACTCTGTGGTTTTGGCAGCGACTATGTGTTCCTTTGCCAGGATACAGAGAAAATCTGACCAGTGTCACTTGAGTTAGAAAAGCTCTCATCTCTACCCTCCCCCTTTCCCCTATTCCATCAATAAAATAAAATTAAATTAAAGGGCAAGCAGGAAAAAAGAGAAGAGAAATGCATTTTACTATCCAGGCCTTCATAGAATTGTTTATATTAAAAGAAGTGGGCTTTGTTTAAAGTGGGTTTGTGTTAAAGATATGACAAGGACTAAGGGAGAGAAAACCATTCTGATATGACTCCTTGGTTCATAGTCTTTTCCTTAAAAGCAACTTCTATTTGAATTGTCACTGGCTTTATATACAGTTTGTCAATGAAAGAAATTAATTTCTTCTGGATTTTTTTCTATCTTTTCTTTGAGCAATTTTAAGTTTCTCCTGTTTAAATGGATGATTCCTGTCACCAGAAAGGTAATGTGAGATCATTTGGAGAAAGTGAATGATACATTTTCTGCTAATTGACATAAAACTTAGAACTCTCTTATATATCAGTGTTTAGCAAAGTTTTCTTGGCTGGGTAGCGTACAGATTTGATCAAGAATTGAGGGTTGTAATTAAGAATCTTCTTTCTTCCTATTCCTGTGAATTTGCCCTAATTTTTTTCTGCTTCTAGGTAAGGGAATTTAATTGATCTACATTTGGCAGTCCAACAGCACTCATAATTTTGGTTAACCTTCTTATATAGTTGCATGATATAGCAAATAGAGACCTTTCCTTTGGGCCAGAAAGAAGTAGGTTCAAGTCCTATCTTTGACACATATTGACTATATGATCCTAGGTCACTTTACCATTCAGTGCTCTGGCCAACTCTGTTTGGAGAAGGTGTGGACCTGCATAAATAGAAAGACTTCTTTTTTGAGAGTTCCTATGCCAGTGAAATCACAGATTTCAACCCTGTCCTTTTTTGTCATTTCAATTTGTACATCAGATATTGAGGTTTATAAAGACAAACATTAAACATTTTCTCTTCTCTGCCTACAAGGAACTTTCATTCCACAGGGGAGGCAACAAGTACATCCATGAGTAAGTGCAACAAACATATTTGGGGGAATTAGGAAAGATCTCTTGAAAAACTTGGCACCATGAATTGGCCATGAAGGAACCTATGGCATTCCAAGAAGAAGACATTTCTAATAAGATATAATAATAAACACAAACTTTTCCCAAGCAAAAGCAACCACATCTTTAATTATGTTTTTTCAACATCAAATGTAAATCTAAGCTCCTGAGCACATACAACATTAGAAACAGACTAATCTCAAAGAAACATGGAAGAAATGATGGTGAGGACAGTCAACACTCACCTTCACACACAAAAAAACATTCTGAGGTCCTTGATTGCTGTTCTGTCCCAGTTGGTGAAAGACATCAGCCAAAACACCTAAGTGACAGATGGATGATTGAGTAGAACACCCTCATGTGCTATTGTCTGAAGGGTTCTTTGCAGCTAGGTGCTGGTTCTTCTTTCCTTGATGTTTTCTAGCATGGCTAAGGCTCCTCCTACCTACTATCTCTTCACAACCTTGGCTCATTAGAAACACACACCCTTTTAGCTCAATGCCAAACTTCACATGTGTTCACAGATAGTAGACCAACTCCTCAGAGACGTCTGTAGACCTTACAACCCTGGTTTCCTGGGTGACACTGCTGTGTTCCCAAACACACAGCTGAGATTCCATCACAGCCTTCTATTAGTCTGTCTCATGAATCATGGTTGTATTTGGTCAGCAGGGAAGGTAGAAAGTATCTCTTCTCTGGTGGATCAAAGGGACAGGTTTGTGCTCATTTCAGTAAGGTGTACAGTTGTCTTAGATATTATCAAAAAAATGGAGTTAATTTCAAGATGATATTCTCTTTCTGTCTTCCCCCTAATAACTTCTAATATGTCCCTTATAACATCCAGACATCAAACTGAATCAAAAGCAGCTTGAAATGTTGTAGGTGGAATAAGCGCTCCCTAGTCTTTATGATGGCAGAGATTTGCATGGGACATGCTTCTCAGCTACTAAAGTTCCCATTGTCCCCTAATGAGCTCAGTTTTCTATCAATAAATGAGAGAAAGGGCAGGTGGCAACTAACCCCTAAATGGTCTTGGCATCAGAAGCATGTTCAAAACTAAAACTTTAGCACTTATTCTCAGCAGCATATAAATGCCAGAAAACATAAGCAGTTGTAAAGAGCTTATCACTGTGACCCTGTACTTACTAATTAGTGGGGTTTAAGAGAACTAATATTCCATTTCCACCAATTTGGAAAATGTAAAATTGTTGTTCTCTAGTGAAATAATACCATCTTAAAATATCTGATTTAACCTAATTTTAATACAATTGGAAAAAAATATATTGCTATAAGGTGTGACTATAAAGGAGACAAAATAAGCAGCCTAGCAGAACTTAAATATCCGAATCCATATTGCTTTTCAAAGTGACTACCTGGAACATCATCATAACAGCTCCTTTATTTAGCACATTAAGGTTTCCTCACAGCAGCCTGGTGAGACAAGAGTATAATAAACACCGATGTCTTCTTTATATAGATGAGAAAAAAAAATGAAGCTTGGAAAAATTTAAGTGACTGACTCACAGTCATACCACTAATAAGTTGGGATTCAAACTTTAATTCAGTTCTCTTTTTACCTCAACACAATTTATTTCAACAATATTGCTAATGCTTTAAATGTTTCTTTTTTGGAATTGCTTTTAAAAAACCAATTTATAAGCTACATAAGAAAAACAATGTAAATCAACATCATTTGAAACTAGTTGTGGTTCCAAATTACTTCTGACCTTTTCTACAAACCAAACTCACCTTCCACATATGGAGATTTGTTACGACTGCAATATTCCTAAAAATATACTTTTAGTACTGAAGGAAATTCACCAAAAAGTAGCTTCCAAAATTTTCTGTGTGCCAGTATAGCCTCCAGGAGGCAATGTTAATATTTAAACATTTAAATTCTGTTGTGTTTTTTTAAAGTGTATCTTTAAACATATTTACATTATTTTATATTATTACTTTTCTGAGTTTGACAAGTTAATTAAGGCTCAAAAGAGTGCTTAGATCAGCTTGAGATACAGAAGATTTAGGGAGCTCCCCTTTAATTCCATGTATCTTTTTCCAAGAACTCCTCTTTAAGACTCCTATAAATATGTGAACTTTTGCCAATATAAACCCTCTCTTCTACCCTGCAGTTTTAGAAAGTATTGCTTTAATGCAATCAGAAAATCACTTCCTCCCCTGACCCAACATTTGAGTGATTTATTTCACCAGCACCTCCATCCTGCCTATGATGGCACACACACACACACACACACACACACACACACACACACACACACACATATATATATATATATATATATATATATATATATATATATACACATATTTTGCCACTAAAGATTTTGATTATTTGATGATATTGACATATTTCTGAAGAGATCTCATCCTGCAAAAAAGTATGTTTTGTCATGGTTATATAGCCTTGTTAAAAGGACTATAATAATGTCTAAAAGGAAATGATTGAAATTTCTTCTCTAGTATTATAACTCAAAGGACTATCCCTAAAGCAATACTATGACCATTAAAAGACAGAACAATCTTAAAGCAAAGATTCAGAAACTGAGAATGAATTTAATCCTTGTCACTATGCCAATTAATATGACACAAAGTAGAAACTAAGAAATGGAGTTCAAAGATAGCACCTTAGAAAGGAATATAAAATAGAGGACCATTAGCTCCCTGAATGTCTTTGATATACAATTTTACAGGCTTAGAAGCATAGATCAACTTAAAGTTTGGGTAGGGAAATGTAACACTCCCTGAGGTAAGCATTCCCATTGACTCTGCCAAAGAAACAAAATTCTGAGAAGTGAAGAAGAGTTGTGGTAGTGCACTTGATTATCCTTAGTCCACCTATATGTCTCCATAAGACATGTCTGCAGGGGACTAAGCTGCTACATCATAATAGGGTGACCAAACAGTCATGGTTCACTAGAAAAGGATAGTTGTGGCTTGAATATCCTTGTTGATTAAAAATGGAACCAAGGACGTGTCCATGTGCATGTATGTGAGTATGTGGTTTACATGCTAAGAAGTCTGTAGAGTTTGGCTACTAACAGGATTCTAAAATGAGAGGAAAGGATTACCTTTTACATTCTTATGTTTGTTGAATTTCCTTTCCATAAGCTCTAGGAGCTACCCCCCAAATACTAGATTCGGTTTATAAAATCAAATCCAATTTTCCTCAGACAATTCTAAGTTTCTTTCTTCATCTATCTTTTTTAATGTATATCAATTTGATTTTTTCTTGTGTTATGAGTTTAATGAAGCTTTGTCCCCCCCAAATCTTTCTTTCTTAAGCTAAGGATCTTTGGGGAACTATTTGGGGGGCTATTAAAATACAGAACAGGAACCTAAAATGGAAGCAAAGATAGTCTGGAGTCATTTTGACTCCACACACAGTTTTATGTTCTTTTTGTGACTACATTTTCCAGATATTTCTCCTTTGCAGTAATAAACAGTTATATAATATCTAATGTATGTTGAACCTTGGTAAAATTAGATCTTGCCAAAAATTGAACTTTATAAATAAACAATTTTGTCTTTGAATTGCCCTTCTCTCCTTTCTTATTCTGTTGCTTCTGAAAGTCATGTTGACTTCTCTAGACCCACTGGAAATTTTCCAAAGTGTCAGAGTTTTCCAAAGTGCTGATTCAATCTCTTGGATGCAAGAGTGCTCAGAGGGCATTTATGGAACTTTTCCATGGGCTTCCCCCTCAATGTCTGGGCAGCAATCAAGATAGACTAGATAATTCTATAAAGCCACAGACGATCTCATTATTAAATCACAACCTCAATTACCTTATGATCACACGCACAAGGGATTTTAAAAATGGTTTTTATGAAGCAATTTTCTCTCTCCCCCATCATGTGCTGGCAATAATAATATCTCAGAGCCTTTCCCACATGCCCACCCAAGATTCAGACCGTATAAGGAAAAAGCTACTGAGGCTAATGGGTCAATTGCCTTCCCCTTTATGAGTCCCTTGTGACTAAACTGATCATGGTGATGATGGCCAGGTCTTACTCTCTTTAGTAGATCTCCAAATACATTTGTTCAGACTTTCATACTGTATGATGTTCAGATTTATTACACACAACAGGGATGGTTCATTATTTTTTCAAAATAAATTTTGTGGATGCCTTTGTTTTTATAGCATAGTCATAGTTTTGTTGGAGCTAGCTTATACAGACTCTGATTGCTAAATTTTCAGTGTGAGCATTCCTACTTTGAAAATAAAAAAATTTAAAATCAATATTTGATTTATTGTTTTCTTGATCATTAGACATAAAAAGTGATGGAAAAATTAATAATGTAAAAATATATCAGGTATATATTGTTTTACCCTGGAAAGGTGGTTGTTAAACATCTACCAGCACATCTTAGTCATGTCTGGAAATATGGATCCTTCTCATGAATATATGAATTCCCTCATAAGAACAGAAGCAAATATGAATTCCCTCATAAGAACAGAAGCAAACAAATAAAAAGTTAAGGCAAACCATCCAATATTTTCTTTCCTTCCTCCCTTCTTCCCTTGCTCCTTCCCTCCCTCCTTTCCTTCCTTCTTTCTTCTTCCTTTCTTCCTTCCTTCTTTCCTTCTTTCCTTCCTTCCTTCCTTCCTTTCTTCCTTCCTTCCTTCCTTCCTTCCTTCCTTCCTTCCTTCCTTCCTTCCTTTCTTCCTCCTCCCTCCCTCTCTTCCTCCTCCCTCCCTTCTTTCTTTCTTTCTTTCTTTTTTCTTTCCTTCTTTCTCTCTCCTTTTTTCATTCTTTTTTCTCTCCTTTCTTCTTTCTTTCTCTCCTTTCTTTCTTTTTTCCTTCTTTCTTCTTTCTTTCTTTCTTTCTTTCTTTCTTTCTTTCTTTCTTTCTTTCTTTCTTTCTTTCTTTCTTTCTTTCTTTCTTTCTTTCCTTTTATATTAGTGGACAATATGGAGAATTAGTCCATATCTTAGTTAGATTTGAACTCAGATCTTTCTGACTCCAAGCTCGGTGCTTTTACTTAGCTGCCTCACCTGATATATATGACATGTCTAATAAGTTTTATTGACTAATTGAAGATTTGCTCCTATGAATATTTTGGAATATAGAAGGTCTTTATTTCTGTTACTGATTTCATAGGGAACTTGGGTGGTTTTTGCTGGACAAGGTCTTATATGTGCTTTAAAAATATCAATTTCCTAATAATAGTGATGCAATGGAGGGAACATTGGATTTGGAATCACAGTACTTGTGTTCAAATCCTAGATCTTTCACTGACTTTGTAACCATGGGAAAACCATTTAACCTCTATGGGCCTCATTTTTTTCAAATATAAAATGAGACAATTGGATTAGCTGATTTTTAAGTCCCTTTCAGCTCTAAATCCTTGTTCTTTGAGGGGACAGCTAGATGGTACAGTGAATAAAGCACCAGCCCTGGCCTCAGGAGGATTTGAGTGCAAATCCACCCTCAGACACTTAACACTTACTAGCTGTGTGACTTAACCCCAACTACCTTGAAAAAAAAAATAAAATAAATAAATCTTTGTTCACTGGCCCAAAGTGAGGCTAGATGGTATATTATACTTTAGGTGCTGACATTTTGTGAGGAATGACTGATGAAAATAAGAGATGTGTTTTCAAACCACTGTCCTTTAATACTAGCTAAGGTCAATCTGAGAACAATTTAGCAGGGGTAGATGACACATAGCAAAGTCTGGGGCATGCTTCCAATTAGGATCTAACCTTTCTTTATTAGGTGAACTTTTTTTTTATTCCCTCACTATCATTGGAGAGTTATTGGATAATAAAATAATATGCTAATACATGTACACTCATAATTTGTGGGTGATTGAGAAAAATAATTCTTTGAGATTATGATTTACAAAAATAGTTGTGATTTGGCCTTTTTTCTTTCATGGGACTTCCAAAATGAGGACTTGGATAAATTAGGAGCAATTGTTGTTATTTTTTGCCCTTACAGAAGATAATAACTAATATTTACATAGCAGTTTAACTTTTATAGAGTCTTTAGTATCTTATCTGAGCCTCAAAAGAACTGTGTCAATAAGTTCTGTAGTTATTTTCCTTCTCATTTTATAGAAACTGGAATTCAGAGAGCTTAAATGATTTAGGTTCACATAGCTAGTAAGTGCCAGAGATGAGGTGAGGTAAGTTCTTTGGGATTAGGGACCCTTCTACTGTTATCCTTGAACCTTCTGAGTCTAGTACGATGTTTTGTACATGTAGTGTTGTAGGTGCTTAATAAAGGCTTGAATAAATAGTGAAGGAATAATGAATGATAGTTTTTCTGACTCCAGGTCTAACTAGTCAATCTACAAGCAGTTATTCAGTTCCTCTAGAGATGAGATCAGTGACAAGTTGGGTATCACCATTTATAACCTTCATCTCTTTCATGTTTATCAATGTGTTCAATCCAAGGGACCCCAAGGTCTCTTCATGGTTCAGCTGAAGTTGCTTGTGATGACCGCATATTTAAAATCAGCCGGAGTCAGGAATTCAGGTTAAGGGAAAAATCTTCAACCTTTATTCTTTTTGAAGTGAAGGGGGATTGATTGCAATAGCAATATGGGCAGCTGAGACAGGAAGCCAGCCAGCAGAGGTGAAGGGGGATTGCAGGTGAAAGAGGGATTGGAGGTGAAGGGCGGTTACGATAGCAATGTGAGCAGCTGTGTCAAGACATCAGCCCGCAGTCTCTTCTTCTGCTTCCCTTTCCACTCCCCTGCCTCCACCCACCAAAATCATCATGTCCTATACAACACATCAGGACTTGCACAAAGAGTGGGCGGGGGCCATTCTTTCTCCAAGCATATATATTAATAGAGTATGGTCCAATTACTATTTAGCCTCACGTGCTTGGGACCTCAGTGCATCAACTCGAGCCTCAGCCCATTACAGTTGCTGTCTGCAAGAGGCTTTCCTTCAGTTGTTAACACCCTTTTCTTCTTCTTGATATTATTTTGTATAGTTTAGTTACCTGTTTACATGTCATTCTCAAATCCTGCAAGAGAATATAAATTCTTTGAGGATGAGGACTATTTCATTTTTGTTTCTGTGTATTCAGAACTTAACATGAAGTTTGGCTCATAATAGGTACCTAATAATTAATTTCTGGTTGAGTGATACCAAAGGCCCTGCTGAGTTCCAAAGGCTTTAAGTTGTGACCTATAGTGACTCAAATTTATAACAGTTCAAGCCTTTTTCCAATTGATAAACTGGTCAAATGATATGAACAGACAATTTTTAGATGAAGAAATTGGAACCATATGTAGTCACATGAAAAGGTGCTCCAATGAATACAGAGAGGCTTGGAAAAACTTACATGAACTTATGCTGAGTGAAATGAGCAGAACTAGGAGATCATTATACACTTCAACAACAATACTGTATAAGGATGTATTCTGATGGAAGTGGATTTCTTCAACAAAGAGAAGGTATAATTCAGTTCCAATTGATCAATGATGGACAGAATTAACTACACCCAGAGAAGGAACACTGGGAAATGAGTGTGACCTGTTTGTATTTGTGTTTTTCTTCCCAGGTTATTTTTACCTTCTGAATCCAATTCTCCCTATGTAACAAGAGAACTGTAGGGTTCTGCACACATATATTGTATCTAGGATGTACTATAACATATTTAACATATATAGGACTGCTTGCCATCTAGGGGAGGGGATGGAGGGAGGGAAGGGAAAAGTCGGAATAGAAGTGAGTGCAAGGGATAATGTTGTAAAAAATTACCTTGGCATATGTTCTGTCAATAAAAAGTTATAATAAAAAAAGGTGCTCCAAATCACTGTTAATCAGATAAATGCAAATTAAGACAACTCTGAAATACCACAACACACCTATCAGATTGACTAAAATGACAGGAAACAATAATGACCAATGTTGGAGAGTATGTGGGAAAGGACACTAATATATTGTTGGTGGAACTGTGAATGGATCCAACCATTCTGGAGAGCAGTTTGGAACTATATTCAAAAAGCTATCAAATTGTACATGCTGTTTGATTGGGCAGTGTTTCTACTGGGATTATATCCCAAAGAGATCTTTTTTTTTTAAATTTTTTTTTAATTTTTATTTAATAATTACTTTATATTGACACTCGTTTCTGTTCCGATTTTTTCCCCTCCCTCCCTCCACCCCCTCCCCTAGATGGCAAGCAGTCCTTTATATATTGGATATGTTGCCCAAAGAGATCTTAAAGGAGGGGAAGGGACACATATATTCAAAAAATGTTTGTGACAGCCCTCTTTGTAGTGGCAAGAAATTGGAAGCTTAAGTGAATGCCCATCAATTGGAGAATGACTGAATAATATATTATTGTTCTGTAAGAAATGACCAGCAGGATGATTTCAGAGAGGCTTGAAGAGACTTACATGAATTGATGCTCAGTGAAATGAGCAGAACCAGGAGATCACTATACATGGCAACAAAAAGACTATATGATGATGAATTCTAATGGATGTGGCTCCCTTCAACAATGAGATGATTCAAACCAGTTCCACTTGTTCAAGTAATGAAGAGAGCATCTACCCGCAGAGAGAAAACCATGGGAACAGAGTGTAGAACACAACATAGCATTCTCTCTCTCTCTATTGTTATTTGCTTGCATTTTGTTTTCTTTCTCAGTTTTTCTTTTTCTTCCTTCTTGATCTGAGTTTTCTTCTGCAACAAGATAATTGTATAAATATGTATACATATATTGGATTTAACTCGAGCCTCAGCCCATTACAGTTGCTGTCTGCAAGAGGCTTTCCTTCAGTTGTTAACACCCTTTTCTTCTTCTTGATATTATTTTGTATAGTTTAGTTACCTGTTTACATGTCATTCTCAAATCCTGCAAGAGAATATAAATTCTTTGAGGATGAGGACTATTTCATTTTTGTCCTGCCAGCTAGGGGAGGGGGTGGGGGGAAGGAGGGGAAAATTTGGAACAAAAGGTTTTGGAAGGATCAATGATGGAAAAATTACCAATGCATATGTTTTGTAAATAAAAAGCTTTAATAAAAAAAAATTTTTTAAGATGTGACCTGTATCAGAGAGGAATTTAAACTCATTCACTTAAAGCAGATACACATAGATAAAATGATTGATACAAGTAAATATACCCCCAATTGTTAGCAGCATATAGGGCTGGATTGATTTTATTTCTGTGGTCCCTTGACTCAGTTTCTCAATTACTCCAAGTTTCAGCTAATGTTAAGGTAAGAGAGGGGCTAAAATGAAGTCCAAGAGTTTCATTTCTAAAGGAAACACCCAGGAATGTAACTTTAAGTATCATCCTCATCATTACTTAAAAGTTTTAGGGCTCCATAACTATGAGCATATCATCTATCTATTTGAGATTACTTTTTCTTCCCTGAACTACCAGAAACATTATTTTAGTTCTTATTTTTATTACTCACTCCAGTGGAAATATTCTCAGAAAGTGGTGATATACATTCTTGGCATTATTATTTTATAAATTTAATATATGGCCTACTAATCTAAGAAGTGACAAGCTAACTACTTTAAATAAAATGAATTTAATACCTGCTTTATGCAATGTACTGTACTAAGCATTAAGGAATTTTGCCATTTACAGGGGAATTAGTTGAATTCTTTGTCAACAAGGAGAACATGAGGGTTGAAGAATAGGACAAGTGGGATTTAAAGAGGCCCTGTCCACTATTTGCAAGATATCTCATGACTAGGTGTAGAATAAGTTCAGCATATCTCAGAGGGAAGAAAGCATGATGTTAGAATTCCTTGCCAGAAATTCCAGCTCAGAAGAGAGTCCATCTATGAAATTTCGGCGTCCAGAGAAACACAAGATAGAGGACTGATGAGGAGTTAAGTCATACCAAGTGGCTGAAAGATTAGGTAACCTGCAAGCCTATCAGATAGTTCCAGGGGATGTTTTGGATCCTACGAAGATTCTTCATCACAGATATCCAATGCTTTTAGAGCCATTTCTTTCTGACTGCCAAGAGATCAGGAGTGATTGAGGATAGAGAAAGCAGGTACAAAGAAAGAGTCATCCATCAGTTGCAGAGAGACAGTTGGAGTTAGATGATGGTTTATATGTAGAGCATTCTTTTGTACTTTTTGGAGGAAAGGAATATCTGCCAAGATTGCCTGGGAATGAATATCTCTGCATATTCTCAGTTGAAGATAGTTGAATCCAGAGACTTTTTTTTTTTAACCCATGGCTCTGTTTTGGAGGGCCCAAACAGAACAGAGGCTACTCTTATAGAATCTAAATTGTTAGGGCATAGAGATAGTAATAGCTATCCTTGGTCATTTATGTTTTAGTATTGAGACCAGATTACCAGGTTTGAGGATATTGTAGGTATAAAATGGATAGTAAGAGACCACAGAAAGTGACAGTACTGTCTGGCCAGAAATCAAGCCTCCAAAAAATAGGATATGTTACTACAGGTATAGCCATATGATATCTACTGGTAGATTCTGTATGATTTATATTGTGTATATGGCCTCTGCTTGTGATATTCTATATTACATATTACCTCTATATTTGATCTCTTGGATGAAATTCTGTTATGCGATGATATATATTATGTATTATATGTTTTATATTGCATATTTGGTCTCGAATATGCAACTTCACTTTGTTTTTTTGCAATGCCTGAAACATGATAGACACTTAAAAATTATTGATACAACCTCTGTGTATGGTCTTCTATATACAATTCAAATGTGGATGCTATTTACTATGTACCTGCATGTATATTCTGTATTTGAAATAATTGTTTGTGACGATGCAATATACTAATTAATGTTTATGTAGTGCTTCAACAGATATGTCTATAAAACTGGTGAGATTTTCAGGGACTTAACTTCTTTTTTTAATTGGGCAGATGTATTAGCATAGTCATATTTATAGGACTTCATTTCTCATGATGCATAGGATCAAGAAAACATTGGCTATGGGAGAAATTCTATAGCCAAGTCTCTGCTTGTGTTCTGGGTGATAACATTAGCAATTGAAGACTTTGTTTATTGTGGAGTACTTTACAGGTGAAAGAACAGTTAGATGGCATAAAGGATAGAGTAGTAGACCTGGAGTCAAGAATTCTCATCTTCCTGAATTCAAATCTGGTCTTATTTGAGTATTAGCTGTGTGCTCCTGGGTAAGTCACTTAACTTTGTTTGCCTCAGTTTCCTCATCTGTAAAAATGAGCTAGACAAGAAAATGGCAAACCACTCCAGTACCTCTGCCAAGAAAATACCAAATGAGGTCTTGAAGAGTTGGACATGACTGAACAAACAACAATAATCACTACAAGTTATAAGTTTAAAAAATGGAAAGCCAAGCTCTATATAAGGTCGTGTAAACAAAAGAGCAAGTGGGTTTGGGGGTAAGAAGAAATCTCACCAGTGGAAAGAGTAGTATACAGGAGATATCAGACATGGAGCTATATCAGAATATGGAAATAAAAGAGAATCATGATTTTGATTTCAGAGTTTAAGGAAAGGAATTCTTAGAAACAGACAATGATACACACTGTTTATCACCATAAATTTTTTTAAATAATAACTTTTTATTTTCAAAATACATGCAAAAATAGTTTTCAACATTCACCTTTACAAAATCTTGTATTCCAAATTTTTCTCCCTCCTTTCCTCCCACCCCCCTTCCCAAAACAGCAAGTAATTCAATATATGTTAAACATGTGCAATGCTTCTATGCCTATTTCCACATTTATCAAGAGAAATTACAAGAAAAATTGTAATGAGTCAGAACTCTGGAGAAATATACTTGAGTCAAGGATTCTTACAACAAGGTGTTAACTCATTGGAATTGATAAGACAATGGTTATCTAGTTTAGCATAGTTATTAATAGTTCTCTAGTTCAGTATGGATTGATTTAATCTTACAACAAATAATGGTTCCCTAGTGATATAATGATTGACTTATACTCAGTATGATGAAGTAATATAATTGTAACAGAGTATATAAACTGGGGACAAACTCAGCCAAAGAAGAGAAAACTTGACCAGCCTCATGGTGGCTCTCCTGCCTTCATCACTTCTCCACTAAGACCAAGGACTTGTGCTAGTCCCAATTTCCTCCAGAGAGTTAGTCTGGACACTATATTTTAATCTACCCCAGTGTGGGTGCTCTAGAAAGCTTTGCTTGTTTGTTTGTTTGTCACACCAACTTGAGGGTTCCAGGAAACAGGACATTACATTGAGATGTACAGACTGCTGACTGGCTGACTGACTGAGACTGCTGATGCAGATGGGAGACTGAAGAAAATAATAAAGACTTTGGACTTTATCCTTGACTATCCTTGTGATGATTATTCTGCTGAAATCAAGGCCCATTCAGAGGACCTCCAGAAAGCTAACCAGAACATTACAAAAAATTATATCAAAAAGGAAAAAATTGAAAAAAAGCAAGCAAATAACAACAAAAAAGGTGAAAATACCATATTATCTTCCACATTTAGTTGCCACAGTCCTCTTTCAAGGGACAGATGGCAGTCTCTATTACAAATCTATTGAAATTGGCCTGAATAACCTTATTATTGAAAAAAGCCATTTCCATCAAAGCTGATCATCACATAATCTTGTTGTTGCTATGTACAGTGTTCTTTTGGTTCTATTCATTTCACTTAGCATCAGTCCATGTAAGTCTCTCCTGGTCTTTCTGAAATCATTCTGCTGATCAGTTTTTTTTTTTTTTGTGGAACAATAATATTCCATAACATACATGTACCAATAAGTTATTCAGCCATTCCCCAGTTGATAGGCAGCCTACTCAAGTTCCAATTCCTTACCACTACAAAAATAACTGCCACAAACATTTTTATACATACCACCATAAATTATGAAGTGAATTTGTATCACAAAGATCAAAGGGTATTCCATTATAACTCTGGTAAACTTATAAGAAATTACATCCTTTTATATATGAATGAGTTTTTATTTGTAATCAGGTTGAATATTGACTTTGTGTGCTATTTGCAGAATGGTTGTCTAAATAAACAAACTTCTTTCTGTACTGGTTATTAATTCTCTTTCCCAGATCCACAAGAAGTGTGGGATATGAATTTCTCAGAGATTACTAAAATTTCAGAAATGATTTCTTCTAATTGGCTCAAACCCCTCTGCCCTGTTCCCTGCTCATACATATACACACACGATTTCTGGGAGTGGAGCCAAGATGGTGGAGAGCAGACATGACTCTGTAACCTCCTTTAACTTTCTCTCAAACCAACAGCTCTCTAACTGCTTCTGAAATCAAAGAATCCACAAATATTTGGAGTATAACACATATACCTTGGAAGAACTTTAGAACAGGTCTGTTTCAATCGGGCAGGGGGACAGTCTGCTGAGCCCAGACCAAAGCATAGGGAGATTGGGGCAAGAAGATGGAGTGGAGAATCAGAGCATTGTAGCTTCCACACACCTAGAATCTTCTGTGAGACTCTTTAGGATACTCTGTTCTGGTTGCAAGCAGGTGGTTTGGCAGATTTGCCTTTTGTAAAAGACAAATTGTAAACCACTGAGCCCTGGGTTACCATTACCCAGCACTGGGAATCAATCAGCAGAACTTCCCCAGGGCAAATTAAAGCAACTGTCATTTCTTTGCATTGAATAGACCTCAAGCCTTTAAAAAAATGAATAAAAAACAAAAAATAAAAATCTCTCACCACAGAGAGCTTTTATGTAGAGAACAAAACTCAAATCCTGAGGTTCCTAAAGCCAAAGCAACTTCAGAAAAATCCCCAAAGAGAGACATGAGCTGGGGGCCCATTTTATAAGGTTTTCTTTGAAGATTGTATCTTAAAGGATCTTAAAAGAGAGTTAGAAGAAAAATGGGAAAATTAAATGAGAACATTGAAAGAAGGAATGGAAAAAATGGAAAAAGAATATAATGAACAAAAAAATTTAATTGGCCAAAGGAGCTTAAAAAAAAAAGTAACTGAAGGAAATAATAGGCAAAAAATTAGAATTGAACAAATGGAAGTGAATGACTCAGCAAGACTTCAAAAATCAGTCAAACAAAAATAAAAAAATGAAAAAATGGAAGAAAATATGAAATATCTTTTAGGAAAAACAACTGACCTGGAAAATAGATCTAGGAGAAACAATCTAAGGATTATTAGGCTTCCTGGAAGCCATGATGAAAAAAAGAATTTAGACATTATCTTACAGGAAAACATAAAAGAAAACTGCCCTGATATTTTAGAATCAGAAGGTAAAATAGCCATCTAAAGAATCCACCGATCATCTCCTAAGATCCCCAAAATTAAATCCCCAAAGAATATTGTTGCTAAATTTCAGAACTATCATACCAAGGAAAAAATATTGCAAGAAGCCAGAAAGAAACAATTTAAATACCAAGGAGCCACAATTAGGATTTCTCAGGACCTAGCAACTTCTACCTTAAAGGATAGAAGGGCATGGAATCTGATATTCCAAAAAGCAAAGGAACTGGGATTATTAAAATCTAAGCTATCCAGCTAAAATGAGCATTGTCTTTCAGAGAAGAAGATGCACATTCAATGATATAGGTAAATTTCATCTATTTCTAATGAAAAGATAAGAACTGAACAAAAAATTTGATCTACAAACAGAACTCGAGAGAAGCATAAAAAGATAATAAGGAAAGAACTCTTGAGAACTATATTTCTGTTATGAGTATACTTAGAGAATGTGAATATATATATATTTTTATTATGATAATAAGAAAAAGAAACTAGAGGTGGAAATGAGATCATACTGGAAGAAGAGGAAAAAGGAGGTAAAATAAGGGAAATTACATCTCATGAAGAGGCAAAGAAAACCTATTATAATTGAGGGAAAGAAGGGAAGAGAATGAGCATTGTGTGAATCTCATCAGATTTGGCTCTAAGAGAGAATATCAGACACATTTGGTATTACAAAGAAACTTGTCTCACCTTATAGGGAAGTAGGAGGGAAAGGGGGAAAAGAAATGGAAAGACTAACAGAAGGGAAAGCAGAAGAATTAGGGAAAAGGTATAAAAAAAGGCGGAGGGGCTCTAAAGGGGGAAGACTGTTTAAGGGGGTTGGTCATCAAAAGCAAAATACTGGGAAGGAGGGAAGAGGGATAGGAAAGAGAAAAGTATAATCTAGTTAAGTAAGATGGCAGGAAATGCAGAATTAGTTATTTTAACTGTGAGTGTGAATGCGATGAACTCCCCCATAAAATGGAAGCAGATAGTAGACTGGATCAAAAGCCAGAATCCTATAATATATTATTTACAAGAAACTAATTTAAAGCCTAGTGATACATATAGAGTGAAGGCAAAGGGCTAGAGCAAAATATATTATGCTTTAGATGAAGAAAAAAAAGAAGGGGTAGCAATCCTGATCTCAGTTCAAGTAAAAGCAAAGATAGATCTAATTAAAAGAGATAAAGAAGGAAACTATATCTTACTAAAGAGTATCATAGATAATGAAGCAATATCATACATATACACATATACATCTTAGCTTGGGCTGAGGAAAATCCCCTTTTCCTTTGGGATTAATATCCTCTTCTCATCCTCATATATACCATATATATCTCCAGAAAATATGAAGTGTCTTCACTTTTTAATTAAAAAAATATTTTGCTTTCTTTCCATTTTCTCATGTTTATCTTTGATGCTTGTTATAATATGTTTGTTTTTGGAAGGAAGAGTCATCAATGTATGACCCACAACCATAAACCTGGAGTCCTGAAGAGCTCGTTATCATTGTGATGGTTACATATTTTAACAAAAACTTCCAATGGCCTAGGAACATAAATAACCATTTGAAGAAATAAGTACTTCCTGACCATGATGACTGAAGCTGAGGTTGAGATGAAAGTTTGATTTTCCCTTTCCCCTCTCCACCTACATTTGTAGGACAAATAAAGAATTAAATTAATGGATAAAAAATCTGTGGTTTTTCCTAGTCAGTACTCCAGAGTTATAAGGGAAAACAGATAATGTGGCCTGGATTCTAATAATTTTAACTATGGTTTGCTCTCTGCTCCATTCAAGTATCTCTCTCTTATCTATTCCATTTACTTGTTACTTTTCCTGCTTTGTGTATCTTAAGGCAACATCCAATTTCTCCTTAGTTTCTCCAACAAGGGCAACATAAGGTAAAAGGTTATTTATAAACCTCCCTTTCTTCTGTATCTACCTGTGGTTTCTCAGATGCATAGTTCCTTAGTAGAAGATAGTTATTTCCCAGGGTCAAAACTTCATAGAAACTGGGGAGCTCTGGGGTAAAAAAGCATTGAAAAGCTACTTAAGACACTGCTCACTGATTCCCACTGCCACAAAGCCTCAAAGACAACGTCCTTAATTATATTTGCATTTCCAAAAAAGGTGACCTTTTTGGTAAATGAGGAAAAAAGAAAAGTTATCTAGTTAATACTCTTTCCAAAGTCTTTCTGAGAAAGAAGAACATGCTTGAAATGCAATATTGATGCCTGATAATGGCTTTCTGGATCCTTTCTTTCAGAAAGTATTAAGTGCCCATGGTTATGGGTCCAAATATAGAAGGTTGGAAAAAACCAGTGCTTCATTCTTTCTATTTTCTCATGTTTAGTGCCTAACATAGAAGAAATGTGTGTTTGTTCTTGTAGAGTATCATCAATAAATTGCCTACAGCTACAAATATAGAGCCTCTGAAGAGTTTAGTATCTGTTCTAGTAGAAGGAAGTCTGAATCAGGAGAAGACTTAGGTCCTCCTTTTGTGTTTGTTTCTTACTAGCTCTGGGTTTGGAGCAAGTAAATTAATTAATCTCTGAGATTCAGTTTTCTAATTCCTAGTCAGTTTGTTCTACTTGTTCTACTTCTCTCATAGGATTGTTTTGAGGAAAGCAATATGTAAACATTTGAGTCCCATAAAAAGGAAATTAGTGTCATTTTTGTAATTGTCTCTCTAGGCATTTTTTTAAACAAAGACAAACCCAGTATTTCTCATATGATAGAATGTTAAAAGGGACTATCTCATATGAAATAATATGGGCTTTTTAAATACTGATAATCATAATTAAATTTGACAGTATTTAAAAAACTCAATACAAAATCATCTTGCTGATAGGATAGCATAAGTTATTGGACCCACTTGGTCTTAGTTCTAATTAGTCCCATGATTCCTACAGAATAGTACAAATTTCAATAGAAATCTTGGCTAAGGCTTGAAAATTGCTCCCTTATCTACATGAAAACAAGTCTCAACCAACAAGGACATTTTTAAATGGTAGGTGTATTTATTAGGGTCAGGCTTAGGAAAACAAGGGTGCTTCTTTGGAATACTATGAGAAGGGGAAAAGTCTTTTATCGATTGGGGGAGTGTGTATCTAGATCTGACTGAGAATCTAAAAGGTCATCTAGTCCAACCTCCTTATTTTTACAGATGAGGACTACATGCCCTATAGAAGTGAAATGACCCCCAAGTTCATATAGGTAATAAATACAGAGGTGAGGGAGATTTGACTTCAAATCTAGTGCTGTTTTCAAGGATTCCTATTTTGCATTCTTCCTCCAACCATCCCCTTCACCCCAAAACAAAACAAACATGTAAGAAAAGGAACTATTACGAATGACAAGTCTGAAAGTTGACAAATAAAAGAAACAGAATTTGGCTAAGGTCTGGGGAATCAGAAAAGACTTGTTTGTACTCTGGCCTTTTGTTAATTGATGTTGATAATTGAATAAGCTATTTCGATTAGGTGACAGACAATGGTTATATTTTCTTGGGCTGGGAAACTCAGGGTGCTGGAAATCTATCTATTCTATCAAGCTAGATCATTTTGGCTTCTCTACTCACACAGTGAAGCAATGAAGAAAATAGAAACCCAACCAGACCTCTGCTCTTCCTGTGACTGAGAAATTACACTGTGGAAAAATCTTTCATAGGTTAATGGGAAGGGTGAAAGGCAAGCATTAGAAGAATACCAGAAAAGAACAAAATAGATTTTGACTTTCTAATTTTGTAAAGACAAAAGAATATAAAAAGTGAGCCTGAGTACTTGTCTGAAATATCTCTTCCCAGTTGATCGTCAACTCTACCATCATCCTCAAATATTGTCTCTTCCATTAAAACTTAAACTTCTTGAGGGCAGGCACTGAGTTTGTATCCTTGCATATACAGCACAGTGACTTTTATATCTTGGGTACCTAATCATCACTTCCATTTATTTTCCCATTAGTTCTAACAGTTTCTTGGCTTGTCCTTCATAATTTGTCTTTACTTCAGTCATACCCATGTCAGATAAGTGTAAAATTAGTGCAGTAAATTCCAAAGAATTCTTTTTAAAGATTTATGCATAAGATGTATGAACCTAAATAAGTCACTTAATCTCTGACAGCCTCAGTTTTCTCATCTGTAAATTGGAGATCATAACTGAACTTGTCTTTTGGAGTTGTTGTCAGGATAAAATGAGAATATCCATGAAGACCTTTGCAAATCTTAAAATACTATGTAAATTTTACTATTCATAGCACCAACAGTTGTTTTGACCTTTATCTTGACACTGGATTTTGATGATTTGGAGAGAGTGAAACTGGTGACTTTGCACAGCTCTGCCCCATTCATATCCAATTCACAATCAAGTCGAGACATCACCCTTATGGACATCATCGATCTTTTTTGAGAACAAATTACAAACAACAAATTCATGACATTTTAGTGGATGTGAAAGAGATGATTTTGTTTCAGTTATATAGTCTGTCATGGTCATAATCAGATAAGCAATATATATTTATTAAGAACTTAATAATTGATATTGCCTGTGCCCAACAGTGGGGATACAAAAAAAGGCAAAAGACAATCCTCATTCTTGAGGAACATACAACCAAACAGGAGAGACAAACTGTAAATCACTGTGTCAAACAAGCTATAAACAAGATAAATTGAAAATAATCAACAGAAGGAATCAAAATGAATCAGTATTTTATCTGGAAATTGAAGGAAACCAGGGAAGCCAGGTATGGAGATGAAGGAGAGCATTCCGTGAATGGAAGAGTCAGTATAAATGTTCAGAGTTGGGAGAAGGAGTGTCTCATTTAAAGGGGAAAGTAAAGGAACAAACATTTATATAACACCTGCTATGTGTCAGGTTCTGTGCTAAACACCTTTACAAATATTATCTCATTTGATCCTCACAACAACTCTGAGAGATAGATGCTATTATTATCCTCATTTTACAGTTAAGGAAACTGAGGCAAAATGATTTTCTTGGGGTCAAAAAACTAGCAAATGTCTAAGGATGGATTTGAAATCATTTCCCTGACCTGTTTAAGGACTAGCAAAGAGGCCAGCATTATGGAACTGAAGAATAAGTGTGTATGTATGGTGGGGAGGGAGGCAGTGGGGAATATAGGGGTAAGAAGAGTGGAAAGGTGATATTAATAGAGTATTCAAGGGGGATACCCATCAGGTGTAATTCAAAGATTTCTTGTCTAAATGAGATAACGTTAAGAGAGATAATGCTGGCAAAGTGTACTGTAAACCTTAAAGCACTATATCAAAGATAAATGTAATAGTATTAATAGTAGGAATAGGAAGTAATAGGAATAACAGCAGTAAGAATAACAATGATAATAATATAGAGCCTTGTTTCAAAAGGGTTTTTAAATTTTGTTTGGCAACTTGAAACAAACCATAATTTCTGGTTCTCTTCTTATTCTGAAAATGAAATTAGTACATGTACAATTCTTACGTCATGGTGTTATGAAGTGCAGATAATTGCCAAAGGCCATTTCTACTGTTAGCAAATAATTTTTTTTAAAGTGAAATGACAAGAGAATGCAAATAATTACAAATTTGAGTTATTAACTTCTATCTTGCCAATGCAAAAATATTAATAATAATAACTTCCATTTACATAGATACTGTACTATTCCCTTTATAAATATTATTTCCTTTTCTCAATGTACAAGAAATATTCAAACACAGATTTTTAAAAAAAGTAATTTTCACTGTGAACTTACCAATAATCAACACAAACATTTCTATTCACAAAGAACAAGAAATAAAATTGTATAGGAAATTGAACTTTTGCTACATGTGGTTTGTTTTTTAAAAGTATAAATAGGTTAAATTTAATAAGCTAATGACAAAGTTACTATACTTGGATTTTCTATATTTGGGGGGGGTTTCTTCTGTCTATTAAAAATGTTTTGTTGATTTTTTTTGGATGGATCTATCACTACCTATTAGTCTTTGCCTTCTCATCTTGGGCTCTCTATTCTGACACTGGCCCACCAGATTTCCTTAAAACAAATATATGATTGAGAAAGCCCTTCACTTGGCTAGACATATATGCCTTGAATATTTTAGACAAAGACCATCCCTATTTCCTGTCCTCCCTACCCCCAGCAATGGTTTTACAATGATTAAAGCTGTTTTCCAATGTACTGTAATTGGGATAATTCATTTCTTCAGCTTCCCCATAGACTTTTAGAGTGAACCATTAGATTATGGAATTGATTAAACCATAATTGCTGAAATTCTTAGGAGGTCTGGTTCTGACCCAGTTATGAGAATATGCAATCTGAAAGAAAGGGAAAGAATAAAAGAGATTTGAGGACAATCCCATACCAATTTTCCAATTTGGGGGAACTTTTTGGAGGCTTCATGGTTCTGGGTATCCTTTGTGTCATACTGAGTTTTCTTGATGGATAGAATCTCTGGCTGTTTCAAAATGAATTTAATTCTGAGACCATTGCGGCCTTCTTAATGGTGCCACATTTCTATAGGCCTCCATAGCCACTTCAATTTAACAAATCTTAATTGAGTTCATAAAAATTAGAACACTATGCTAGGCACTGGTGGAGAGAGGAAATTGAACTAGAACTTTCCCACCCTCATGGAATTGTCAAATGATCATCAGGAATAGGGTTTGAAAAATTGTCTTGTTTAATACTCTACAGCATCATCTAATCTGCAAAATGAATTTCAAAACACTCTTTGGTGGGTGTCCTTTTTTTTGGCATAGAAGTAATAATTATTTTAGATGAACTTTCTACCTGTCAATTGATTTCATATTGAGAGCTGATTTAGTAGAGAGAAAACTAAGTCATACTCAAGAGGAGATGGATCAAAATCTTGTTTCCTACACTGGCTGTGTAACCTTTTAGTGCAGACAATTCTTAAACCTAGAAATTGCAAAGAAAGCACTGATCTTCAATGAGAAAGGGAGTACTCCCTTTCAAAGGGAGTACTTTTTTTCCCTTGAGGTAATCAGAATTAATTAACTTGTCCTGGATCATACAGCTATTAAGTTTCAAATTTCTGATGCTGGATTTAAACTCAGGTCCTCCCAACTCCAAGGCTAGTGCTCTATCTATTGCACTATTTTATAGCTCTTTATATTGATAAAATTATAGGCCTAATTTTTGTTGTTGCCATGTGGTCATTCCAGCTCTTTGTGACCCCATAGACCATAGCACACCAATCCTGTTCATGGGGTTTTCTTGGCAAAGATATTAGAGTGATTTGTTAGTTTCTTTTCTAGTGGATTAAGGCAAAGGTCTAGGTCACACAGCTAGTGAGTGTCTGAGATCGGATCCAGATTTAGGTCTTCCTGACTCCAGTTCCAGTACTCTATCCAGCGAGGTGTCCAGCTGCTTCTCCTCACCCCCCCTTTTAAAATTGGGGACATAGGTGTAAGAGTGGAAAGCTAAGATTCATAGGGTATTCAAGGCTGATACCTATTAGGAGTAATTCAAAGTTTCTATTACCTTAGGGCCCAGGATAAAGGGAAATTCTTTATCTAATCCTTGAAACCTATACATTGGGAAATATTGATTATCCAAATTGAACCTTATAGTTTGATGAAAATTTCCTACTCTGTTTACTTTTTTCCAGCCATATGGAATCAGAAATGCAGGCTGTCATCTATAGGGGCTCAAAAATAGAAAGGATCTTTGACCTTTCTGCTAAACTTTCAAGGATCATCTGGTGTTAATTTGTAATTTTTCATCTTCCATCCAAGATCCTTGACTTCTATATTAGGGTGAAAGGGAAAAATAGTAATTATTCTTTCCTTCACTGTAGTTCATCCATCATAGAATGGGTTTATCTCTGAATCTATCAAACATATAGGTAATGATTAGATTTGTCTTTGAATTTTGAATTTCCTTTTTTTTGTTTCCCTCCTTTCTCCTTTCCCTCCTACCTTTTTCTTTTTTCCTTCCTTCTTTTCTTTCTTCCTTCCTTCCTCCCTTCTTTCCTTTCCTTCCTTCCCTCTTTAAAAAAAAATTTATCATTATTACATGACCATCACTTGATTTTATTCTTATTTTTGTATTCTTAAGAAATTTCCCTGGAATCTTGGAATTGGCAACATTTATCCTGGTTCCCTTTTCACTGTTATCTTCCCACTCTTTCCCCACCCCTCCTTGGCAGTGGTTTCTGTTCTGCTTTCTGCCATCTAGCTTTCACTGGCACGCACATGCACATTGCACCTCTGAGCAACTATTTTAAATATATCAGAATTGTCTCTGGAAGATTTCCTTCATAAAAGTTGATTCCAATCAATTTACTTCAATTCATTCTGAATTACTTTTGACTCTGCCTTTCACGAATCCAATATTTCTGCAATGCATTCTCAAGAGGGTTTCAAATATAATGTTTAGGGATGGAATGAAGTAGCCCCAAAATAATTAACATAGTTGGGCAAAGACAACTAAATGATAAAACTGGAATCCAAGCTACAGATGTACACTCATTTTCAGAACTAAAAGTACCAATCAATTGCAACTCAAGCTTTCTAGGTTGAAAACCTGCATTCCCAGCAGCAGGTCCAGTGTTTGAGTTACAGAATTTTAATGGATGGACAAAAGCCAATCTTGTCACCATGGTATAGTGTATAATCATGGTCTAGTTATGCTTCTATAATTAATTAAAATTGCCCATGGAGGATCTTTGCAGCAGACCAAAGATTTCCTTAATGTTTCAACTCCTCCAAAGCTCATTTATAGGATGTGCTTTTTAGAGCAATACATTTTTTAAGTGTCTGAAAACATTATTAAGAGCTTTACTAAGCTAAACATTCCTTATATCCTCTCTACCTCAAATACCTTATTGTTAGAAACTAGCATTTAAGTAGCCTGATATTTTTTTTTTCTTTTAACCAAGATCTGTGATTTCCTTGGTGTAATAATAAAATAATAATTAATAGCATATTTGCGTAGCATTTTGAGGTTTTCAAAGCAATTTATGTTATCTCATTTGGTTTTTAAAACAACCTTGTAAAACAGGTTATCATGACTTTTGCAGTTGGGGAAAGTGAGGCTGAAAAAGGTTAATTTGTCCATAGTCACATTGTCCTGATTCCAAGACCAGCTGTATACCCACTGTGTCACCTAGCTGCTAATAATAATAGTGATAATTAATAACATTATTAGCATACATGTAGTGCTTTAAGATTTGGAAGGTACTTTGTAAATATCATATGATTTTATAAATATTGCATCATAACTATTATATTGCTGTCCTGATTTTACCGATGAGGAAATTGAGGCAGATAGACATTAAATGACTTGCCCAGGACCACACAGCTAACATTTGAGATGATATTTGAATTCATGTCTTCTTGATTTCAAGCACAGTACTTGTAATCTAGGATTATAAGGAAATCTGAATGAGGAAAATTCTTATCTATGAATGGAGATTGACAACTGATGGGCAATATATAGTTTTTGAGAATGCCTGAGGATATTAGGTGGTTAAGTGATTTGCTCAGGGGGTCACAGCAAGGACTGTCAATGGCAACACTTGAACTCAGGTCTTCTTGATTCTGAGAGTGGGTTCTCTATGGGTGGAGAAAATATTTTAGATATTTGACCTGTTCCTTATCATAATCTAGGAGAAAGAGGCAGAGACAAGAAAGATAGACAGAGACACAAAGAGAGAGAAGCATCAAAAGACAGAAACAAATGAGAGCAAAAGAAGAAAAAGAGAGGACAGAAATGACAAAAATAAAATATCTTAGAATGAAGTATGCTTCATATTTCAGTGGACACAGGTAAATTTTGGAGGACATTTAAGACGGATTTGAAAGGAGCAGCTCATTTCAAATGGAAAGTATTGAAGGAGTGTCTTAAAAGATACCTTAAGGAGGGAAAAAAATATAAAAAGAATAGAAAAAAAATCACAATATGAGTAGCTAAAAAAGGTGATGGAAATGAGATATTACTAATAAGAAATTCATGTACCTACTGTCTCCTCCTTACAAATTCTTTGAGTATAACCTAAACATATCTTGAGAATATTCTTGGTGAAAATGAGAGGGAAACAGATATTCTTTCACAAATTATTTTCCATAGCATGCCACAAATGAATAGACAGGAATGTTGCAATTTTATATACTTTTATCTTTTGCCTTATGCCAGAACTTTCATCTGCACAAGAAGATATATCTAACACTTATCACTGATCTTCTACCATTTAAAAAAGGGTATATATCTGTGAAAAAAAAAAAGCATAATAGTTATGAGTCTTAGGGAGTTGCCTTGTCTTGCTCACTTGCTTTCAGAAATGAAGGCTTATATGACAGATGACTATCTCATGTATTTTTAATTATCTTCACAGTTACAGTAAATATATTTAATTATGGTAATTTTGAGGAAGATTTTACAACAAGAGTTTCCCTACATCAGGGAAATCACAGCTAAACATAGTATCTCTAAAAAGTTTATTTAAAAAAAACCCCAGATGTTTACATAGCACTTACTATGTGCCAGGCACTGTGCTAAGTGCTTTACAAATATTATATTATTTGATCCTTAAACACTGGAAGGTAGGTGATATCATGACTTGTCCAGGATCACCCTAATAATAAGTGTCTGAGAAAGGATATAAAAAACATAGGTTTTCTCCATTGTATTAAAAAAAAACTGGAAATATAGGAAGGGAAAAGATTGTGAAGAGCTTTCCATATCAGAGGATTTTATTATTGATTCTGAAGGAAATGGAGAAACAATGGAATTTATTGAGTAAGATGGAAAATCAGTGGGGAGCATAGTGGTGGGAGTGACTTGCTCAAATCTATATGTAAAAAAAATCTATTAAATGTTAATTCTTAATCCTGAATGTTCTTTTAGGAACTTTTAAAACTACACAATGTTATTTTTACTATGAAAATAACATGAAATAATTAAAATGAGATAGAATCAATTGATTTTTCTTGGAATGTTTCAGACATAGAATAAAGACCTGGCAGTACATTTGGGATGTTAATGTGAAATTCCAAGAACACCAATTTTATATATAGTCAATATATGCCAATGCTAGCAGATCCTTCATATATATACAGTAAGTAATTTTATTTATTTGCTTTTTTTTTTCCTGACAGGCAATTGGAGTTAAGTGACTTGCTTAGGGTCACACCATTAGTAAATGTTAATTGTCTGAGGTCACATTTGAACTTGGGTCCTCCTGATTCCAGGGCCTGTGCTGTGTTCACTTTGCCATCTAGCTGCCTCTGAACAACTAACACTTTGTTATCCTACACTTATCACTGAAGTCTTATCATTTTTAAGAATGGATCATATCCCTGAGAAAAAAAGCAATGACACTCAGAAGGGGCCTCAGGGAGTCACTTGGTCCAGTCCACTTGCTTTCAGAAATGAAGGCTTAAATCACCCATGACAGATGGTTATCTCCTGTATTTTTAATGATTTATATAGATGGAGATTGCCCCTGGCAGTCTGTGTCAGTGTTTAATGATTCCAATGATATGATCTTCTGTAGGATCAAATCAGACTTACTCTTCTGTAACCTAAACCACATTCTCTTCCCTGTCCTCTGTGGAGAAGGAAAGAAAACTGTTTAATGTCACCTTTTTAATAATGCTTACAATCTGAGATCCCCTAAGGGAGGGAGTGTATCTAAACTTTGTACCCTACTACAAAACTCATTATACAATGAGCATTTATTAAATGTTTCTTGCTGCTTATTGTAATGGATGAATTATGACTCCACACTCACTTAAAAAAACCCCACAACAAAAATCTTACATATTCCAATGTATATTGTCTGTCAGTTATCTTCTCATAAACTTATATGTCTTTTGGAATTTTGTCTCCCTCTTTCTAACTACAGATTGTATTTTAACCTCAATTTCATAACCTGGACTGATCCACTCATCTTCTTCCTTAGACTGGGTCCTTCAAGGGATTAATATGTCATCATTTGAGATAATTTATTAGACTGTATCATGTGAGTACTAGGGTGACTATTTAAAAGATGTCAACATCTATGTAGGCTAAGAATGTCATGTTTTTTTAAAAAAAATCCACTCCATACATTGCTTTTGCCTTATATCATGTGAATTTATAGTCTCATCACTTTTCTGCCTTCTCTTAGAAGGCTGGCTCTTTTAATCTTTCCTTGATTTTAGGATTTCATAGGCCATATGCTTATTTTCATAATGTATAATAAATATCAGGTGTTTTGTAAACTTCAGCATACTATATAATGTTACCTATTATCCTTCACTTCTGGCTTACTGTTCATTCTGTTTCATCACCACACCAGGAATAAGGCAGGACCCCATTCTGAGGCTGATTCAATGATTAGTGAATCTGTCTAGAACCATCATATCATGAGAAAGCCCAGCTTTGAGATTCACTTTTCACTGCCCACTTTTGGCTCACACGAGCTTATTTCAACTGCAAACTGGCTGCCTAGCTTTCCTGGGGGATGGACTTAATTCAGAATCCTACTCAATGTATTGGCAAGTCTTTATACTACCATAAGAAAACCTTGCAATCAGCCCATGCTTTTCACTTTTCACTTCCAGCTCATTCTCCTCTGACCTACTCCACCACTAATCTAGTTATATGGTACCTGGGTGGTATCTTCCTCTTACCCAATTTACCATGTACACAATAAATGTGTATTTTTTCTCTTTCTCTTTCAACATATACTACAGCAATTGCAGATTCATGCTTCTGACAAAATAAAGCTTCAAGTTAATACAGATAAAACATACTTCCAAATAATGGAGAAATATGGGCTTAGGAAAGCCAGCCTTTACAATTGATAAGGGATTTGTGTCATGTTTAGCTAAAGGACTCACAGCTTTTCCAAAAGTCTCTTAAAAATGAAACAGTTGAAGTTTATTTACAGACACAGCATTATTGATGGACCTTGATTCAAATATATTTTAATATAACCTTCAATTTGCAGACTTGCTGGAGAATGAAAGCGAGAAATTAAGTAATCATTCAGACATGGTTTTCTTGGCTCAAATGCTTGACCTATTCTAGTTCTAGTGCCAGATTAAGTCAAAATTTGGATAGACATTCCAAGAGTTTTAATCTTTTTCCAGTTACAAATCAAAAGGTCTTTTATAATATCAAGCTTTTCAAATAAGATTGCATCAGACACAGTATGAAAAATAATGGGAGGAGAATCAATGCAAGGTGGAATGCTGGACAGAGGCTTTTGATGGTTTAAATTCACCAATCATTTAATTCTTGGAAAGTGGCATAAAGTGTACCAGTGACTATAGATATGAAATCTCAATTTCAGGTATAAAACTTGATAGAATCATCCCTACGAGAATCCCCATTAGAAACTGGTTTCCAACATTGTTTTTTATGAAGTCCTAATCATCAATCTCAAATTCTCTGACTCAGAATTTAATGATTTCAAAATGTTTTCCTTACATTACCTTATGAGGTAGGTGGTACCAGTACTAGTATTCCCATTTTATAGCTGAGAAAATGGGCTCAGAGACATTGCAATTTGTCTAATGTAGAATTCAAATACAGATCTCCTGATTCTAGGACTAGAGCTCCATTCACTACCTCACCTTGCATTGACTTTCCTTGAATTAAAGGATTATAAAAGGCTTAAAACAAAAGGGCCTAGATTAGTGGCCCGTATCTTTTTAATGACAGTATAATTAAATTATGAATCTTTGGTAAAGAGAAACCATGATCTATGCAAATCACACTGAATACTTGGGCCAAGATGTTTCTTCATCTCTGGGTTTGAGATATCTACCCACAAACTCAGGCACTGGTCCCCTAGTTCATTTCAAAACAATTGGAGTTATGCAACAAGTCAAAGAAATAGGTATTTGTTAAGTACTAAGGATAAAAAGAACAAAAATAAGACAGTTCCTGCTCTCAAGAAGCTAACAACCTACTGATGGGTAGGGAAACAACTTGTAGGTGGAAAAATAAATCAAGTACATATACACAAATTTTTTTTATTTTATTTTTTAAAGTACAGACCTTAGGGGGATTCCTCCACCTGTACCAATCTATATTTCTTTTTAAAACAAAACAAAACAAAACTATATAGTTTCAGAGAGGAAGCAATTTCTACTTCGTAGAATTTCTTAGAAGCATTTGAATCTTACATTTGTGCATGGCCATAATATAGTATGTATTATTATCTTTTGATAAGTTATCACTTGACTTCGTAAGTTGCTATTAGAAGGTAGGAACTGTGTATAAACACACCCTGCACAATTTTGGGGGGACCCAGAAAGACATTTATTTATGTTTGCTGAATTGAATCGACAGATAATGTAAAAACAAATCTATGATGAAGAACATTAACCAAGTTTAAGCTCTTTCTTTTTTTGTTTCTCTGAAAACCCAGTAGGGGTATGTGTGTGTATGTGTTTGTGTATGCCCCACTCTTTCCCCCAGGGAATAAGAATGAAGAAGTCTTTTCTGTGCCATAGTTTAAAAGAACACAGAGGTTACAGTTTATTTGAGTCCTTGTGTTTATACTGCTACTTAAATTACTCACATTTGGCTTCAGTGACAAACACGTTCATTAATTCCAGAAGTTCACTCTATCACTATGTGCAACAAATATTTGTTGAATGAATGAACCCTGCTTGAACATCTGTACTGCACTACTCTAGTCTGATTTGAGAGACTACAGATGAATAAGAAACAGTGCACCATGAAATGAAAAGTTATAGGGTCTAAAGCTTTGGATGGAAACTTCACCACAGACTGATTTAAAACATGGGTATGTTGAAATAACTTTCAAAATACTCATTTTTTCAAGTAAAATCACTCTGGGGTCTCCCGCAGAAAAATTAACTTCTCTAGGTAATTAGGATTCTCTTCAAGATACTTATTTGATAGGAAAATAAAGACCTTCGAATACTGGTGGGAATCTTGGCTACTAAGTGATGAGAAGCTAATGATTTACAGTGCTGAAAATAGTAGCACTATTCTAATTATGTTGACACATGGGCTGTTACAATCGGCACTCAACACGAAAACTTTTGTTGATTAATGAATGAGAAGAGTTAACAGACAACTAGTTTGAGTTACTCACTGGAATAAACTACACTTCTATGTCCATATGTACTTTCCTTTGTTGATGACTGACTGTAGTACTTAGTTTAAATTTAGTTAAACTTAAAAAGCATTTATTAAGCACTGGAGATGTGCCAGCCAGTTAGGCACTGGGGATACAAAAGCAAAGGCATTTTTTAAAGTGCCTGTCCTCAAGAAACTTATATTCTACTGAATCTTAATTTCCATGCAGATACTGTCTTTAGGGTTGATAATTTTAAAAAAGATCATTTCTTTCCCTTTCCAGGTTATTATGATAAGAATTCTTTCATTTCTCCAAGCCTCATTAATTTAGCTAAGTTGTGGGTGTATTTTTACTGATCTCACTTTGAATCATATCAAGGTTGCTTCTAAGCATGTCTCCTATTCCTAGTCACTCCTGGGATGAGTTCCACAATGTCAATGTTTAAATCCTAGGGTTTCAGATGCATGTCTGTGGAAACAGTTGTTTGTTTGTTTTGATTTTTAAAATGCTAACAATATGGAAAAGCTATAAAACTTAAACAATGAACTTCCTTCGTGGATAAGTTTGTTTTTTTTTTTTTTTTTTAATCAGACTATCACAACTACAAGTTTCTTGAGGGAGGGGATGGTTTGCTTTTGTCTTTGTATCTCCAGTGTACAGCAGGGGTCCTGTGGCATAGTAGATAATTCATAAATACTTGTTCAAGTGTGGTCATATAATCTTCATATTGGGGATTCAATGCCCTTTACTCCCCAAGTCCAACAATTGCCTATAAAATGACAAAAATGTTAAATCAGAATTAACATAGAACAAATGAACCATCAATTTTACTTTGTCTTACAATAATTTCAGAAAATTTAAAAATCTAATTCCTTGTTTCTTTTTGGAATAACAAGGACTGAATGTAAATGTCTAGTTCAGAAGTACTTTTAAATTAATTTGAAACAGAAGACAAAGATTACTTTGAAAATTCTCTGTTTTTTTCAGCTACAGAATATATTTTTATTCAAATAAAACTTATAATATTAATAAATATTTCATTTTTCCTATTAATTTTAATTTTAGAAAAGTTTTTCTTGGGAATGAAATGTTTGGAAATGAAAAATTTGATGACTCAGAAGTAAAAACTGACTTTTATGAGCTAAAAGATTTTTATAAGTGTTTCAATATTATGAAGGACAGAAAGATACAGAGACAGGGATATAGAATATAATTTGTTATGCATTATTGAAAAAATTAAAAATTCTAGTGTTTCCTCATTATGAGAATGGTTATCTGATAGTGGAGAAGAAGAGAATAAAAGAAAAGATGATGAAAAGAAAAACAGATCATATGAGGGGAAGAAGTAAATGAGTATATTTGTCACAGAGAGTATTCTAAACATTTTATTTTCATCAGTTATAGTGTTTACAGTTTCCAAAATGAACAAAATTTGTTCACTTGATAATCATTATTTAGACTCCTTAGTGTACTTGTTGTGTCAGATTTTATTAACACTCATAAGGATGCTAAATTCTTAATGGCTGCTGTGTAGGATTCACACTTAAAAGTATAAATTATATTATTTCATAGATTTATCCCATACTTTTTACACTATAGGGTTGTAAACTGTTGTAACATTCCCTAATAGTAGAATTTTCATTCCTCAGTGTAATTTTTATTAGGAAAAAAAAAAAGCAAGTATTTGCATAAATAGTACCTTGTACAATGGTGAAAGATTAATGATTAATTTGTAAAGAAAGAATGCCACTCTAAATGTACACAAATTAAAATATTCTCCTACATGCTTATTCATTTTATACTTCAAGAAACTAATGGAGAAAAAATGACAAAAGGCAACTCTTTATAAGGCCACTGTGGCTAACTCTAGGTTACAAGAGTCAATACAGCAGCCACTTTTCAATTTTCCAAGGTGTCTTGAGGTTAGAAGTTGATTCCACTAAGGCAAACATCAAGTAATTTCAGTGTTGTCTGGAAGACTGAATGGCCAGATTTCACAACCATTTCTTTCAAATGTATTGTTCAGGTCGGGGTTACTTCATAGCCAGGTCAGTCAAGGCATCAGAGACCTTGGTGTTGACCTCTGCTGAAATACTTGCTGGGATGATATTCAGATAAATGTCATACTGCTGGTCCATGCCAAGATAGCTGTCACTCATGAGATAAAGTGTGTAGATATACCTAAGATATAAAAATAGAACAACACTGTATATTAACAAATTTTTTTTTTTAAATCTCAGGATTCCATTATACTTTTAAGTTCCTCCCAAAGAGCTTTTGATTATGTAAGTAATATCTATTAATATTTACCATATTAGAAATTAAAATGTCTTACTATTATCATGAAAACAGTTTTGCCCTCAAGGATTCCTTGAGCCTCAGGGGACCACCAGGAGCCCCTGGACCACACTTTGGGAACTGCTGCCATAGACTTTCCTTTTTCTGGTGAGGTAAAAAAAAAATCTAATTCTAAATCTTTGGGAATATTAATTATGCAGTTCATCTTACCTTCCAGATACTTCAGGAGTATAAAAAGCAACCGAGATAGAATTCCGATTTCTGATATACCCCACTCTTTTCAAAGCAACAAGTTCTTTTTTATCTATCTCTCCCAATATCAAAAACCACCCTTCATCCTTGGATTTGGGAAATCTAGGAGCAATAGCTTTGCTATCTTGCTTTCCCTAGAACAGAAGAAAAAAAAGTTGAGTTAGCAGAGTTGGGACTTTTTTTTTCCAGCTTAGTTCTTGGTTATGTTTAAAAAAATTACCCTTATTTTGTTTTTTGAAGATAAAATAACAACTCACATTTACATAGTGCTTTCAAGTTTGCAAGGTACAACCTTCACAACAATCTGTGATATAAATAATGCCAACACTATTATTCACATTTTATAAATGAAGACAGTGTGGCTTTGGGAGACCGAGTTGACTTATTTGTGGGCAAACAGCAAGAAAGTATATGAGATAGAATTTGAAACTAAGTCTTTTGTCTATCAGTCTAACTTTTTTTCTATTATATCATGCTGCTTCTTAAAGAAATATACTTAACAAAAACAGGTGGCCTCAACTTTTCCCTATTTTATCAAAATTGAAATGATTTTGCTTAGGCTTCAATGAAAAATTTCAAAGTAAAACACAGAATTTTTATGGCTATACCTATGAAGACAGATACATATTTTCACCGACAATAGGATTCCAGAGAAGTGATATGAAGAAATTGCAACTGGAAATGATGCCTTAGTCGTGAAAAGTTACTGAAATAGTAAGCACATTTTTTGGGTATATTACCATAGGAGGGAAAGAGTAGGGAAAAGGCCTAATGACCTTTTAATATTAGTGAGAACTTCTATTAGAAGTAGGGAACTCTGTAAAATCCAATTAGTAACTAAAATGAGAGAAAATGGCTTTATCCTTCATGTATTATGTTATTAAAAATAAATTCATATGTATGAGTTTTAATATTCTTAGGGGAATCAAATTAATTCAGGTGTCAGAAGCAGAGAAGAACAAGTATTTAGAATTTTCAAGTAATTTCTGAGTTACCATATTACACATGTTAAATCCTTTGGTAGTGGACAAATGCCATGTTAAGAGCAATGACTAATGTCGAAAAACCCTGTCTGCTTAAAGCTGTTAGAGAAAAGAGAATTCATGAATTACATGACAGCATTAGTCATCTAAGAGATATGCATGGTGGTGTGTGCTGGTATCTGGGGCAGAGAATTTGAGAATGGAAACTGAATACTATACCTTCTGGTACCCCATGTGGACTCTCTGCAAGTTGACCTGAAGCACATACTCTTGATCAGCATGTAACTTGATCCATTTTTTGTCATCTCGTCCATCTGTTGCCAAAGTTGGGATACACAGTTCATTCTGTCCCTCAGCTGAATCCCACGAGCCTTTAATGCTCAAGTCAACATCTATCACTGGCAAATGAGACAAGAAATTCCAAGCCTAAAAAAAAGAACAAATATGAAACCCATGTCAATTAAAACTGGATGATTAACTAGAAAATATTGTGTTCTGTTGTTTGAAAGCTTTATTAACATAATGAAGAGGATATAAATTTTGGGGTCATTATCTGAATACCTGATCTTATTGCTAATATTACCTAGTCAAACAGTTTATGAACTGGGATAGTCCTTTACCACATGGCAAAATATTCTGTTTTAAAATACTGGCCAGAATATCAGAATATTTTTGAGAATTATGTATCATGACACTCTTCTAACTTCTAAAGCAGAAGGCATATCTTGAGGATAAGAATTCAGGAACCTATCACCCAACCTGAAAAATGCTCCTAATATAAGCCAAAGGTATAAAGTGTTATTTTTAATTTGGTAGCAATCACTGAATATTGATAATCTGAAATTTTTTCAAGGCTTACTGACAATAAAAGTTAATTTTTCTGGATTTGGTTTTAGTTTTCTGAAAGGAAAGCATTTCATGGTGCACTTGGTTGAGTATTTGCTCTAGGAAGAATCATGCATTTTGGCATATTATTCTGAGAAAGCCAACAATGAAAGTATATGTCAAAGCAATGGATAACAATGAACTTTGATGGTTTCATCCCTGCTTTTTTAATTGAAAGATAGCAGTGGGAAATGAGGTTACAATTCCCAAGTGAAAGGACATTGCAAAAAGGCCCCAAAGCAATTTTATAATTAATTGCTGTTCTGGTTTCACAATATTTACTGTGATAGTAGTGCCAATATCCCAATAAAACCTTTGTTTAATCACAACTTTAACAGTTAATATCCTAAAAGTCTTCAAGGATGTGTGGAAACAATCTTTTTTAGTTTTTCCTACAAATTTACTTGTAAACTCTAACTTTGTTTTCTGAGATTTTTTAGTGCTTGTACAAGTACATCCAATTGAAATGAATTAGTTTGATGAACCAAATTATCCCTAAGGAATCTTTAAAAAAATGTAAATCCATGCATTATTTTTCAGAATTATTGAACATTTCAATTTCCAATCTATGCTAGTCTTGGCCATCTCAAATTATGACATATCATATCTTATTGTGAAATGATCACAACTTGGAAGCAGCTATCCATGCTGTGCTTCTAGATTGACTATGACAGGAAGGTACCTGCAGCACACCAATCACTGAGTGGAAATCAAACCCAAGAGTTCTTTTTAAGAGTATCCCAAGTGGGAAAGGAACATGATGTTATATAAATACACACATTCCTGTTTGAAATACTCAATGTTGTGAGGCAAAGCAAAGGCATTTTCTATAGAAAGTGAGATTTCACCTTTTTCTTCCCCATATTCTTGCCATCAAAACAGTTGCCAAGATAACTCCCTTTTCTAGCTTGGTGAGATATTATTTCACAAAGGCAGAATAAAAATGGAGTTTGTCTGTATAAGCTTTAACCTCTATATAATTCATGTTTTTGAACATACAAAGCATACATATTGTCTATTTGTGTGTGTGTATACACACATACATACATATATCTTCATGTATATAAAGCGTGAGCTATTTTTGAAGAAACTGCTAAGACATTTCAATACCAGCCAAACATATTTATCTGAGGATTAATCTTCATCTATTGAATCAGGCGAGAACACTGCCGTGCATACAATTATTTAATTAGCAACCAAATCCTCTGCCAGTCAGCAGTCGTTCCAGGCATACTGATGGGGCAGTAGATGCAAATCTCACAGTCGTACTGCTTTTTCTCATTACTACTGCAATTAGCACTTAAATTGATGCTTTAAACATACTAATTTCTGGAATAATTCAGGATTTGTATGTTACCTGGGATTGCCTCACAGCAGAGACGACACCAGATTGCTCTGCAAATTGAAGCACTTTTGAGCCAAATAACCATCATCATATCAGACAGAGCCAATTTGCATTTGGTTTTAAAGATAACAGAATGGCAATTTATGCAAATAAATTAAGTAAGTTTACTTCTGAGTTCTCCCTGAACTAATTATAACAATGTTCTAATTTTTCACCACATCTAAAACTTGGACTGAAATCAATGTATGTTATGTTAGAAATCTGTTGTTGTTAAAAGAAACCTTGTTTTGATTTAAATAAATTGTCTTTATTCAAAATTTTGATGGTAATTTAGTTAGAATACAGACATTTATTATGGATATTAAATTTTTTTGGGTGCCAGTTTTGGGTTCAACAGAAACTGAACAGTCAGGCAATTTTACAACCTGTTTTACTTTTCACAACCCAAGTACAAAAATAACTTCTTAAGAAAACCCCCCAAACCACTTGGTTCTAAGGTTTTCCTTCTTTCATATCTATATGTGCAATATGTGAATGTTATGTTTACTGAATGTTAATTTCGGGATACTTCGGACTAAAAATTGTTTAAGAAATAAAAGCCTGAGGTATGCAAAGTCTTTCTTGCCAATATGTAGTTTTTACCCTCTCAGAAACATGAAGGGATGACTCACATAGTTTTTCAACAGAAAATAAATTCATCTTCTTACATAAATCATACTGTGAGCAAAATACTGAGTTTCATTAAAAATTTTTTTGAAGTTCTAGGAGCATTGATATTGATAACATATAAAATCTGACAACATTGCTAAAAGAAAAAAAAACAAAATAAAACAAAACTGCACCCCTATCATCATTATAAAAAAATTTACATTGAAACTGGAAATGTGTTGGTTATGCTAAAAGCTGGTTCACACTTCCCAGGTGGTTAGGAAGCCAAAGTAATAAAAGTTACACAAGAAATGGGCTAAATTAGTGGTTATTAGGAATAAAGAAAAATGAGAGCAATAAATTGTAAAAAGGGCAAGAAAATACAATTAAAATTTAAAAAGGGAAAAATAAAACAAGGGACTAAAAAAAAGTTCGGAAAAGTTCTCATGTCAGTCCATTCTTCTGCTTCCATGTAGAATTCCAGATTATTCTGGAAGGTTTAAGGTATTAATTCTACAACTTTCTTTAACAATGGTATCCTTGGGACAAAGACCACATATCATTGAGGATGTTCTCACTGATACCACAAGGTTATTTTGAAAGGAATGCAAAACTATTCTTAAGATGGCTTCTATTCTTTAACTACAACACACACATGGAAGAGACTATTACCTGTGTAACATATGTAGTTTGAAGTTCTCCATTTACAATGGAATTGAATATTTTCTCTTTCCCTTCACAAGCAGCAATTAATTCAGGAAGGCACTCGATGGGACCTTGATAACCTCCAGGTGGACCTTTTCTTTTTCCTTGGTTCCATTTCCTGTGAATATAACAAAAGCATTACAACATAATAATTCTAGCTCACCATAAATGAAGATTATCTGACAAAGAGCTTATTCTATTCAACAAGTCATCAAGCATTTATTAAGCACTTAATATACAGATCAGGTACTGTACTTAAGCACAGGAGATACAAAGAAAGGCAAGAAGTTAAAGTGTGGAGAGGAAATCACACTAACATGTACACAAAATTTTTTTGACAATCCTGTATTATTTTTCATAGGAAATTATACTAGAAAGTGGTGAAACTTATCAGAAGAAGGCTAATTGCCAGGTGATGACTATTTTCAGTCATAGTAATTCATGAAGATTGTCTACTAGAGCATATGGAAGAGTGAACTGAATCACAGAAATTTTGATCCTTGAAGTACTGAAACAAGCTATTTCAAAGACACTTAATCCCTGAAGTCATAAAATAACTGCTGATTATTCTACAACTACAGTGAATGCTCAGTAAATATCTATGGGCAGTGAGTGAGTTTGTTGGGAAGTTAATTTCTTTCAGGATACAAATTTAGTATTTCTGGATGTGCATTAACTTTTTCAAGCTATTTATTAGTTTTACCACTTCTTGGGGTAGGCATTTTTTTTTATGGTCAAAAATGGACCTCTATACCAAAAGTTAGGACATACAAATCTCACTTGTTTAGGAGAAACAAATCCTATTATTTGTTTACATAATAAGCAACAAATGGAACAGTACTAACATTATGCCATTATGTAAATTGGGGTGGGGGGGAGGACTTTAGTCAAGGAGAGGAAAATTGGACCTAGAAATCACTTGTTGTGGAGAACTTCCGCGCAGAAACTCCCTCTATCAATGCAAGCTGGCATTTATAATCTAAGAGTTGCCTAAGATACAAAAGGTTAAGTGACTTGCCCATGGATACACAACCAATATGTAATAGAATTATGAGACAAAAAAACAGGTTTTCTTGATTCTGAAGTTTCCTTTTTTCCTACCATGTCACACTGCCCATCAGCTATGAGACATAATAACAACTAGCATTTATACAGAACTTCAAGGTGCATGAAATTCTTTATAAATACTATCTCATTTTATACTCATAACAACCCTAGGAAATTATCATCAGCTCCATTTTACAGAAAAAGAAAACCGAGGCAGAAGGAGGTTAAGTGACTTTTCCAGGTCAAATAGCTAATAAATACCTGAGGCTAGATTTTAATTTAGGCCTTCCTGATTCCGGGTCTAGTGTTCTAATCTACCTGTTGCCATCACCATTGCCACCATTTTGATTTCTTCTTTCAGTTGCCATTCATATATATGTGACCCCAGCATTAAATACATACTAGATATTACTAGTATCTTTTTCAAATGTTAATAAAACCACTTTGCTCTTGGTGTGCTATCTTACTCAATTTAACAGATTTTTAGATGGCCTTGGAATGGTCATAGACCAGTTCTCGGTTACTGCTCTTAAAGAATGTTCAGGAGTTCTCAGTACTTCTCACAATGTCTCATGGACTTGTGACATTGTTTTTAGTTACCAAGTCTTAACTGATAAAACGAGGTTATCTTAATGTCAAAGCATTTAGCAACATGAGTTTAAATGAAGACTATTTAACAATTCTAAAGAGTAATTTGTCAAGAAGAACTTTTTATCCAATTTTATGCATGGAAAAAAAATAGAGGCATGGAGAGGTTAAAATCTGATCAGGTTAAGTAAACATGCCTTTCATGTGCTAGGGAGGCATTGTGCTAAGTAAAAAGGATACAAAGAATGACAAAAGCAAAAAATCCCTGCTCTAAAGTAGCTCAGTCTGAAAGAGGAGATAATGTATAAACAAATATGTATAAATAGGCAAAAAATTGGATAAACTGGATAAAACTAGAGATATTCTCTGAGGGAAAGTGCTAAGATCAAGGAGGAACATGAGGTACTTCTTTCAGAAAGTGTGACTTTAGCAGATACTCCAATGAAGTCAGGGAAGCTTGGAGGTACAGAGCATGTAAGAAGTGAAACAGAATCCTACAATCTATGTTAGAGCCCTGGTCACAAAGACCCAAAGGGGTCTCTTTCTTTGAAATGAAGGCACAGTCTAGGATATAATGTGAAATTTAGTACCTAATTGCTAATTTTAATACAAACAAATACACACACACATATACACACATAAACATACACAAACAAAATAATTTCTGTACCTGAAAAGATGAAGATGGTGCTGCTCTATGTTTGGCAGTGTAAGAAGAGAAGAGTCATTTATCCATCGACCCTGGATTACCATCTGAATCAGACTGGTAATATTCAGGGCAGTTACCAACCAGCCTTGGTTTGCTGCAACATCCAACATTGCCTAAGGAAGAGAAAATACATACATATAAAAATAACATGACATCTTACTCTTGTGGCTAAACAGAAGAACCTTTGGAATTTGCTGCAGGTGTCTTTATTTTTCATTGTGTGGCTGAATTACACTATAAGACTCATTAGAGCCACTATCCCTTTTTAAAAGATTTAACCTTACTTTTCTCAGTGTGAAAAAGATAAGGTAAAATGATATTATAGCATCCTTCTTACTTTGTAACAAGTGACAAATTTGAAATTTGCTCTCTAATTGTTTTGCATTTTAAAAATTAATGAAAAAAAATCCGAATCAGAAGCCAGGTCATTATGGCATAATGCAACTATCTTCAAATATGAGAAAAGCTCATCTTATCGGAAAAGTAATGAAACATTTCCTGCAGGACCCATAATCAGGAGAAAGGAAGTAAAGCTGAGGCCTCTAAGAAAGCCACCAGGGCCCAAGGAAGGAGAAAATAAATGTTTGAACTTTTATCACCTGGCTGCGTTTGGAGTGATTATTACTTTCAACTGAAAGGCTGCCTCCAGAAACCTCCCCAAGAAATCTGCTCCCCCAGAGAACCATTATATTTTAAAGAAGAAAAACATCACAAAATGGAATAAGCTGCTTTAAGTAGATTTTCCTTCACTGGAAGTATTCTAATTTCCAGTTTGATGAGGGTTTGGTCAAGGATATTGGGGAAGGAATTCTTATTCAGATATGGGTTAAACTATACGGTCTTTAAGGGTGCTTCTATGAAATACCTATTATGTGAAAGGAACTAATGCTACTTCTTTTGAATAACATGAAAGAGATGACATAGAGAATATTAAATAAAATATGTAATATTGCTCAATAGCAACATGGTATATTTAAAAATTACCTTAAAATACACAGTATTTAGTACACTATTGGTTGTTCTGTTATTCTGTACCTACAAAGATATATGATTAGAAAGACTGATTTAAAATAATAAACAGAACTAAAAAAAAAAAAAAAAAACAATCTTGTTTCCAGTTCAACATTAGGAAAACAATCAATATAATTTATCATATTAAAAACCCAAACATCCAAAACTCATGATCATTTAAAGAGATACACAAAAAAAGCTTATGACAAAGTGAATCATTCTTTTATGCTAAAAACCCTATGTAGTACAGACCTAAAAGGATCTTAAAACACACACACACCATCTATCTAATATCCAAAATAAGCATTATTATGTGATGTGTATGCACTAGAGCCTTTTCCAATAAATATGGGAGTGGAAGCAAGGATATTCACTCTCCTCACTATTATCTAATTCTGGAAATGGTAGAAGAAGGAAAAAAAGATAGGATAAAAACATTAAACACATAAAATGGGTAAGGGGAAGATAAAACTAAAATGATTTGATGATGATATTCTTAGAAAATCCTAAGGAATCAGCTATGATACCAAGATAATAGTTTTACTGAATTTTCAAGTTACGAAATAAACCCTCAAAAAAATCAAACAGCATTTTAATGCAATAATAACAAAATCCAGAAAACAGAAATACAAAGGAAATTCCAATTCCAAATATCTACAAAATGAATAAAATACCTGGGGATCAACCTGCTAAATCATACAAAAGATTTATATATGTTCAATTATAAAGTTTTCCATAAAGAAGTAAATAAGTTAAACAGCTGGAGGAATATAGAGTGCTCATGGGTTATGCCATGCTGTTATAATAAAAATGATAATTTTCCAAAGTTAATTTATGCTTTTTAATGGAATATTATTATACTGTAATAAATTATTTAATGAATACATAGAAATATGGATTTATATGAACTGATGCACAGTAAAGTAGGTAGAGCCAAGAAAGCAAAACACCAATAGTTACAACAATGTTAATATAAAGAACCTTCCACCCCTCAAATCAAAAATGAATATAATAAAATTATACAAAGATAAAGTATTATTCTTGAATGAAGAAACATGAGAAGATAGTAATTACTGGAGAATCTAGTTCTTTGTGGATTTGAGTGGCCTTCAATTACAAATTCCATATGCATTTTTTCCATTGCATTCATTAGTTGTAATGATTTTTCCCCTCTCCCCCCATTAAAATACTATTAGTTACATAGGATATTTGGAGATGGGAGGCATAGAAAAGATGTTGGGGACATCTATGAAATTATAAGAGAAGACATTACTCAACAATAGTATTTTGAAAAATAAATTATTTTTCATGAAATTTAAGCTTAAATTAAAAGAGTAATCTTGGTACAGTCTTTTAAACTTAATATCAGCAAGAAGATAAAAACTTTTAGATTCCCCCTCTGGAAAACATATCCCTCTTTTTTCAGTGCAAATATCATAACTCGTGATCTCAAAAAGGTACAAACCCCTAATATTTCTAACTCATTTTACATGCTGCTAGTAGAAGGATGAAGAGCTATGCATATTAGTCTATACATTTAATCAAATGTTTTATGGACAAACAAAAGGCTGCATTTACTTAAGGCAAAGCTAAACAATGAAATCTTCTTTAAACAAAAGAATTGTTTATACAGGCAAATCCATTTCAATTAAATTAGACTGATTTTGGAGAGATGCTGCCATAAAGACATATGAGTTAGTAGGAGTCATGGTTAGACAGCCATATTACATTAGTAGCCTACAATGTGAATCTTAATAGATTTGGGGCATTCAGAATTGAGAGTAGCAGGGATTAGAAGTATCCAGTAAATGCTTAAAATGTCATTTTAATTGCACTCATTTCATTTATTCATGAACATGTTACTAAAATGTACATTTGTATGAACATGCTACTAAAATGTACATCTGTATGAACATATCTGGGAAAAGAATTTTAGAAATGCTTTTTTGGCAATTTAAAATTAACTGCTGAACAAATGTAACTACTTATCTACACTTATCTCCTTTTGAACTGTTTGAAAAATAATTATGAAATCATTTTATTTTTTTCTTTTCTGTTTTTTTCTAATTAAAGAAGTAAATCATAATCCTTTGAAAATAATTTTGCCTGAACTTAACTTTCTCAACAAATGGTCAAATCTATAGCTCCTATCTATGTTGTACACAATAGAAAAATAGCTTCAAAAAAACCATTAACTTTTCATAAAAGCTATCCACCTGTGAGGTCTGCTTACACAGCCATACAATAGAATGGACTGATGTTTCTAGGCTTCTGCTTATTGAATTTCATTGCAGAAAGTATTTGCTGACTAGCAAGAGTATGAAGAGAATAATTTTTTGAACCAATGATTTTACAACTCTGCTGTAGAACAGCCTATAAGAAGACAGTCCTCTAAATATAATGGAAATATATATGTTTTAAAATCCAGGGATAATTCAAATCTTATACTCCTCTCATACCCCTGCTGAGCTGATTGAAATCCATCAGTTTTCTATGAAGCAAACAGAATGAATCAAGGCAAACTCATACCCATGACGAGTAGAAACATATCCTATTCAGACAAATAAGCTATTCAGTGTTAAAGTAAAAGAAAGGAAAGGAGATAAACGAGTAATTAGACCCAATGAAACATCAATAGTTTATAAATAATTATAACATTGTACTCTAAAGTAATTTGAGTGATCTCAGTTTTGGTGTTAAATTATAATTTGGTTGGAAATTGTACCATATTGACAGTTTGCATACAAGTAGAGTTGGCTAAAACATCTGTTTTTAACTTTGAAGTTTTCCTGATGAAGCTGACAAAATTTATAGCATTTCTCAATAATTTTCCTTAGTAAAATCCAGATGCGGGACAGCAAGAAATAATGCTAAGTAACTGCTTACATGAAGTAAATAATATCAAAAGGCACAGAAATAAATTGGAAACTCTTAACTTTCCTTTCTCCAAAAAGAAAGATCAAGAATCTATGGTGGCAAGAGCATAGCACACAAGACAAGGGAAGTAGTGTATAAGCCTGGAAAAGGTCAGGTCCCATTAAGCCTTCATTTTCAAGCTAGTCTAATCTGAATTTAATAAAATAAAGAATCACAAACCTTTTTGTGCAAAAGAGTAGCAACAAGAGGCTATGCTAGGAATAGCTATAACTTGCAGTTAAGTGTCTAACGCAGGCTTTGAAGATCTTGCAAACTTTAAGTCTGACCATCCAATGAGCCATCTAGCTAGCTACTTGATTTGTAGGATGGTTAGAAGGAAGGTGAGATAAAGTGAAATAAACAAAAGTCAAATTTATTCATCCAATAAATATTAAGTGACTACTATGTGCAAGGCATAGTGAGCTAGGAAATGATAAGAAGTTATTGAAAAAACATTAAAAAGCAGATGAAAATAGGAAATTGGATCATGTTAATGGTAGAAGGAAGTAAATGAAAAACATGGAGAACTGACAGAACTTGGTAGTTGACTGGATATAGAAAAGCAAAGGTATATAAGATAGCTCACAGGTTTTGACCTTAGATTACTAAGGGGATGGTGCCAACATTAAAGAAAGAGAGTGCTAGATCTGAAATCAGAGGAGTTGGATTCAAATCTTAGTTCTGTCATTTGTTCCTTCACTTCTCTCTATGCAGTTTCCTTAACTATAAAATGAGGACTACTACCATCTTTTTCAGTTTTAAATTTGTGATCCTATGTTCCTAACTAGTGTGCTTCCTCTTCCATAAGGTGACAAATTAGTATTCTTAAAATAGTGCTCTATGTGATTATAAATTTCAGTGGTTTAGCTTTTAATACTAAATATAGTCCAGTTTTTAAAGTCTTCTATAATCTGGCTCCCATCCTCTTTTCTAGACTTATTTCATATAAATTCTTTTCACATTTTTTTCTATGTTCAAGCCAGATTGCATCAGGTTATTAACATAACTCAATGGGATACTTTCCATTTCTGTGCCACAGCAGAGTTGTTCCCTCATTTCCACTATGCTATTTCTTTAATTTCTACCATATAGAACAGAAGTTAAGAATGAACAAAGATGCTATCTCATGGAGGAAGCCTCTCCTGATTACAATATGCTTGCTACATGATAATTTTTCTCACTCATTCACTCTATATCCTTAATTATTAGTTTGTTAGTGTTGTATATCTTACATTTACTTTTAGTGTATATGTTGTACCCAACTCGCAGAATGTAATATCCTTTGGGGCAGAGGCTATTTCATTTTTATCTTTGTGTCTTTAGAATCTATGCATAGTGCATTTAATAGTTGGTTGACAAATGACTGTTAGATTCAAATGAATGATCAGAATTTCCTTTTTGGTAGATCAAGAAATAAGTACTCTATCTTTCTGTTTTTATCACTATCATCAACTAACTTCCAGAAGTCATTGTCTTGTAAATTTCCTTTATGACTTTTAACGCTAATTCTTCATTCTGACTTTACATGTTTTGTTTAGGAGCACCCCCACTCAAGTAGTCTCCTACATTCAAAATTTTCCTGTTATCTTTAACTCCTTCTTTATTCTCATATTTAACCAATCACTTAGTTCTGCCAATTTTACTTCCACAATAGCTCTTGTATCTCTACTCTTCTTTTTATTTGTGTTGCCATGCTGGACCCACTGCAACAGCCTTTTCATAGATTTCTTTTGTTTCTGGCTTATCCTCCATATCACTGCCATTTAAACTAATAAGCTGTACAGATCTGATGTGTCACTCAGTCTGTTAAAAACTTTTCAACAACTCCTTCTTTATTGCCTACTCAGTAAAGTTCAAGTTCTTTAGTTGGTATTCAACGTTCTTCACAACTTGCTGCCACCTTAATTCCAAACATCTCATAGCATACTCACTACCAATAAATAATAATAAAAAATAGTAATGATAGAGTATTTATGAAAACACTTAGAAAACAAATTATATCGTTTGACAAACACAAATGCTCATTAATGAGATCATAATTCTATCAAAGAAAGGTATAAGGGAGCTATAAACCTAAGTCTCTTGCTTTCTTGCCTGGTTTTGATCATGCTTTTCCCTCTACTTATGCTTTCCTTTCCCCGTTTAAACCTATGGGATTCTAACTTATACTTGAAGTCTAACCAAAATACCAACCCTTGTGGGAAAGTTTCTTTAATTTTTCTAGTTGTTAATGAACTATCCTTCTTTTTATCTCACTTTGTTTTTCTTTATAACTCATGTATTTCTTTGATGAAACTGTGAACCCTTCAGTAGGCCTCTTTAGGTGCTCAATCTCTTCATGTCTTTTCATCCTGTGTGATTTTTTTTTTTTTTTGGGGGGGGGTAATAACTCCTCCAAAGAAGGTATAGTTCTTTTCAGGCTATTTGTTATCTCACTGTATATTCTGTTTTATTTTCTACTCCTAACACAAAAGTCATTCATGATACTTTTTGTAGTAATAAACAGTAGCTTACTTTATATTTACCATGTGTATTTTCATTGCTCTTTGGGAGGCCTTTAACTTGTTTAAGATTTTAGGGTATTTTCTGATTGAGCCCTATAGAATCATTGGTATAATTATTGTGTTAAGAGATAGACTTGTTTTTTTTTTAATTAATTAATTTATTTTTATTTAGCATTGGGCAGTGAACAATTTCTCAAATGTGCTCCCTTGTTGGTTCAATTCATTGGTTATTTCCAGGGGCAGGATGGCATAGGAAAGTGAGTTCTGGATTAGAATTAAAAGACTTGGGTTCAAATCTATCTCTATTTTTCATATTTGCAATCTTGAAATTCTCTCAAGGTCTCAGTTTCTTCATCTATAAAATAAGGCAGCTAGATGAGATAATGGCTAATATCCCTTGTAACTCCTATGAACAAGGGTCTAGACAAGATATGCATACTGAGGCATATACTAAATAAACTCTATTCAAATGTAAGCCATAATTTAGAAAATATTTTTTTTAAATCCATATTGCTATTGTGGGTGGTTAGACTGCTGTCTTTCAAATGAAGATCTCAATGACAAGTTGGCAAGTTATTATTGTGTTCTGGGGCTATATAAAATCAATACAATGCCATTTGCAAAGTAGACCAACTAGCTAAGTATCATAAACAGAAAATCCCTCTTTTATTTAAACTCTGCATAGGGCATACTCTATGATACTTTACTTCAGCATGTCTCTGTTTTATTTCTTGCTTGATAATGATATTCAGCACAATATTGAACAAAGTTAATTTTAATGGTAACAGCTCTAGAAGACTCATATAATTACAGAGATGAAATGGAGGCACTTTGAGGAGAGTCTTTTAGGTAACATATTCTTTACAATACTTCCTTGAAATCATTAAATAATAAACATGATTGGATCGTCTATGTTCTTTATGTTTCAGTCAGTGGTGACAAAAATTTACTGTAAGAAATTGTTTTTGAAAGTCTTTTGTTTCACTTTCAAAATTTCTTCTTCAATGTCCTTGTTTTCTTGAATAGAACATTTTTTGTTTTATAAAATTAAATGAAAACATATAGTTAGGTATCTGCCTTATGTCTTTTTGTAGGCCATGACTTCCACTCCTGCTGTTAGGTAAAAGTACAGTCGATGAGTATTTCCAATCTTTTGAATGCTTTAAAATTGTCTTGAGTGCTTTAAAATTGTTTTATCATTAGAGATTTCTTCCACATGTATATCATCAAACCCCGTGTCTTTTCTTGATTTAATTTTCTCAAGGGACATTACTACTCTTTCAGATACTGAGGTGGTCGAATCCAAAAGTGGTGATTCTACTCTTGTCAATGGGATCAACACTCACCCCCACCCTAGCAATATTGGTAGATCTGGCCCATTTCACATCTATCTGTTGTTTTCTCTTCCCTCTTTCCAGTTTTACTTACAGATGGCTCTCTTGATGATGTGGCTTAGCTAGGTTTACGTCAATCTTTTTGTATTTAAATGCTTTCATCTATCTCTATGTATGTATATCTAATTTATTTATTTTAAGGGCATGTGAAATAATATAGAATGCCATCTTTTTTCTAATCTTCTCCACAATATTTTGTGAATGTTTATATCAGTGCTGCCCTTGGCTGCCTCATCATGACAAAGATATCAAAAGAGATAGTTTCTCGGATCTTCTGGTCATCCTGTGGGTGACTGCTTTTTGCTCTTGAAAACTCTTCTCAAAATGGTAATGGATTTAATTTCCCTGAATAAGTTTATTGGATCAGAAATGAAAAGGTGTGAAGCATTTTAATCTTTTCTCTTAGGTTAGAATTGTTTTTGACCTTTACTTTATCCCACACAAAGATATCTGATATTTAAAATGACTGCATGTCAGAGATTGGTTATTTTCAGTTTAGTCCAATTTAATTTTTTTTTGGCGGGGGAGGGGGGGGGAGGAGGGGCAATATCAGTCAAATGTAGAAGAGTGAAATCAGCTGGCAAAAAGGCCTGATGAGAGGGGAGATTAGAGTAGATAGCGGCTGAATGCTTGTTAGGATGAGTAAGGCTAGGTTAGAAAGGGATGAAAGTGTGAGAGGTGTGATCTTGTCAAGGAAGGGATGTGTGGATACAATGACTATTACCTGTATTATTCATATTTCTTGTGTTATTTGCAAAAAGTACAGAGGAATTTCACTAACTGATAAGGGAGGAGAAGAGATGAAGAAGAGGAATTCTGTCATCAGAGAAATTTGTAGAATAAACCAACCACAATATTTTTAGTAGAATGTTTGTGAGGTGATATACTGTACAGGCTGGGGTGTGTGTGTGTGTGTGTGTGTGTGTGTGTGTGTGTGTGTGTGTCCCATCCACTAGTTAATGTGAAAGAGGATCCAATGGTTCTTTAATATGGTATCTGAGGTTCTGAACTTTGTCTTGAAAAACATCAAGGTAGAGGAAGTCATGAAGTTTTTTTTACTTAAATGTAACAGTTTTTGGCAGAGTCTACACTAAAATCATGTAGGAGGTTTAGTCCATTTTCCAGGTATTTCAGTTGTGGCTTTACTGTTTAAATAGAAAACTAAATTAATTGCATCACACAAAAGAAAGAAGGAAAAACTGGATTCAAAAGAACCTGAGAAGGTACACAGTCAGGTTCTTTGTGTTTACCTTGAATCTTCTGCAATTATCTTCCTAGAGAAATTTTCATTGCATCTAAAGTCAAATTCATGTACATAGGGCATATAAATAATTTCTTTAAAAGCTATTATAGAAATTATTGATCTTTAAAAACTTTAATCCAGAGTTTTTCCTTCTTACTTTTGCCTAACAATTTTGACTTACATTTGCTAACTAAATTGTACATGCATTCAGCTTTTCATGAAAACTTTTATGACACATCAATATATTTCTCAAAACTAAATAGTTCTTTTCATCATAGATAGTTCATAAAAGTTAGAACTGGGAAATAGATTAGAGAACACTTGATCTCAAACTCACATTTTAAAAATTAAGAAACAAATTCAATAAAGTTGTGATTTTTTTCATTGAAGGGCTTTAAGCAGACTGTGGAACTACTTGTCAAGTGTGTTATAATGGACTAGAGGCCGCCAAGGTCCTTTTCAAAATTCTAAAATCTGTAACCAAAGTTCTGAAGTTACACTGGTCATAAGTAATAGAAGTGATATTTGCATTCCAGTCTTCAAAATCAAGTTCTCTTTGTAATACAGTGAGAAATGTGTGAATTTAATTCCATTTGAGGCTACTTTGTATTTATTTCTGAGCCACTAATTGAATTTTACTTTACATTATGAGTGCAAAAAACATAAATCTAAAATGTTTAAAATAATTGTATTTCTTAGTTAATACTGAGAATAATATAGAGAATTATATTATTCAACATCTTTTAAGTAGAATTAATACTTTAAAAATTACATTTAATTTTAAAAACAGAAATTTTGGTCACTATAGTCATTATGCTTAATGTAAATGAAACAAATTCATTAAAAACCAATTAGATTAGCTATTATTTCATGACATTTTAAAAAGATCACATATTCCAAATAACACAAGGGAATTCTTATGTAATTACACTAGATATTATGTAAAGTACCTTTATATTATGATCTTGTAAATTTTGGGGAAATAATCAATATTCTTTAGTATTTTTCAATATATATTGATTCTATATCTTTGACCTAGATCTGTAAAACTGGTGCAAGTTAGCATTTAAAAAACAAACAAACAAACAAACAAACAAACAAACAAAAAAACTGAGGATGAAATTTAAATTTAATAAACTAAAAAAAAGAAAAGAAAAAAAAGCTTTACCTTGTTAGGGCTACATAGGATGGGACAGATGGCTCTTCTTTCTTTTCTTTTTTTTTAAACTGAGCCACTACACTAGCCTCTTAATATTCAATGGACCCTTATTTTTTCATCTCTGCCCTCTCATGCCCCCTCCTATACCCCAAGTTTTAAACATCCCTTTTCTCTGATTTATGGTATATTCTCTAGACAGTCCTTGAATGTATCTGGCAACAGTATCACAGAAACTAAAAATTTTGAAAAACTAGATCTCATGCATTCCATTGTAATAGTACCACATATATTTGAAAAGCTAAGAAAAGTATATTAGAAAAAATGCAAATTTTCTTAGTTCATTATGAAGAAAAGATTTTTCAATCACTTTCCAAACCCAAGTGCTTGATTTACAAGAGTATATAAAAGTAGAAAAACAGGTACAAAAAGCTCATGTTGACAAATATATTAGTGAAAAACTAAAAGTACAAATACAAAAAAATTCTCACCACCCTCCCCAGAAAAAAACACCCCTTGGTTTTAGCTTGATAGCTTCTAGTAGTTTAATGATATCAAGAAAAGCAGAAAAAGTTGTCTCAAGGAAAAATACAATCCTTAAAGATTCAGGTTAATGTCAAAGTAATGATACATTATTCTGTCAATAATTAAAATAATAAAAGTACATTTTTGAGAATCCTTTTAGGTAGCAACAGTTGTTCACAGTAACTTTTCCCTGAACTTTTAGCCTCAGAAGGTTAGCATTCAGGAAGCTCAGCTGCTGTCTAACAAACTTAATTAATCAAAAAGTCATTTCCGAGCTGTAACTATGAGTAAAAGCGCTTCAAGTGCGCTAGCAAGCATACAAGTTAATCAAAATGCTAATGCAGTACAAATTAAAGTTGTGATTAACATTTCACAGTAGCTGCTTAAGTGAATTGATCACACAAATGGGTTAAGCATTACTCATTTCCTACAGCCCCAAACGGGAAAAGGTTTTGTTGGTGGGCAAGAAAAGAGGAAACTGGGGATAGGAAGATTCTTCATAAGCAGTATCACATCTTCAAAAAACCATCACCAAACTGCCATACAAAAGCTTCTAAGTAAAATCACACTACTCGGGAGAAGAGGAGAAGGACTTTGGAAGTGGAAAGGGAGGTGGGTGTAGGTGGGTAGAAGAGTTCTAGAATGCATTTTGCTATTAAATCTACTTGATTATTAGCTAATGCCTTTAAATTTGCATAATGGACAATAGGTTGCTTCTGTTTTTACCTCCGGCTTTGGAAATTCTGAAATGTACTTTTAAATAATGGAAAGCATGCTGGACTTGGGAATTAGGAGACTGGAGTTCAAATCCTGACATTTTTGTACTAGCCTCATGGCCCTGGCCAACTCACTTTTCTATAAAATAAGAATAGAAAAATATATATATATATATCATTTACCCTATTAGCTTATTTTGAAGACTGTTTTATGTAAATGTGAATAATTATTAGTCTCTCATTTTCCAAACAAGAAATCAGAGAACTGAAAATAACTTCCCTAAATCTACATAGCTGATCAGTAGGTGCAAGAAAAGTAAGAACAAGATCATAGTTCTCCTCATTTCCTAATCCAGAGCAAACAACAACAACTATATTATATTGTCTTTTAAATAATATATAATTTTATTTAGTAGTCTAACTATGTAATCCATTCAATTCTGGAAATTAATTAATACTGTAGTATCTATCTCTTCATTTCAAGTTAATTCAATAAACATTTATTAGATATTTGCTTTGGGAAGCATAAAGTAATTCTGTTGGCTTATCTATAGGAATTTTTTTTAAAAGTCACTTATATGGATTTATTTTAACTACCTTTAACCACAACATTTTCTGAAGATATTGAACAAGGGATTTGACCAAGTACTTCTTTTGTAAGCCTAGAGATACTTGGGACATTTTTCTTGCAAACTGTATTTGATTCGCTAATTCTAAACTTTGTTCATGTAAAAGGTCTTAACATCCCTCAACATATTGGTATCCTATTGAATCTGTGCTTACCTCATTTATAGGTAGATACTCCTTAAAGGCTAAGGCAGTTTTATTCATTTTATCTTGGTAAAATTAAATATCTCTGTGGTTTTATTTACTAGATATGGAAGTTCTTTGCTAATATAAATGGAGAAGTAATTAAAGCCATATTCATTTTCAAAAAAAAAAAATGTGCCAATGAATAAAGACTGAATTTATCCCCTCTTCTCAGAATTAAATACATATTTTCTTGAAGATGGAATAGAGTAGTTTTAGAATAAGAGAATAGTAAAGACGAAGAGTATTATCTGTTGCTATCTGAAATGCATAAAACTTTTACATGAATATTAAATGCTATCACAGACAGGGATATCAATTTATTATATTTGATATTTTGTTAAGTAAGCTGTAAGCATAACAATTAAGGTAGCTTTTATAAAAATTGTTATATTCCTCTGAATAAAGTGGTTATCAGAGAATATTATTGGCCTGCTTGATATTGACCCAAGCATAAAAAAGAGGCATATTAGAAATCAAAATCCATTCAGCTAAAATAGGTAAAAATAGGGTTTAAAAAAGGCAAAATATACAGAAAAAGATAAAGTAATCTTAGACTTTTTTACTTTTTTAAAATACAAATTCCTTGAAAGCAGAAATTTCTTAGGTATTGATTATTATAATAATAGTGGTTAGTATTTGTACAGAGTTTTGAAGTTTACAAAATGCTTCATGTATGTCATATTACTTGGTCTATATAACAGCTCTGAGAGTTAGATCCCATTTTATAGATAAGGAAACTGAAGCTGAAATAAACGAATTGCTCAGGTCACACAGGTCATTAGTAGATGAAACAAGATTTCAACTCAGGTCCTTCCTGACTGCAAGTCATCTGATTAAAGAAAAGATGCGCTAAGGTTCTGGTGGCTTAACATTAGAATTGTCATTGGCACTAAACCACTGGCATTTTATCACTACTGTTTCTTCTCTAACTTACAATACAATTAAATTAAGGACTCACAAGATGGGAATAAAATGATTTATAGGATTTGTTCAAAAGACAGCAAAAGACAGTTTTATTTTTGATACTATTGGTCATTTACTATATTTCTATTATTTAATGCTGCTACTAATGCTATAAAGGTGACAAATACATGTCATAGTGCATTGGTACTGGGATTTGGGGTTAGGAAGAGACTGAGTTCAAATTATATTTTATCTACTTATCAGTTGTGTGACCCTGGGCAGGTCATTTAGCTTGGCATTCTGTACATATTTGGTATTTAATAATTTTAATTGAATTAAATCCTTGGGTTTTTTCTAAAAAAATTCTTTATTTTCAACAGAGATATTCTGATGACTTTAAAATTTAGAATTTTTTTCTTTGGAAAACTGAAAATGTTATGTTTTGTTTTACAGAGGAAAAAAAATCTGCTTTCATAAAATAACATCCCTATTTAGGGCTTTGGAGAATATTATTGTTAGAACCTTTTAAAAACTATGTTGAGTTTTCATAGTGACAAACACATAAATTCACTTTTGGTCTTTGCACTCACTGGTCAGAGGAAATTAAATTAAAGACCTGATATAAGCTATACTGATATAAACAATGTTTATATATAAATTATTAAGCTTAGATGATTTTCATAAGTTTGCTTGATAAATTAATGTCATGAATGGATTTTAAACCCATTTCTCTAAAATCCTTAAAGTTCAAATTTACACATTAAAAATGACAGAAACAGAGTATGATGTGCAGATTAAAAATTCTTATCACTTTAAAACTTTAAAAGCTTCTCTAAAATTAGTTCAAGTAGGTCCTTAGACAACATATATACATACCTATCTCCAAATTTAAACTTAGACTTTCTAGCTTGGTAAGATCTTACAGAGATTATGTTCCAGGGGTACAGCTTTTTAGAACTTAAGGTCAGTTTTATGTCACAGAAAACTTTAAGAGACATCACATCAATTCTGAGTTATTTTAGCTTTCTAATCATCCATTCCCTTGTCAATTCAGAAAACAAATATAGCTCAGTAAGCCAACCAAACCACTGGGCATTTCCTTTCTCCAGTCTTAGTTTTGTCATTTGTTGGGCAAGCTTTTAGGTCAGTCATAACTTCTTGGCATATCTCATCAGTGAGATACAAATACAGATAATGGCATTGATTCTGAGGGTTAATATAAAGGCCTTTTTCTTTAGTATACTAGCATTAAAATGATTTCAGTTCATATATCAGGAACTATGGATACATTTTATTAGCTAATGTAATCAAGAAAAACATTCGCAGAGGTAAAGGACCAAGATAACGAATTACTACGTAGAAAATAGCTAAAATTTCTCAAAATAGCTGATAATGAACAAAGTACAAAAACTGAAAATATTAGTCATATCTAAAGTTTTATAGTATGTATGCTGATAGAGTGTGTGTGTGTATGTATGTTTCTCTCCTCTTCCTCCATCACACACAGGGAGGGAAGGAAAAAGAGAGAGAGAGAGATAATAGGGACTAAGATACTACTGCCAAGAATACTAAAATATAAAAAAAGTAGAAAAAACACATACAATCTTAATGATAAAGGATTTGTTGGGGTAGGGGGTGGGGTGTTTAATGGGTATATCTAGGATATTTTTGAGTTGGGAAAATACAATGACCAAATCCTTTGTAAATGATTGTACTAAGGTGTCCATAATATAAAAGTGTCTCCTTCTAGTATGATAGTCTATGAACTAGAGGCTAACAATTTTCAGGGAATCAGAATTTTCATACTTTTGAGAGGGAACTATGAAAATATCACTAAGAAACTTCTAAGAACTTTAAAATATCAAGCTATGTCTTTTAGTCCCAGAATCTTTATTTACTTTATAAACATTAATATATCATCTGTGTAAGGTGTTAGTTATGCTCAGGCAGCAGAGGTTAAGTGACTTCCCCAACACCTTAGACTGAAGCAGCACAGGAGCTGACTTTATGGTTAATCCTGTTCTCAGACAGACTACAAGGTCATGCCATTGTCCCGTGAAGGTATAACTTTCCATCAGCCTGAATAATTGCTGCCTGAAAAAAAAACCCTTGTTTAAACAAATGCTTACAAAAGCTAGAGTATGCATATGCCTATTGAAAGTTGTAGTGCCAATGATTTAAGATAGTGAGTTAATCATGGAAAAATTTATCAACTCTTTAGTTTTCCATCAGTCACCTGAATATTTCTTTCCTCTTCCCTACTGATTTATCTTAATCACACGTTTGGAGGGTAAAGAGTTGTGAGAAGAACATGATTTAATACACAGATCTGAATGACATTTCTTTATAGCTTTTATAGTGTAAGGATGTAGATCCTCAAGTTGAAAAGAAAAGGCTGGGTCACCAAAAAAAAAGGTTTAACATTTAAGATTATCAATGCTATTGCTCTTAAAATGATAACATAGGATCAAGAAGAGCCCATGTCTCTAAGAAAAAACTCCATAATAGAAACTAAAAATCAAACAAAAAATTAAAAAAAAAAAAAACAATTTGACTATACCTTTCTTCTTTATCATTTGCTTATAAACTGACTTCTTTGTAATCATCCTATTATTTCAATTTTTCTATACTATTAAGACCTGAAGTAGAGGCATGATTCTCTTATAATAAAATAAATTCAGGACATATAACACATATGTAACATATATCTGTGCTTACTTGTAGGTTTATAAATGTACTTAAAAAGTTTAATTCCATTTACAAGTCTTTTCATTTCAGAATTCTCCAATGGTCAATGATTAGGGGGAAAAATGACAGTGCTTATATCAAGTGCTTTCCACTGCTAAAACTTAAGGATTTTTAATCTTAGCTTATAAAGAATGACTAATGAGGAACAAATAATCTTTTTGAAGACATAAGCCATGTGTTAATCACAAAACAATATAAAAAATATTTACACCTGCTAGAACCATGTTTTCTTTTTGTTTCCTGTGTTTAACAGAGTTCTTCACAGACACCCATTAGTATAAGAAAACAAAAGATATTCATTTTAATGGATTTTTTTCATGTTTTAGAAAAAAGAATTATTTAAAAATCTCTCCATATAAAATGAAAACTAAGAAAGTATTTTTTTTCACATAAGACAAATTTAGCAGGGAGTTTGTATAATCTTATTTCTAAGAAACTAGAACTTAAACAAGAATTTAAAATATTAAACTCTTGTTACATGCAGCAGATTATAGTATTCTTAATGGTACTTTGCTATAAATTAAGTAAAAAATGCTAAGCTTAATCTGTATTTTCACTGAAACTAATTTCTAATTCTCATCAATAAAATAATAAAACTGATATGTTAGTCTTAAAGAAAAAGACAAATAGATACTTCTTTGAATCAATATCTGCCAATTTGTTTTTGCTAAATATTCAATTTATTTTAAACACTTATACCAGATTTTCACATTTATGGATTTCTTAATTATTCTTATTTTTATTTAATTCACCAACTCTGATCATAAAGCAGAAATAAAAATTTAAAACTAAAGCATATTTTCCTTTGATATTGAAAAATGCTATAACGCACACAGAAAAAAAATAAGTATAAAAATTGACTGTCATACCTGACATACTCTGACAGCTTGGTCCAATACCGTTTTAGTGTCGGTGCCATAATCTGGGCATGGTAACATAGCTCTACTGAAATGAGCTTGAAGAAGGAGATGTGATTTTGTATGGGAATTGTCAAATGAATGAGGATTTACTTCAATGGGGAGATTCCTTGCCAGTTCACTGTTCATCTGATCTTCATTGTGCCTTACTGGCAGATCTGCATATTCTTCAGCATCCTTAAAAACAAAACGGGAAAATTATACACACATATACACAAACGTGTTGTGACCTAAAAATAATTAGTTGTTTTGCTTTTGATTGTACATTGAAACAACTTGTGCAAATCAGGCCTACTGTCATATTTCTTAGACTTTTGCTTTCTTAAAACAACAGTTTTGAATGTTAACATAATCAGTGATGATATACAGTTTTTTGGATTATCTACATTTATTACTATGTAGCATATAACTTAAAGCTGATTTTCTTCTATATAAATTACATGAGGGAAAAACATTTTGAAGTCATTCATATCTTGGTTTCTTTGGTTTCATTCTTCTGTCTTTAAAGTCATATTCAGTAAGGCAAAACTCTACTAGCCTGATAGTCTAGGCACACTTTTATGAGGTTTGTTAAACCGATAGAAATACAGAAATACCCTATTTCACAAATTTAAATCTACTCTGGGGAAGAAGCTCTACCCCACATCACTTAACAAACACCTTGTGTGAATGACCATCGATTTCAAGGGCCACTGGTCTTTCTACTACTACATAATCTTTCTAACTCTACTGCCATGAAATCACCTTTAACCATCTAACACAGGGACTCTTAATATTTTTTGTATCAGAATATATATAGGATATAAAAATTTAGTGAAAATAAAAAAAGTTAGTGAAAATAAAGATGTGATTTTTTTTTTTCTCCTGCTATCCCAGTTACACATCCCCTGAAACCTGTGTACTGGCTCCTGGTTAAGAAATGGTCTAGGGAATATTTTTCTTCCAGCAATTAGATAACTACAGAAATCAGAAAGTTGATAATGTTATAAAAATATAGTTTACTATTTCATTAATGAGAGTGTGCTATGTTGTAGAAATATGTAGGCTTCTTTGCATATTATATTTATTTATCTATGTATTACATACACACACACATACATAGATAAGCTCTAGCTATTACTGTTGTGTGAATCTGGAATCTTACTTTCTAAAAAGCAATTATTTGAGATACACCCCATTGCCCTTGATAACTGAGCTATTCTTTACATATAGTTTTAACTAAATCAATCATTTGTTCTACAATTATCCCCTTTTTCCTGATTTATTTGATTCACGTTAACTCTTGGATGTGAAGAAAATACTGATGGCACTCCTTTGAGGTTTCATTATATGATATTCAGTACTCTGTAGTATTCAGTATATTTCCTTTCCCACCCTTCATTTTGTTCTATGCATAAACTTTAATTTTTATTCGTCTCACTCGGTTAATGTTAGAATTTTTGTAGAGAATGAAACTGTGGAGAAGTTTTAAAATTAATTTGATTAGACCCTTTAAATTTAATATGCACATATATTTTAATACTTTATTTCAATGAAAAAGTGAGAATAGAGTAGAACAGAGAAAAATGTTAGAAAACATGGTGCAGTAATAAGAAAAGAGAGAGGTCAAAGGCTTCTGCAAATTTCAAAACTACCTATATCAAAGATATGCTATCTTTGAGGAGAAAGTACAAGTGAGAATGAACTAACATCACCAAAAAAAAAAAAGAAAGAAAGAAAAAGACATTTATTATATTTTAACAGATTGGAATTCCTATTTGATGATACTTGGCTTGTTGAATAAATCTCAAAGTCAATACTAAATAAGAGTAAAGGAAAAATGAATAAAGTATGATGGGTAATCACAACCATATCTTGATCTAAATAAGCTGTGGATGATGAAAATGGGAAAAGATATCAGAGAAGACACAAAGGTATTAACATTTACCAAGAGAATTTAACAGATATCAATGAATCACAAAGAATAAAGAGTCTGTGGACCTGGCTGTTCACACCAAAACCAAACACTGGAGAAAATTCTGCCCAGGAGCCCTCTCTTCTAATTTGTGAACTTCCTTTACCAGAATACTATTTCAGGAAAGAATTTTCTTGAAACACTTCCCATTTTTTGGTGATCTCTTCCACAGTCTCCTAATCAGGTCTAGATTATTCTTTTGCTTTATTCAGTTCTATAGTTATGAATTAAGATAAAGCAAACATTGTCAACTAAACCTAAATGATGAGTGGGGCCACTAAATTTAGACTCCTCATAATTCTCAATGTACAAAATGAGGAAGTAGAAATAGCAGTAGAGAAAAAGAAGAAAAAAAAAACACACTGGACTTGATGGAATATATGCTAAAGAGGAAACTGGCACAACCTAGTGGGCATAAGCCTATATACATATATGTACACACACACACACACACACACACACACACACACACACACACTTATTTATTTTGCTTCAGGCTTAGCAAAGTGCTTGACAAACATTTTCCCCACTGTATCCTCAACAACCCTGGGAGGTAGGTACTATTAATATCCCTATTTTACAGATGAAAAAGTTTAGGCAAAAAGAAGTTAAGTGACTTGCCTATGGTCACACAGTTAGTCAATGTCTTGAGCCAGATTTATGTTCAGGTCTTCTAACTGATTCCATGTTTATTTACATTGTACCATTTAACTGCCTCAAGGTATATGAAAGATGGAAGAATACCAAACTTTTGGGGGAGGAAAATTATGGGATTTTATTATTGTTCCCCTGGCCCCTAAAAAAAGGTACAGAGAAAATACAGTAACTCCTTTCCCACCTGCTTACTTTCCATTTTGTATGATTTTTAAAAAAAATCTACATAGTTGCATGCATACATATATACACATACACATATATGTCATATATACAGTCAGTATATCTATCTATCTATCTGTCTGTCTATCTATGACTTTCCTTCATGAAGGCATGGGAATAGAAAGGCTTTGCAAATAATTTTTTATGGCAGAGCAAATATTTATAGGCACACGATTAACTGAAATGTCTAGTGAATTCAACATCCCACCATGCTTACAATTTGACTATAAAAAAAACACTTGATTTTGTAGAACCAAATGCCTCATTAATATAGGTTTCTCAAAGAATGTGTCTTCCTTGCATATATCTGTTGCTTCTCACATTTAGAAATGTCCCACGAGCAAACACTGCTTTGCTTTTGCCAAGACGTTAGCATATGTTCTTGGCACATAGTAAACACTTAATACATTTTTATTCATTCATCCATATACCAAAATTAAATCGTTTTTTTTTTTTTTGGTGCCACAATCCTAGACAATACTCAATTCAGGGACAAAATGGAAGACATATTACTCCTAGATGGTGAAGTCTTCCAGATGCTCCTATTTGGGAGTAACATAAACTGATTTTATCAAACTCCAAAACAACATAGATCCTCCTAAATGAGATTTTTAAAATTATTCAAAAGAATTTATGTAAATTCTAGACAGGAAAAAGTGGATGTAAAATGTTTATTACCCATACTACAACAGAGTTAGGCGTGTCACAGAGACTATCAAGAATGGACACCTCTTTTACCTATCTCTTAAAAATAGATATCATCTAGAATTTTAGAATGGACAATAAGTTGGACCAAGAACTGAACAGGAGCAGAAAAAGGTGGATCACTTTTGGAAAACTATATAGTGTTTTAATGACCCCAGAACGATTCCTGAAGCAAGGGTCTATTTCTTTTTAACACATTGTTCCGGTGATGATGTATAGTTATGTCATTGAAAACATATTCTCAGAGAATTAAAATAGAGGATTATTGAAGGATCAATAGAAAGATGCATACTAGGATTGAATAGGCAGCATATGTTGCTTATGAAGTACTACACATAAGACAGGTATAGGATATCATCAGAACCAAATGATGGAATGGGCTACTCATATATGAACAAGGGATAACTAGATAGTTCATGTGGATTGTCAAGAAATTGAATGGACAATCTGCATCATGTTGGCTGGATCCCTTATTAAGCCTCACATAAGATTCTGAACCTCTTTTCTATATACTTATTGCATATGATTAATATGGTGGTTATTTGTGAATGTGTCATATACATCCTAACAGACTATATAATCTGCATTGAGGCAACAAACATAGTAATTCTTTTGTATTTTAGATTTTTTTTTTTTGGTTAAGTATTCTCTGCATTGCTCAGGTAATATCTATGACTACCATTTCTTTGTTTTGTCTTTTCTTTCTACAGTTATGGGAGTAATTTTTAATTTATTGAATGTTCTACTTTCATTGAGTCAGTCATTTCCATTTTCTGATTCTGTCTTTCTTTGCTCTTCCTATTTTTATATTTAGTCAGCAGTTGGGAAACATTATATATATATACATATATGTATATTATATATGTATATATATATATATATATATATGTATATATATATATATATATATAATATTACATACACACACACACATACAATCTTATTTGAGCTTGGGAGAAAACTATTGGCAGTTATGCGGAGCAATTCACAGCAGACTACTATAGACCATCAGATATTTCAATGATTGATTACATTTATCAAGTATCTAATTTGTACTGTGTACCTCAGGATAGGACACAGAACAGGGACAGAAAACAGAGTACTTTGTTTTACAAACTTGTTGTGGTCACAAGACTGATGCACAAAATAATCAGGAAACAATAAAGTATTTAATAAAATTATGTAGAAGAGACAGTAAGTACAGGAAGAATTCATAAAGGGGAGAGAGTTGTGAGGGACAGTTCTACAGAGGAGGAAGGACTTATTTTAGGTCTTGAAGATAGAAGAGCACCTTAGGAAAGAAAAATAGCATCAACAGATATAATAGACAGAGGAGGAAGAATCTAAAATAACTGCAAGGTATCAAGCTACAGGGATAAGGAGAATGATACTTCCAATGGTGACACAGTTGTATGTATCTTGTTCTTCAAAAAAGCAAGTAAAAAGCAAAGAGTAATTATCTGGATAATTCAGGAATTTCCCCCAACTATCCATTCCCCCTTCCAAATAATTAAGCTTTAAATTCACTTGCAGGTCAAAAAGATTTCAATATTTTAGATGCTTTTTAGTTCATATGAGGCAATCAAATTCTATTTGATTTATTTCCAGTGGGGGGAAAAAATTAAACATACTATTATTATAGTCACATGGGCCAAAAGTTATGTAGGAAATTAAGGCCTAAAAAGAAAATGAATGGTCAGCAAGATTCTGGCAAAGAATCTCAACTGAAAAACAAAAATCACTTACTAAGTAATTTGGGAACTGTCCTCATCCCAGAAATGATAGTTCCCATCTTTACCAAGGGGAAATTATTCACATCTCTAAGTATCACATAATAGAGATAATGTATCCGGTAGTAAGCAAAGGTTAATTTTCAGGGTCAGATAAATAAATATATATATATATATTTAATGGCAGGAAACTTTTTGGAAATTGTTTGAAAGACTACAATGAAAAGGCAAAATCTTAGTGTAGATATTATCCTGAGAAATCCATTTGATTGAAGTAGTCAATCCAGCAATCCCTGTATTTAATGCATGCTACAATCTCTCTTGGCTAGTGGCTTTCCAATTCCTTTGACTAAAAGCCCTCTAAACCAATTAAATATGATTTTTCCCCCCTGGCAGTTACAACATAGCATAACTACAGGGGGTTGGAGAGTAATACTAATAGATGAATTCCTATAGCAATTCTATCCTTAGCAAAGATACAGTACTCAAAAAAGCTTTTTACCATCTAAAGTGGTACACCTTTCCTCCCACTCCCTTCCCCCATTCTATAACATAAACATCTAATTTGCTTCAACAACTAAAGGGATAGTGATGCAAAGAGAATGTGTTTTACAGGGTTTTTTTTTAAGCTGGGAGAAGGCAATGTATTATGCAAAGGAGAAGACTATGATATTGTTTATATATAGCTGATGCAAAGAAGTATAGGCATCATCACTAAGGAAAGTTTAGTTTTATTTTCATTGAGACAAGACCTAAATCTTTATCACCCTTTATAGACTAGATTAACTTCAGTGAAGATTAACATGAAAAATTATACTCTAGTAATGGAGGAAAACCTAGAAGGTAACTGCATATCACTTTTCAGATAAGAGGCGAATATTTACTTCTATAGTTATCAATGAAGTACAATCTACAAATGTTTGATTTATGCACTTGAAGAATCTGATGTAAAAATCTGTCTCCATCTATTAGATAGCTGTCTTTCTTGTCTTTAAAAAGAGCATCACATTTTAATGGGCAAAAAAGGTTTAATTTAATGCTTTGTCATAGTATGTAGGTGATCTTGGGCTCCTTAAGTATAGGATAAGCCTTGACAGGTTCTATATAGCTGAAAAAAGCTGCTAAACTCAGACCTATGAAAGGCTAAATATTTTTTGTACAAGAATCAGACTACTTAAAGGATAAGCATATCTATACCTGTATTTGTAGTGCACTGGAAGATTATGGAATCTAACAGATGGTCTCTTTATTGTCAGTGTTTATAATATAACCTAGATTTTTATTTCTAAAAATAGTCATTTGCTTAAGGTAAGAATCAGTATCTCATCAATAGTTATGCTTTTGACTATTCCTCTCACTAATTCTGGAGATTAAAAACAAAACAAAACAGTGATTCCTTTCTCCCACTTATTCTACCCAATCCCCCTAGTGGTAAGCAAGTTCATTTTATTTTTTGCTCTAGCAAAGCGGTCAATTTTTGTTGTTGTTGTTGTTGAAAAATAAAAATGAGGTCATTTTAGTTTAACCTGAGTTATCCTACTAAGAGTCCATGGTTTGTTCTATAGGAAGTCTCACTGACTTCAAAAGTCACTTAGATGATGACTTGATGTAGGCCATCTGAAAGCCCTGAGGATGCTTTCTCAGCTTCTAAGGCTACCTGCTTTAAAGGACAAAGGATCAAAGATACAGGGTTGGAAGGGGCCTTAGAGATGATTTAGTTCAACCCCTTTATTTTCTGATTTTCAAATGAAGTTATACTTTAATATGTTTTATTTGAAAATTTGTATTTTAAATCATCTAAATGCATTCATACTCCTGGAAATGTAATTTAATATATAAAAATGAATAAAATTATCTTCCTTGAAATATAACTCACCAAACTGATAACTTTTATGCTCATAGTTTATGAGTAATTGGTTTTTGTTTCATTTTTCTTCTAAGAATCACACATTTTCTGTAACTGGGTCAGTGAATATTTTGGTTCTCTGAAAGACAATGCTCTCATAACAGGAGAATGCATTCATAATTGTGTATTCTACAAAGAGACTGTCAAATTAAAGATAAAATATTCAGGGTTTTGTATCCCTCTTGAACTATAGATTTGATACTGTGGGCTTTAGTCTCCAATCTCCAATCAGACTTCTTTCAAATCCATATTAATTAAATGTTCACAAAGGCAAGTGATTCTGAATGTGATATGGAAAAATGCTCTTTTCAAATGTACCTTAGTGAAACTAACTGAAATGACTGTGGTAAGACAGTGTGTAAGGATGAGCTCCCACTCTCCTTTTTTCCCCCTAGATACCAGGTAAAACTTCTTAGAAAAACAAGGGCTACTGGGTAAGTTATTTTGATATTAAACATTAGTGTTTTTAAGTCAAAGTAAAATCAATGAAAGGCATTTTAATGAAAAGTTTCTAGAACTACTGGAAGCATTTTATTATGCGATTGCTTACTCCAGAAGCAGATTAAAAATGAAGACAGGCTGAAGACAACTGCTTTTTAAACTTCAATTTCACTGCCAGAATCTTTTGTGAAAACTGTGGTCATTTATTCTTGGAATCTTGAGTCATCATTTTTCCAAGTTTTTTAGAAGGTTGCATGTTTACTTCACTCCTTTCCTTAGCTCTTCACTCTTTCATTCTGGATTTTTCAGAATATTTACAAAGGAAATTTTTCACTGAGTTTAATTTTCTAGTTCAGAAAAACAGAAGAGTCACTGGAGTGACACTGAGCAGAACAAGCACCTAGCACTCTACACACACACACACACACACACACACACACACACACACAGCACTCTACTTCCACAATGTGACATATATTTACTTCCAAAACCTTCCTCTACTTTTAAACAACTTGTCTACTTAATTTCCTGTGTGTGATCATTGACTGTGAGGTTCATTTTCTTATCTGCATCATGTACGTAATTAAAGGAAATTGAGAATAGGGAGTGAAGCTTTTATGCAACTGGGATTGAAGCTGAAAGAAGGGCACCAAGGTCAGCAGAGTCCATTATATTTTTATGTGAGAGGCCGCTATGTCTGCCCTGTCCTTGTTTGTTTAGTGTAGGCCGGACAGACTACTAACTGCAAATCTGTTTCTCTGATTTGCCCAGCTGTCCTGAAATAAAGACATCTTCTACTGCAAATGTTAAATGACAGTGATTGACAACCTTATGATGAACTCTGCTTGTAACCCCCTGCTACTGTTTTTAGATTGCACAAGAAAAGACAGAATAAAGAAACATCCTTCATAATCACATCAAATGGGCCCTGCTGTTCACTCAGGAGTTTTCATTTTCATTTTCCTTTTCATTATAAACCTCAATCTGTTCTGCAAATGCCATGAACTTAGCTACCCCATGTAAAGTCCAGAATTGTGCATTACTCTGTTTTGTTTGCATACTGTACTTATTTTATTTAGCAGAGATATAGGTTTTAATATGATGCTTTAGTCAAATGATCACATCATACAACTTGTAGAACCTACTTGTTCACATGGGAACAATTTGACAAATATAGACTACAGTGAAATTTCTTTCAGTGTTTTGCTGGCACTTGGGCAGAGGTGAGGCTGCAAGGGATTTCACCTCATATGTGACTTTTTCATTTTTTTAAAAGACACCCATAATAAATCAACATTGCAGTTTACTGGGTTTGGCAGAAATTAGTGGTCACTTATATTTTTATCTTCTATCTTGACCTATTCTTTCTAGAAAAGTTACTGGGAGACTATCTGTTAACTGTAACTCTGCATTTGTTCTTTTAGATAAATTGAATAAAATATAGTATTTTCCCTAATTTGTTCATCTGAAATTAATAGCCAACACGAATTTATACTTTGTCTCAATATTACATAACAGGAAAACTAGTACTTTTATGTAGCTGCACACCCCACTGCCTACATTTAACTTACTAAATAGCAGATAAGAGGGCACTTGTGCAGCAGAGGCTGTAGCCTGATCAATGTGAGAGACTAAAGAAGCTTTATGCTTTAACTTAATTTCTGTCATGGGAAAAGTAAAACTTATAAAGTTAATGAGTTCTAGACTTTAAGTAGCACTTGATTAATTTGTAACATACTGAGGCGTTAAAACAAACCAAAATTAGTTTCTCACATTCCAGTGCCTTCTTTTGGCCACTGAGGCTTTATTCAGTGCATTTTGGTAAATTTCCCTGCTAGCACCCATTTTTAACTTCAATGGTTTTTTACACTGTTTATCATCTAGATATTATATATATGTTATTTTTACAATAACATTTGAAAAACATTTTAACACTTGCTATACCACATTTCAGGAAAACCAAACAGTAAGAAAGAAAATAAAATGTATTTATATTCTTTTCTTTTTCTTATGCACTACCTCAAGGCAAATTAATGCCTTATATTCAATCATTAACATTTTCCTAAGGGAGTAACTAGGAAAAGGACAAGATGGAAAATTTTTATTTGCACCTATCCAAATTCCCATTTAGCTGTTTATAATATATAATTAGCAGTTCTCTTAGAGGTATTTATTAAACTGAAAAAATCTCCACCTTCATACAGAATTAATACATGAAAGTATAATAATAGAAAAAAAATCCTCCTGCATTGTAATTACCTGGCATTTATAGCCAACCTGTAAATTAAGGTTTAATTTAATTCTCAGTTTCAAGGTAAATTATAAATGAACTTACTAAGACTCTAGGTAAAAATAATGGAAATGAAAAGGGTATGTATGTTGTCAATGAGTATGTGTTTCAAAATGAACAGTAAAAATTCTAATTACTTTAATATTAAAATGTGTCATTTGAAATATGTCCATAATGTCCTTTACCAAAACAAAAGGTTCAAACAATATTATGATGCACAGATGGTAAAATATTTAAAGAAGACAGATATAATTTCACTTTCTCAGAGTGTCAATGTGTGTTTGATTTTCAAGGCTTATATCTGTATATATGTGGATGATTTATAAGAATATCTCAAACTTATGGAGATACTTTTGCCTTGCAGCAAAATTTACGCAGAATAGATTTATATGTCCCAACAAATATGAGTATGAGGAAACACCTTTTTTTTTTTCCTTTGTGAGAAATGACCACATGGTTGGCAGCTGGATTTTAGGGGATCTTGCAATAGTGGGTACCACTGGGGCTGTTGTACTTAAAATAATTTCAGTGATAACAATTCCATCAAAAACTTCTATTTTCCAGGATTTATAGCTAAGACCTTAAAAAATTGCTCTTTGATGAAACTTGACAAAAAAAGGGACTCAGTTTTAAAGGATGGAATGAAAATGCATTATAGTTTTAAAAATGTTTAGGGTTTTTTTTTTTTAAATAAGAATCTCAGGGCTTAACAACTTTGAATCCTAAGAGAAATATTGATATTTGTAACAGCCATTTAAAGTTAAGTACTTTAACTCTTCACAGCCTGTCTTTTGAAAGCTTGAAAACTTTCTCTTATGACTTTGCTAATACTCATACAACTTCATTTTCTCTGTGGAAATATTCCTTCATTTTTTTGGGAGGGGGGCTTCTTGGAGGTGAAACAACTGTGAAAATTATCTGAGACTCAGAAATAAAAACAAACAATGATTATATCCATGACATTTGTTGGATATTAAAGTGTAGCTTGAAGATTTATTTCAACTTAACAAATATTATTCTAAATGTTCTGAGACTTAAAAAATAGAAAATACAGAATCTTCCCCTTAGAGAGATTTTCAATCTTTTCTGCAAAATGGGATAACTTATTTCCTAAGGTTTTTGTGAATATTGAATGAGATAATATTCTAAAGTGCTTAGCACAATGATGGGCATATCCTAAGTCCTACATAAATATTAACTATTATTATTATGAGTACAAAAACTAAACATTAAACCAGTAATTAAATTACAATGCAAATCAGTTCAAGATTTGTCATGAGGCGATATATGAGTCAATGCCAAATCAATGACAAAGCCATAAATGTTATGCATAAAATGGTCAGTGAAGGCTTCATTTGAAAAAGTTAGACTCAGGTTGGGTCTTTATGTGTGATTTATACTTCAAAGAAGCATCAAGGGAGGCATTTCATTTAGGGAAGGAGGAAGGCACTGTGAAAAAAAAATCTGCACATTGCATGCTGGGTTGATACTATGCAATTGGCTAGAGAGTATTTATTTAGGGGAATGGCATAAGACAAGACTGTAAAGATAGGATGAGACCTTACTGAGTGGATCCTTGAATAGCTGACTAGGTTCAGACTATAGGTTTCTGAGAAGAATAAAAGTGCTATTTTAAGAAAATTATTTTGGCTATGGAGTACAAGATGGACCAGAGGAAAAAGGAACTGAAGACTGGGAGACCTATTAAGAAGTATTGCAATAATTCAGGTATGAGGCAAAAAAGACCATTACTATGGTGATAGTAAGAAGAAAAGAAGAACACAGCAGACATTATGAAGAAAGCTTTGAGAACCTGGTAACTGACAAGATGTGAAAGAATGTATCTGGAATGGGGAAAGTAAAGGGAAGGAGAGGATCTCAGGACTTCATCTAGAACCCGGACTGCTAACAAAAATAAGAAAATAAGGCAGGAAAGTCCAGTTTAGCTGAAAAAAAAAATTAACCATTCCCATCTTCCAATAAAATAAACATCTATGACTGTCATTGCTATATAAAGGTTCCCACAAAACCCTGCATATAGTAGGCAGTTAAAAAAATCGCTAAAATGAATGGCTCATGCAATCACAGAAATGAAATATAACTCAAGAGGTCATATTTATCTTTATGGTTTTACAAATGCCTTTGCCTGAAATATCACTCAATGTCTACTACCTACTTCCGTAACTAACCCTACCTGAACTTTCTTTCTTTGTAAAAGAGCCTTCTGTCTTTTCAGTTTTCAGTATGTCTAACACTGTATTAATTTGCTTATCTTGATATACTGCCTTGTAAACAACTCGATTTTTTTACTGCTTCATGGTGTAAATATGACCTCAATTTACTAAATTTATGTTTTTATATATTTCTTTATTTTAAAATATATTTTATATATTTCCTTATTTCATTACTATTACATTGTCCTTTACACAGTCCAAGAGCAATAAATATTATGGACTAACGTAAGTAAGGTATAGTTTGCCTTAAACACTGAAAGAAAAGATATTCTATTCATGTAAATCATGTTATTATGCCCTTTTCACAAAAAAGGAAATGGAGTAAAAGAAGTTCAAATGATGTTCTTGCAACTATAACAGGTAAATAGTAGAAATGAGGTTAGCATTTAGAATATCTGATTTTATATACTCTGCTTGACCTACTAAATTCTACTAAGATACCTGCTAATCAGAGAAAGAAGAAATGGACATATATACATCAGCATGTATATAAATATTTAAAACAGCTTTTTTTTTTTTTTTTGCAATGGCAAAGAATGGGAAATTAGGAGGTGCTTGTCAATTGAGAGATGGCTAAACAAATTATGCTATATATTATGAAATATTAATGGGTTATAAAGAAAGAAGAGATGGCTTATAGAAGCTTGGGAAAACTTGTATAAACTGACAGAAAGTGAGCAGAACCAGGGAATAATAATAACACCTAATATTTATATAGCATTTACCATGTGCCAGGCATTATGCTAAGCATGTACAATTATTACCAATTTGATCCTCACAAAAACCTTGAGAGCTCAGTATTATTATCTTCATTGTACAAATGAAGAAACTGAGGCAAACTGCAGTTAAGTGGCTTGACCCAGGTCACACAGATAGTAAGTATCTGAGGACGAATTTGAATTTAGAACTTCCTGCTTCCAGGCCTAGCACTACAGCTATTTTTGTATCATTATCGCTTTATCCACTGTACCAAATAGATGCCCCATACCATAATAAAATGAACAATAATGAAAGACTTAAGAACTCTAATAGACAAAACAATGATGGCTTGGAGAGACTTACATGAACTGATACTAAGTGAAGTGAGTAGAACCAGGAGATGGCTGCAACAAAGTTATGTGATAATCAATTCTGATAGACATGGCTCTTTTTCACAGTGAAGTGATTAGGCCAATTCCAATGGATGTGTGATGGAGAGAGTCATCTGTACCCACAGAGAGGTCTGTGGGGACTGAGTGTGGATTACAAGATAGTATTTTCACCATTTTTGTTTTTCTCATTTTTTTTTCTTTTTGATCTGATTTTTCTTGTGCAGCATGAAAATTGTAGAAATATGTATAGAAGAATTGCATATGTTCAACATATATTGCATTACTGTCTAAGGGAGAAGATGGGGAGAAGGGAAGGAGAAACAAATTTGGAACATAAGGTCTTGTAAGGGTGAAAGAGTGAAAATTGAAAACTGCATATAGTTTTAAAACAAAACGCTAAAAAAATGCTAAATGATTAAAAAATTACTTAAAATTTTAAAATGATGCTTGATCAAAAAAGGGCATCAATATACTGCTGATGATGAAATATATTCTAAGTTTCAAGAATGTAGCCCTTTAATGTTATTGTTATTACTGTTATTCTATTTAATATAATGACCCAAGACAATTCCAAAGGATCCATGATAAAAAATGCTATCCATCTTCAGAGAGAGGACTGATGAATTCTGAATGCATTTTGAAACATAATTTTTTCATTTTATTTTTCTTCTTTTTTTTTTTGCTTTGTAACATAGCTAAAATGAAATATTTTACATGACTTCATATTATAATTGATATCAGATGGCTTACTGTCTCAGTGGATGGGGAACGGGCTACAGAGGATCAGAATTTAGAACTCAAAAATTTAAACATGTTAAAAACAAAATATATAAATACATTTTAAAAATTATTATTTAACTTTAAAGAAGTTATTTTTACCATATTTCCTAGTTATATAGTAATACATTAATAAAAGTTTCTAGGATGGAATCTGTGACTGAATTGAGTATTATTTTTAACCCAGGATGTTCTTAACAAGACTTAAATAAATGTTAAAGTGATAAAAAAGCATATTGGTCAAAAAATAGACTTTCTCCCAAAATAAGATCACAAGATCATACAGACAATTAAAAAATGGAGTCAGGTCATGGTCAAGAATGATCAGAGGAACTAAAGGCAGCTAGGTAGAAGGGTTCTAGATTAAATCAGTCCTAATCTTTTTTTTTTTTGCATCATGGTAACCTTTTGAAAGTTCAGTGAATCCCCTCTCAGAATGTTTTTAAATGTATAAAATGAAATGCATAGGATTACAAGGGAAATCAACAATACTAAAATGTAGTTGTCAAAATATTAAAAAACAAAAAAAGCAAATGAAGCAAGCAAAATAAACTGATTCAGCTTAAGAATCCTGTGAGACAGTAACAACAAGTTATGTGATGATTAATTGTAATAGACTGGGATCCTCTCAACAATGTGATGAGATTCAAGGAAATTCCAATAGACTTGGGATGGAAATTGCTAATCACATTCTGAGACAGAACTACAGAGACTGAATTTGGATCAAAGCATAATATTTTCACTTTTTTGTTTTGTGTTTTTTTTCTTTATTTTGTTTTCTTTTTCCTTTTTAATCTGATTTTTGATGACAACATGAGAAATATGGAAAATGTTTAAAAAAACTGCCCACATTTAACCTATATCAGATTGCTTCCTTGCTGTCTTGGGCAGAGGGGAGGTAAGAAAGGGAATGAGAAAAATTTAGAACACCAAGTTTTACAAAAATGAATGTTGAAAATCATCTTTATAGGATGTCCATCAATTGGAGAATGGTTGGGTAAATTGTGGTGTATGAATGTTATGGAATATTATTGTTCTGTAAGAAATGACCAGCAGGATGAATACAGAGAGGTTTGGAGAGATTTACATGAACTGATGCTAAGTGAAATGAGCAGAACCAGGAGATCATTATATACTTCAACAACGATACTATATGAAGATATATTCTGATGGAAGTGAATTTCTTCGACAAAGAGTTCTAACTCAGTTTCAATTGATCAATGATGGACAGAAGCAGCTACACCCAAAGAAAGAACAATGGGAAATGAATGTAAACTGTTTGCATTTTTGTTTTTCTTCCCAGGTTATTTTTTAACCTTCTGAATCCAATTCTCCCTGTGCAACAAGAGAACTGTTCGGTTCTGCACATATATATTGTATCTAGGATATACGGTGACATTCAACATGTATAGGACTGCTTGCCATCTGGGGGAGGGGGTGAAGGGAGAGAGGGGAAAAGTCAGAACAGAAGTGAGTGCAAGGGATAATGTTGTAAAAAATTACCCAGGCATGGCTTCTGTCAATTAAAAAGTTATAATAATAAGAAAAAAAGAGAAAAAAACACTATAAAAAAAAAAAAAAGAATCCTTTGGAAAAAAGCAACAGTTTAAGGAATAAGCAACCTGGTCATCTATACACTATAATGCTGAAATTCTGGCCATCATTCCCATCTCTTCCTATGGGAACCTTGGACTCTGTCCTAAAAAACTACTGTAGGGCTCTTATAGGTAAGCTGTACTCCTTTTCAGTTTTTCTTTATGTGTTGTTTTTCCCTTTTAGAATTCAAGATCTTTAAGACAGGCACTTAATAAAATACTTGTTGATTATTATGAAGATGCCTCTGACTTAAAGCTTTCCTAAATGAGCTACAGCAGGATAGTTTTCTGACACCACTAGCATATAGGAAACACTGAATAACACAAAGAAGCTTCTCAAGTATCAAGCACATCAGGAGGGCCACACCATCAACCTGGATTAAATAAGACCAAAAATGGCCTACTAAGATCCCCAAGAGCCAGCTGCATAAATTTGTAAGTCCACCTATTTGGACAAAATTAGAAACAACAAGTACTGGGTCTACTAAGTCTGAAGACCTATGTTCTCAGTATTTTTCAGTATATAGATGAAAGCTCATAAATTAAAATTTTAAAGGACTTCAATGGATAAATATATACAAATATAATGAGATATTTTGGAAAAATCTCATTGTTCACAAAAAGATCAGAAAGCTGATCTTTACCAGAGAAAAAATTATAGAAAATTAGGTAAGAGTGGAGAAACTTTACTGACCAAATAAGTATCAGCCTATATGTTTAAAAAAAATGTAAAAAACAACATTTGAATGAATGATAACTGAATGTTATCAATGTAGTCCTTTCTCGGCTGTAACAATAACATTTAAAATTTTTTCATGTATCTATTCAAGCAAAGTCGCTAAGTAGAAAGGAAAAAACTAATCCACAGAAATTGGTCTACTAATATGAAGAGGAAGTAACAGAAGCATTAAATAATTACCTACCATTGTCAGGCATTGTCCTAAGTGCTTTACAGATATCTTATTTGATAATATTTGATAACACTGATGTTGATAACAATTTTACAATAGAGGAACTGAGGCAAATAGAATTTAAAAGCCTTATCCAGAATCACATAGCTAGTAAGGTTCTAAGGCAAGATTTGGACTCCAGAGCCAGCTTTCTTTCCACTTTACCATTAGGTCCCTCTAATATGAAGAATGTAATTCTGTGACAGATGTATTTAATAGTCTCTCACTCAGATTCGTTTCCTTGAGTGAGTCATTTCATAAGACTAAACTTCTACAATTAATTATACCTAGGTTGTGTTGCTAGCGTTTTATTTCTTTTCCCACCTAACCTCCTAATCTTAAGGGAAGAATAACTACTTTAAAAGTCTTCCAAGTCTTATAACTCTTGTTTGCTACACTTTCAGTACCTAGGAAAGTGCAATAGGCCTATGTGTAATAACAGAGCAGATATTTGTCAATTAGTTTACAACTATGAAAAAATGAAAGTATGTAAACTTAATTCTTTTTTCCTAATAATTTTAGGAAACTGTGAAAATTCCATTCTATTTATTCTATAATGTTCTTTTTCTTTCCCTCCTTTCACTTTAAAGTTTGATTGTTTTGTCACAACGTGACACTTGAATCTCATTTAACAATGAGCTAAAAGCTCTAGGAACATGTATCTTCCAAATATGTTAAATTGTTGTTGAATCCTTTCAGTACAATCCAGTTCTCTGTGACCCTATTTAGGATTTTCTTTGCAAAGACACTGGAATGGTTTATCATTTCCTTTAGGTTTCTTTGTTAAAGCAAAAAATATATACTTTTTTGGGAGGAGAGAGAAGCCATTAAACTCTTTGCCTTTAGTTAGTTTATTCCTCACTAACCTGAAAGAGTTAATATAGTTTATTGAAGTGAAGAAAAAGTTTAGGGACTGGGAGAATATGTCCCCTACAAGTATAACAATTGTATTTTTAAACTCAAGAATCTTCAAATCTGGGTATTAAGCAAGGTAAGTCCTTCGGCTAGCTTGGTTGAATGTTGAAGTTAAAAACTGGAAAGTAATAAAAATACATCTGAATGCTAGTACTTCTTTTTTTGCTGAGGCAATTGGGGTTAAGTGACTTGCCCAGGGTCCCACAGCTAGGAAGTGTTAAGTGTCTGAGCCCAGATTTGAACTTAGGTCTTCCTGTCTTCAAAGGTGGTGCTCTATTCACTGTGCCACCTAGTTGCCCCTAGTACTTCTTATTGAAATAAAATGTAGTGCTTTTAGATTTTTATTACTTATAAATACATCACTGGCTGTATTAAAAAATATTCTCAAAGCAATGTTGAAAAACACAAAATTACACTGTAAACTTAGTGAGACAGCTCTATGTTCACTTATTAGCCTCCTGAAAGTGCTTGTGTATCACAAATTCACCTCAAATATCTAAAGGATAATGATATTTCTGTTGCCCAGGTAAAATTATCAGAGACATAGAGGAGGAAAAGTAAAATCTTGCTAGTAATGGAAATAGTATTCAAAAGCTTGGTTTATTTCCTTAAGAGCAATATTAAATTGACAATTCTAATTCAGTTTGGAAATGCAAATTTGGAAATTCAATTGGAAATGCAAAACAAAAGACAAGTTAATAATATTAAAAATGCTACTCGGTTGACAAACTGAAAAGTGCTGATACTTTTAAATAAAAGTCTATTACTTGATGAAGATTTTTCTGGCAGATTCTTTTAAGTTTATAAAGAAAACAGATATTGGCTAAATCCACTAAAATATTAAGATATATCTTCATTACTTTTCTATTTTCATACTTCTGATATTTTAAAATGCTTTTAAACAGCCAATTTACCCATCAAATGTGAGAAAAAAAGAAGTTTAATCATTATGTTTGAGTTCTAAAAGAAGCTTAACCATTGTGTTTGAGTTCTAAAAGTGTTAGAATTCTTACAAGGTGCTAAGTCAAAGTCTATGAGAAAACTAAATTTGTCTGAAGTTAGGAATACCAAGATGCTAGGATGGATTTCATTGAATAAAGGCATTTCACTTAAGAAACTTGGGCTGTTAGTCATTTAACTGTCCTAAACAGCCAAGTGTCTGCAGATAACCCTTTCAAATCAGTCTAGAATCAAATGATTAGTAGCAATGGAATTAAAATGAAAACTGTGGACATCTAAAGACTCGTGAATTCATGAATAGTGAAGCATTATTATCAACTTATGTTTATTAAGGTTAGAAGAACAAGCCAGGCTCTAAACTTGTGAATTATTTTTGACTCTTCCTTAACCCACAGATGCAATAAATTGCTTGTTCTTGTTAATTCTGTTTTTTGCAATATGCCTTATATCCAATTCCCTATGATCTACTCCTGCTGGAGCTACTGTAAAATCAGACCCTTATCATTTCTTTCTCAGATTGTTATCAATTTCTAGTTATTTCCCTTTTTGACAGCATTTCAAATGCTCTATCCTTTGCAATGCTGTGAATAACAAAACTGTTGCAGCAAATAAGCAAAGTCAAGCAAAACTAATGTAGTGTTATTATGTCACGCTACTAAAATGCAAACTCATTCTATCAAGACTTTTCAAAGCTATTTTTAAACTTTGTAAGGGAAAGGGAAAAAAAGGAAAAGAAAAAGCATTTATATTATCTGATATGTGCTAGACACTTGCTTGTTTTTCACAACAACCCTGTGAGGTAGGTCCTCTTATGATCACTATTTTATAGTTGGGAAAACTGAAATAAGTAAATGTCTGAGGCCACATCTGAACTTAAAGCTTCCTTTCTATAAATCCAACACTAACTACTGTTCCACCTGGCAGCCTCTGTAAATAACAGACTTATTACATACATAAAATGGTTTCTGAAGCATTCTCTACTTTATAGAATCTAAACTATTTGCAGTTTCTTGTTTGAATCTTGACTTTTTTGGCCTTCATCACTTTACTTATGTAGAATCACATGCCTGACATGGACTGTCTTCGTTTTCTTCCTGATGACTTCTCTGATCTGTTCACTGAAAGTGCTCTCCCCTTTTGAACTGATTAAATTCGGCCCTATGTTACAGATATCTGTGTATAAATCACATTTCCCTTCTTATTTGAGTATAAGCTCCTTGAAGGGTAATAAGAACTATGTTTTATTTCGTTTTTCTTTCGTCCTTAAAATACAGGTGCTTCATAAATGCCTCTTAATTTTAACTGAATCCCAGTAGGTCACAGACCTCTCCTTGCCCTTACCCTCAATTATAACTTACATTCTGGACAATGGTCCTTGAATGTAAAAGATACCTAAACAAATTATCCTTCTTAGGGGAATCTGCAATTTTATCAGATGTTAAAATCTTAAACTAAAGAAATGGGATGCTAATTGAAGAATCCTAGGTATTCACTTTAGGATGAAGCATATTTGGGGGGCAACCAGTAGGCTGTCTCATTCACTAAAATTACAACATGTCCATGAGAACAGGGTAAAAATAATTTTCTCCAAATAATGACAGAAATAAATAAGAATGAAAGTAAATTAAGATACCCACCTAAACAACATAAATTATTGGCAGAATCACAAGATCCAAGTCAGCTGAATCACAAAACCCTCATATGTGATCAAAAGTATTTTACTTTTCTATTTGAGGCATAGCCTTTAGATATCAGATCTTGACATATTCAAATCAGTGTAATCCTTCCAAGTGGCCACCTTGGGAAACTACACATTTAATCCAATGATCCTATCACTGCTTAAAATATTTTTGGACTTCTCTTTTGGAATCTCCTACAGAATCAGTTTATAGGCACCCAAGAAAACCACTCATATTAATTTGTAATTACATTTTTAAAAACCCACTAAAACTAGAAATGGAAATGCCTAAGACCATCACTAGAGTTATCTTATATGAATTTTCACTGTTTTCAAACATAAAATCTGCCCTCAATGTCTGACATGACTATGCCAATATATTCAAAAGAATATACCCCAGGCTATGAAAAAATTCTCAAAATGTAATAAATAATGTACTAATAGACTTTGTGACTCTAATAATGGGGGTCAATACTCATTTACTTATGTAAGTTCTGGTAAGATTATTTAAAAATCAATGTTATAAGTAATTAATGGTCTAAAATGGACTGTATGTGGTTTAAAAAAAAGTGCTATGTGAAAATAATGAATTGAAATAGGAGGAAAAAAAAACTAAAGAAATAATTGTAAATAGGGGAAAACCCTACAACTTTTTCTAAAATAGGATATGATATCATTCCCTTATGATAATATACTTAAGTAAATGAATAAAAACTTAGCATTTCTTCTTAGAGCACATGATCTTAATATATTTCTGAGCAACATATCTATTTTTAAATTTTCTGCTCATCTGCATTAAAAAATTTTTTTAACATGCTAGAACATAATTTTTAAAAATTGATTAGAAAACAATTATCAATATTTTGGTTCCAGGATAAACTTTTAAGAAGTTTTATTTAAAGACAACAAAGAAAAATAGAGATTTTTTAGTACCAGATGTCTGGGAAGATCCCATTTGGATTTGAGCTACTTAAATTTGCAATCATGTATTTATACATCTAACAGAGCTTCTGTTTCCCCTAGAATCAGAAAATTAACTAGCTTTGTAGCATCTTCCTTGATCTGCCACCCGTGCCCTGAGGATTAGAGACTCCACCTGAGCTTGTTTTACAAGCATAACAGAAAAAATTAATCTCTGCTGGCAGTGATCCCACTGGGATACTGATGAATAATGATATCCCTCTTTTGCTGCCCTCTCAGTCCACTAGAAAAGCCACTCTAACCCAGCAACGTGGAAACTGCTGAAACCATTCCAGCTGTGGATTAGCAGGCAGTCAAGCATCCATCTGCTCTGTGTGAATCAAGAAAAAGCAAACATGCATGCTTATGGCTAAAGTAATATTCAAAACTCTATAATATGTCAGAGAGAATATATGTTTCACATTCATGCATATGTACATATACATATTTTGTCATATATATATATATATATATATATATATATATATATATATATATATATGGATAAATTTAATAACAGGGCAAACAAGAAGAAACTAAACTAATCCATTATCCACTCTACTTTTCAATTTGTATTTCCTTAGTATTTTAAATAAGGGGGAAAAAAAAACCCAAAAGAATACACTTGGCAATTCCTTAATATAGCTATGAAATTTAGCATTTATATGGATTTTTTAAAACTTGAAATGAAGCTTCTAGATGACAAGCATACATTATATATATTTACAATAGCAACTAACAACATGTAGAAAAGCAATATAACTTAACAGTAAGACTTTCAACCAAGTACTAAGATTGAGAACTGTGAGCTTTTGTCTCATTCAATTTTCATTTGTAGAGGATTCTTGAGATTTTAATACTGTGGATGTTCATGACTGCATTCATCTCTAAATATGAAATAATTAAAATACAGTACTGGATTTATCTGATATTCTTTTAAGTGGAGCTCTATATTAATGGACACTTTCACATATCTACAATGCAATGACAACTGATAATTATGACCTTATGGCAATGCAGGAAAGATCTTAAACTATTTTCTGAGTCATCAGTTCACCACACATTTACTCAAAGGAATACAGATTTACTAAGCATCTACTACATGAAAAGCACAAAGTTAAAAAAAAATAATGACAACTGCTGCCTTTGAGGAGCTTACAATTGAACGTGGGTGAGATGCATATAGTTGTAATGCAAGTGAGAAAATGATTCACCATGTAAGTAAATGTTAAAAGAGTCACCTTAAAAGTTTCAAGGAAGGAGGATCACTTAGATCACTTTCATCTGTAGGGATAAGGAAATGCATTATGAAAGAAATAGAACCAAGGTTGAACTTTTACACAGAAATATTTCAACAGGTTAAAGATGGTTAAAGACGGTTCTTCAGAGAAATGTGAGTGTTCTTCTAATGACCTCTGTGTGTGTGCTTGCTTTGTATGAGTTCTCTGTAAAATAGTCTTTTAGGTAAATATATGTTTGGTTTTCATGCTATGTAGTCAGCCCATTAGAGTTATGTTTTTGACAGCAGAATTTGAATGTTTGGCAATTCAGTTTGAGAGAAGACCTCAGTGTCCAGTGCCTTATTTTGGCAGATTATCTTCAGAATCTTTTTAAGACAATTCAAATAGAATAGGTTCAGTTTTCTGGCATGGCACTGGTACACTGTCCAAGTTTCATAGGTATAATAATGAAGTCAGCACATATGCATAATACCAGCACATATGCATAATACCTTTTTTTCTCCCCCACCTTCTTTTGGAGCCTTGCAAATGTTGAGCTAGCTCTCATAACTTGTGTGTCAAATTTGTGTGTGGACATCCCTGGAAAGTATACTAGAAAGATAAGTTTTACAGAAGCTACAGTATACAGAACATAAAGGTGAATAGGATAGAATGAGGCTGGATAAAAGTAACTGGACAAAATGACTGAGATGTTTTTTATTTTACTTGGCAATCACTGGGGAGTGCTTCGTATTTTTTATTTGTTTGTTTCTTTTAAATAAAGAAACAAGATGAATATAGGAGTGCATTAAAATTGCTTAGGAATATGACAAAAGATGGGTTAGAGAGCTGAAAGACTGGAGATAGGATGAACATTAAGAGGTTATGATATCTAGAAACAATTAACAACTTTAACAAAGTTACAGGATATAAAATAAATCCACATAAATCACTGGCATTTCTATATGTTACCAACAAAGCCCAGCAGCAAGACATAGAAAGAGAAATCCCATTTAAAATAACTGTAGAGAATATGAAATATTTGGGAGTCTGTCTGCCAAGACAAAGCTAAGAATTATATGAAGACAATTATAAAACACTTTTTATGGAAATAAAATTAGATTTAAACAACTGAAAGATTAAATGCTCATGAGAAGACTAAGTTAATATAATAAAAATTACAATTCTACCTAAATTAATCTATGTATTCAGTTCCATATCAAACTCCCAAGAAATTACTTTATAGAGCTAAAAAAAAATGCAAAAAAAAATTCAACTGGAAGAACAAAAGGTCAAAAATTTCAAGGGAATTAATGAAAAAAAAAAATGCAAAGAAAGGCACCAGATTTAAAACTATATTATAAAGCAGCAGTCATCAAAACCATTTGTTATTAGCTAAGAAATAGATTTGTAAATCAGTGGAATAGGTTAGGTTCACAAATCACAATAGTCAATAATTATAGTAATCTAGTGATTTTTAGTAATCTTTGGTAAATCCAAAGTCTCCAGATTCCAGGATAAGAACTCACACTATTTGACAAATATTTCTGGGAAAATTAGAAAACAACATGGCAGAAATCAGGTATTGACCCATATCTAATACCCTGTACTAAGATAAGGTCAAAAAAAGGTCAAGATTTAGACCAAAAGGATGTTACTATAAACAAATTAGGACAACAAGGGATAATTTACCTCTCAAATCTGTGGAGACAGGAGAGATTTATGGCCAAAGAAGAACTAGAGAACATTATGGAAATGCAAAATGGATAATTTTGATTACATTACATTACAAACATTGTGTTTTTGCACAAACAAAACCAATGAGGCCAAGATTAGAAGGAAAACAGGGAAATAAATGTTTACACAATTTCTGATAAAAACATCCTTTCTAAAACAGATAGAGAATTGACTCAAATTTATAAGAACTTAAGCCATTCCCCAATTGATAAATGGCCAACGGACATGAAACAGATAATTTTCAGATAAAGAAATTAAAGCTATTTCTAGGCATATGAAAAAATGCTCTAAATCACTATTGATTAAAGAAATGAACATTAAGACAACTCTGAGGCACCACTTCACACCTCTCAGACTGGTTAAGATGACAGGAAAAGTTAATGATGAATACTGTAGTGGATGTGGGAAAATTGGGGCACTAATGCATTATTGGTGGAGTTGTGAAGTGATCCAACCAATATGGACAACAATTTGGAACGATGCCCAAAGGGCTATCAAATTGTGCATACCCTTTGATCTAGCAGTGTCTCTACTGGGTCTGAATCCCAAAGAGATCATAAAAAAGGAAAAAGGATCCAGATATGCAAAAAATGTTTGCAGCAATCCTTTTTGTAGAGGCAGGAACTGAAAATGGAGTGGATGCCCATTAGCTGAAGAATGACTGAATAAGTTATGATATATGAATATAATGCAATATTATTGTTCTATAAGAAATGATAAGCAGGTTGATTTCAGACATGTCTGGAAAGATTTACATGAACTGGTGTTAAGTAAGTAGAACCAAGAGTACATTGTACACAGCAACAACAAGATTATAAGATGATCACTGTGATAGACTTGGATCTTTTCAACAATGAGATGAATCAAGGCAATTCCAAAAGACTTGTGATGGAAAGAGCCATCTGCATTCAGAGAGTACTACAGAGACTGAATGTGGATCTAAGTGTAGTATTTTCATTTTTGTTGTTGTTGGTTTGCTTGCTTTTTTCTTTCTTGTGATTTTCTTTTTCACCTTTTGATCTGATTTTTTTCCAGCACAGCATTATGTAAATATATAAATATGTTTAGAAGAATTGCATATGTTCAACCTATATTGGATTCCTTGTTGTCTATATGAGGAATGGAGGGGAGAGATGGAGAAAAATCTGGACACAAAGTTTTTCAGAGGTCAATGTTGAAAACTTTGCATTTATTTTGAAAATAAAATACTATTAAAATAAAAAAAGAGGTTATGACATCAACGTGAATATGCAGAGATAAAGGAAAAAAGGGCAATTTCAGTGAGAGTGGAGGGAGGGAAAATATGGAAGTGAAATCCATAGGACCAGGTGTGAGAGTGAGTGATAATGAAAAGAAAAGCCAAACAGAACACTATATGATCATGAGCCTAGGAGGATGATAACGCCAACAAAGAAAATGAGAAGTTAGGGGAAGATCAGGTTTAAGAGAAAGCATTATGAGTTCTGATTTGAATATAAGAGTCTGATATACTCGTGGGTTCATCCAAGTGGAAATTGTCGGTGAAAATTTAAGCCATGGAAATGGATGAGACAGCCAAGGGTTAGAGGAAATATGGTATATTAGAAAAAGCATCAGTCATAGAGTCAGATGTATTAATTCCCTTACCTGTAAAATGTGGATAGTAACATGTGCATTTCTACTGTAAAGATTATTGTAAGGAAAGTTCTTTGTAAACCTTAAATTTCAAATGATGATTCGTATACTGGATTGCAGAGAAAGAAGAGTATTTTGTGGGGATCATTATGCTCAGAGGATATAAAGAATAGAATGAACTAGTAAAGAAGTGATTAGCAAGAGGAACAAGCAAAGAATGAATAGAAGCAATAGCAGAGAAATGGGTCAAGGGAAAGTTTCTCTCTGAGACTGGAGCAAAGCATGGCTGAGTGAGAACACAAGAAGGTGTGGAAGAGAAGAGATGAGGGAATTCATGACAGTCTAAACTTTCTGGATATTAAAGGAGATGGGATTAGTTGCTAAGGGGTGGGGAATGGGGCATGGAGAGGTAGAGCTGAAGACTTTACAGAAGAGAAGGCTTAGAATAACTTGTAGAAAGTACAGTAAGGAATTAATATGATAAAAGAATTGTCAGGTAGCAGTGATGATCCAGTTGATATTAGATAGCAGACATTTGTAGTGGTCACAGGAAGTATAATTTTCTGCCTTCCTCGAGTAAAGCTTGGTCTTTAGAGAATGGAAGTAATGAAACTATATATTAGGCATTATCTACGACTGGAGATTAAGAAGGTAGGAACAGACAAAGGTTAAGAGAGAAGGATTCAAGGGAAAGGGATAATGTGTTATTGAAATGGCTGACCACAGAATCAAAACTGTAAAAGAAATCACCTGAAAGCAGAAGAAAGATGATGAACTGTGAGAACAGTGGAGGACCATGAGAGTTAAGGTTATGATGAAAATGAAGAAATGGTTCTAGAAAAAATGACAGTATGACAGAAGTGGAAGGACAAAAGACTGTAGATAGAGTGGTAAATTTCAGAGTTCCAGATATTGGAAGTTAGACAACTCTAATTTAAAATAAGGGATCTATGCTAAGTAAATGTCTGAGAGTAGAAGATACCACCGTTAAGAGTTAGGAGTCAATTAGGTGTTTGGAAGATTAAGTAAATCACAGTTCAAGAAAGGCCATCAACATAAGTGCAGAAGAAAAGGATAATGATAAAATTAAATTCAACATAGTTTTAGGGTTCAGCATTTTTTTTTTGTATTACAATTCTTAGAAAAATAGTAACCCATATAAGATAAATATGGATGCTCTTCATTAAAGTATATTATTTTGATATATTATATATAAATATATATATTTAAATATATGATATATCCAAAGTATATTAAACAAAAGATGTTACAATCCTATTAGTTGTAATCTTATCACTTTTGACTTTACCTGCCATTTTTCACCATTCCTTTACTCTCCCACTACTGAATATTTTAATATTTTATTAATTTACTCCATTCCTTCTCCCTTCTCTAATTCACTGTCTGAAAACATGAGTATTAAAACTGCTAATTCCAAGTGAGAATTTGGGATGTCAGAGTAAAGAATTATTAGCTCTGTGTCTCATTTCACAAAATGTTTCATTCAGGGAATAGGTCACTCTTTGAGGATGAAACATATTTGGTTTTTATTCTTTAAATGTTCCGGTACTGCTCCACAGCTTGTATGAGACCATCAGTTATCAAAATGGAATAACTACTTATGGATAATAGCAACACTGTCTAATGAAATGCTGTAACCTTAAGATTATAATGTTTCAATCCAAATTGGATTCTGCCTTTGAATTATATTAAAACAACAATGACAGAGTAGTGTAAAAGGGTGCCTAAAAAGAGTGACATTTGGAATTTTTTGGTCCTCATAGCAAAGTTAACTTTAACTTTGTAAAATAATCAAATGTTCCAAAGCAAGTTTGTATTCTATTAGTTTGTCAGCTGGAAAACATTGTTTATGAAATAAGTGAGGTTCTTTTTTCCAGGAGAATATAATGTTAAAATAAAATGCAGATGGTGTGAATAATACTACTGTAATAAATACCATCACTACATACTTTTCTCTGATAGTGGAAACAAATTCAGAAAAAAATCTAAACATGGGACTGGGGCGCACCCAGTTTTCACATTTTGTGAGGCATATAGTATTCTAGTAACAGCATTATATTTAATGGTTCATCCTTCAAAAACTTATATTTAGTTCTCACTGGGAAAAGAAAACTGATGAAGGATTTGTCCATACTAGAAAGAACTTCTCTTGCAAAGAGCTTTATAGAAATTATACTGTAGACTAGAAAATCATTTTAATAAGTTTTTGTATGGTCAAAGTAAATTTTCTTGAAAACAAATATATGGTGAATGTACTTATTACTAGTAAAAAAAAAAAAAGAATTTAACTCTGTTTGGAAACCCTGTTAAATTTTCTGTTTTCATATTGTATGTCATAAAAGAAATAATAACTTTTTGAAAAGAGAAATATAAAAATGGGAATAATTTTTTACTTTCAGGTTTTTCATATGGCAGTCTATATCAGAAAATAGATTGTAAAACTGATATTTGCTAATGAGATCAATGGATAAGAATTTTTTTGGCACATAAAACATAACTAAGGGAGGAGATATATTTAAGACGACAAAGATTTCAGTCCTTCATATAAACAGATAAAATGGAAGATAAAAAATTCTTACTGAGGAAAAGTTACAAAGATTTTACTAAGATTACTATTACTTGCTGGTATGTAATTTTCCTCCCTCTCTTTTAGGACTGAGAACATAGACAGTTTAACTATCTAAGGTGCAATATGAAGTAGGATGCAATAAGAAACACTTTTTAAAATATTACTTTATATTAATCAAGAAGCAATTTCTGTGTCAAACACTTTAATAGATATTGGGGATATAGACAAAAATCAAATGATCCCTGTCCTAAAGAATTTTAGCTTTTATTGTAAAAAGAGATAGCATATATATAAGTAAAGATATCCAAAATATATAGAAGATAATTTTTTTTTTTAGTTGTGGGAAGCTAATTAGTAAAGTCTGACTATTTAAAAGTATACTGCAAAGCAAGCTCAAATTGGCAGTGACATATATCTGAAGGCACACAGCAAAAGAAGAAAAGAGGCTTTAAAGAGGGTTCTCAATTGAACCTTACTCAAAACAGATAAGCCAGTGCAAGTACTTCTGTAAATTGTACTTTGTCATAATGAATTTTGCATGTGAAAAGAAAGAACTGCAGAGTTCAAAACAGTAAAGCAAATACAGATTACAGAGTTAGAAGGTGATATATCTTATTAAAGGAGGAAAAATATTTATGATTTTCATTTACAATAGTGTTGATCTTCCTTTTCCCCTTTATTAAGAGCTCAATCAGCTCAGTCAGCTACCAAAATAGTACCATTAACTGCCCACTATCATTACTGAAAATAAAACATGACTGTTGGTAAATCAAAGTATTTACTTCTAGATGTCAAACTTTTAGTGAAAAGAGGAGGTGGTAAATCAAAATGAATAAAAATTTAGAAAAAAAAATTCCTATAAATTATTGGTTTAATTGTATTGGTCTGTTGGCCAACCAAGTCAAAATTAGAATAATTTCTGAAGTTAATAAAAAAATTTTTTTTAACCTTATTTAACCATGCCACGCTGAACATAGCAAATACATAAATAATTTAAACAAGTGAATACAGCAAGTTCATTGATGAAAGGGCTTTCAAAAGTTAAAGACATCATTCATGCATATGAAAAGACTGATTGATAGTGAGTGGGCAGAAAAGGTGCTTCATAAATGACTACTGGAGGATGCAATAAGCCAAGGTAACAACCCAAGGTGAATCAGATTAGTAAATATAAGGAGAGGTAAGCAAGTATTCTTCAGGAAAATGGATTTGTCACATTTGGATCATATGTAACACAGAGCCTTCATCTAGCTGACCATATGTAACACAGAGCCTTCATCTATCATCTAGCTGATATAAATGCAGTTTCTTTGAATTATATGGCCTTTGTAATCTTGGAATAACATGAAGATGCTTCATATTTCCCAATGGGAGACAATAATGCATAACAGAAAAGTCTTAACATTTTCTTAAAACGATTCATATTCTGAAGCAGCTACTATTAAAGTGCTGCTGTCATAAATAGTCAGTGTTTAAGGTGTTGAATGAAACTATTGCAAATATGTTGGCAAATCTAGAAACAATTTCTGTTGTCCAAAAAGATTTCCAATTTTTGTGCATGCTGGTAACCTGGAATTGAATTTTTAACCATATTTATCAAGTTAACAGAGCATTACAAATCCAAGAATGTGACAATCTTGCAAGCCTCAAAAATGTTAGTTGTATTGAAGAGCACTTTGAGAAGGTATAGAAGAAGAACGTTTCATTTATGTTTTGAAAAAAGCAAACAACAAAAGCAAACAATTTTCATCAAAGAGAAGCAAAAAAAGAAATGCATAACAAATCAGGAATGTTTGTTTTTGTCAGCAAAAGCTTATTTTTGCATACGTGTAAAAGAGGTTTATTTTCTCAAAATGACAAACTCAGAGAAGTGAAAGTCTGCAAAAAAAAAAAAAAGCTAGTAGATTTTGAATTACTTTCTGGGTCTGCACTCATAAATGCAGTGACTAAACTGAATTAAAAAGAATCATGAACAGTTTAGTTAGTTGTGGAACATAATGAAGATTGTCACGTTTTGGGAGTTTTGTTGAGAGATGGTAAGCTTTGAGAACCAATGCAAAATGATACAATTTTATCTCTTATAAAATCAGCCACAAATTTTGACCTTTACCACTTGATATAGGACTATATCCTTTTAGTTTGCTAACCAAATACAGAACCATGGTAACATTTTGGTTCATGTTAAAGAACAGCTAGGAGTAGGATAATAAAGAGTAGGGGATACCACTTACACATATGAATAGCCGAGTACATAAAATGTACCTAACCACCTAGAACTGTTCCTTATTTAGTTCTCTGATACTTTGCTGGCACTGCTGTCAAGATGGTGAGGTAGAGAAAGCATTATGGCAGAGGTCTCCTTCTAATCAACTTAAAAATAATGCTTCAACTGAATTCTGGAGTGGCAAAGTTAATAAAAGATGAAACATTCTTCTAGCCCAAGACAATTTAGAAGGTCAGAAGGAGCTATTGTGACAATTTGCTTGGGAGTTCTCAAGAAAGAGACAGTAAGGAGATCAAACAGAACTAGTTAGAAAAGATTAGAGGGGATCCCTGCACTTGGCATAATGTCAGATGCTGTTTGGCAACTCCATTACTTATACCTATTTTCATACCACCATTCAAGGATGGAAAAGGAGCACTTTTGGTCAAAAGGGGGCAGGGGCCCTGAGAGGCAGTATCACTTGCACTGGTATGTATCAGTGGTCTTTCCTGAGTAAAGACCAGGAAGAAACCAAGAGAGCAGTGACCACACCTCTTCTTGTATCACAAGCACTGAAAAATTCCAAACTTCCAGAACTAGCACTAAAACAGCAATACAGAAAAAATGCTTGAAGATTGGGACTTTGTTCCTCATCCCCTTCCTGGGAAGAGAATTCAAGATTAACATAAAGTTCAAAGTAAAGAAATAAGCAAATAACAACAGAACCTGTCATAACAGCTATTATTGTAACAGGGAAGATAAAATATAAGTTCAGGAAATGACAATGATGTCAAAAACAGCTACTGGCAAAACCTCAAAGGCAAAAAAAATATGAATTGGACACAAGTTGAATAAAAATTCTTGGAAGAGCTAAAAAATTATTTTCAAAATCAAATAAAAGTGGGAGAAGTAACGTTGCGTAAAGAAATGTGAGCAAGGGAAGAAAATTATGGAAAGACATTTAACAGCTTGTTTAAAGAGGTAAAAAAATATCATTAATGAAAATAACTCCTTAAAAAGCAGAAATAATCAAATATATGATAAAAGAGGTACAAAAACTCACTTAAGAAAATCTACTTATCTATAGCTTTAATATAGCATATCTCAAACAGCAATAATTGTTTTGGGAAGTTTAAAGAATAACAGATATTCTTAAATTTTTGAAAGTAAAAAGTGTTAAAGCAAATTATTGTTTTTAGATCATAGTCATTTTATGATATAATATTCCGACAGACGAACCTCTTCATGTAACCAAGAAAATTCCAATGACATATTGTGTGTCAAGCTACCTGTAACCTTCCATAGCCATGGTTCTATTAACTTTCCCCAATCTTTCCTCCTATCTTTCTATAGAAATAAGGAAAATGTATTTCATCATCTATTCTCTCCAAGATAACGGCATTTAATCTGAATTGAATTGTTCTTTAGTGTTATTTTGAGATACATCATAGTCACTGTGCATTTCATTTTTCCTGGCTTTCCTTTCATTGCTCTACATAAATCAACAACCATTTATTAAGTACTGTATTATGTATCTGACTGTGGGCTAGGCACAGGGAATATTAAAAAAAAAAAACCCAAAAACAAACAAAAAAATGTTCCTGACCTTATAATTTACATCAACATATATCTTATGATTCATTTTCTCATGTTTCTTTAAATTCCTCAAATTTAGTCTTCCTAACATTGACTATGTTAGGCTTTTATAACTTTTTTTGCTGCTAAATGTGAGGTACATATTAAAACAACTTCAAGGTTTCATTTTCCTTTTTTTTTTTTTTTTTCCCTGAGGCAATTGGAGTTAAGTGACTTGCCTAGGGTCATACAGCTAGGAAGTCTTAAGTGTCTGAGGTCAAATTTGAACTCAGGTCCTGCTGATTTCAGGGCTGGTTCTCTATCTACTGTGTCATCTAGGTGCCCTGAGGTTTCATTTTCCTTAATATTAGTGATTTGGAACAGCTTTTATTCTTTGAAATACCATTTATTATTCTTTGAACACTGATTTACTGGACATGGCTTTTTAGCCTTAAATATCTCTGTAAATAGCTGTATATCTTATATCAGGCTTTTGGTATACTTAAATGAAGATTTTTTTCCCAACTTGACTTTTTTGTATTAGTTGAGCTGATTTTGTTTATGTAAAAACATTTGTAGTTTGAAAATGGAAAATCCTTTATTTATTTTCTCCTTATGAATTCTCTTTCCAGTCCTCAACTTGAAAGGTAACTTATTTTATTCTCCATTTTATGATATATCCTGTTAACTTTTATCTAGTTGTTACCTACCTGTTATTCATCTGATTGGAGTTTTTTGGATTTAGGACATGTCCTTTATACAGCAAGCTACTTAACTTTTTAGATTTTGGAGGTACTACTCTACTCTAAATCTATTTTCTGCCAAATTCTAGCAGATCTTTTTCAGTAGGGAGTCTTTTTGTGAGTAGTTTGTGTTACTAAGGTTATTGAACACTTAGGTCACTATTTTCATGTGCTTCTGAGACTTATTTATCTAGTCGGTTTCACTTTTCTCCTTTTTAGTTTAATATAATAGGACCACACTGTACAATAAGAAAATAACTCAGAAATCACCTGATCCAATTTTCTCATTTTACTGTTAAAGAAACAAAAAATCAGAGCATTTAAGTGACTTACTCCACATTCCCATGGTAGGCACCCAAACCAAGTTTTGAACTATGGTCCTTTGACTCCAAATTCAGTCCTCTTTATGGTATCACATTATTTCCTTTTAATAAATTAATACCAAGTAATTTTAGTGATAAGTGCTTTATGTGATCATATGCTTTATAGTTTGAGATCCATTAATGGTAGTTCGCCTACAGTCTTCCACTTTTTTGTTACTCCTTTGAGACACCAGGCCCTTTATTTTTTCAAATAAATTTAAAAAGTTATTTTGTCTGAGGGAGGATTCTGGGAAGATGGTGGAGTAGGTTGGTAAATTTCAAGCTTTACAATAAATTTCCCCCACAAATAGAATAAATTTGGGCTTCAGGGTGAACATAGAAGAGTAAAATCAAGAAGACTTAGGGCACAAGAGGGATCCTCCAGATATGACCAAAGAAGAGCTGAAGAAAGATCTCTGGCTGGGGATTAACCTGTCTGAAGTGCAATCACTTCCAAGATAGCTCCATAGAAACATCAAGGAGGGACCCCCTCAGGGTAGCTGAGTATAAGCCAAACCTCAGCAGGAACTGCAGAGACTTATACCCCTCAAATAGTCTGCCAAGTCAGGATTTGAGTCTGGGCATTGTAACACCATGCCCAGTTGTGCTGCTAAGAGGCAGAGCTGGGAGAGAAGGAACCAGCACCTGGTAAGTGCAGAAGCAGTAGGGCAGGGATTCTATTGGCTGTGGGCACTTGCAGGAAGATGAAGTTCTTGGTTTAGGGTTTCTGGTCAGAGTGGAGAGCTGAAAGAAAGCTTGAGGCATCATTCCCCCTCCCCCCCCCCCCCCCAACGATTAAAGGTGCTTATAACTAATACCTCTTATTAAAAAAAAAAAATTAACTAGCAAAGAAGAAAAAAATCCATCAATGAAACATATTATGGGAACAGGGAAGACCAGGGTTCATCTTCAGAGGAGGACACTTTAGCAAAAAAAGCTTCTGCCCCAAAGAGTAATGTGAAATGGCTCCGTGCCCAGAGAGAATTTATATAGGAACTCAAAAAAAAAAAAAAAAAAGACTTTAAAAATCAAATGAGAGGTATTGAGGAAAAACTAAAACTAGAATAAAATAAAATAAGTCATCCAAGACAGACAAGAAGATTATAAAAAAAGAGTTAACCAACTAGCAAAGAAGGTATAGATTCTCAAAGATGAAAATGATTATTTGAAAATTAGAACTGGGCAAGGAGAAGCCAGTGAAGCTATGAGACCAAGAAATGACAAAAGAGATTATAAAGAATGAGAAAATAGAACAGAATGTGAAATGTATTATAAGAAAAATGACAGATTTAGAGAACAGATCAAGAAAAGAAAATATAAGAATAATTGGACTGCCAGAAAGTTGTGACCAAAAAAGAGAACCTTGACACAATAATGCAGGAAAAAATCCACAGGAGTGACAGAACATAAGAAAGTAGAAATAGAAAAAATCCACTATTCACTACCTTGAAAACAGGAATATTGCTGCCAAATTTTGAAACCCCCAGATCAAAGAGAAAATTTTGCAAGACACAAGAAAAAAAAAAAAAAAACAATTCAAATATGCTGGAGCTACAATTAGAATTATACAAGATTTAGCAGCAGCTACAATAAAAGACTACAGGTCCTGAAATCATAACTACTGACAATCAAAAGAATTAGTCCTGTGGTCAAAAATATCATAACCAACAAAACTATCTATAATATTGAATGAGAAAAAAATGGACATGGAATGAACTTGCAGATTTCCAGGCCTTCTATCAACCAAACCCAAAAATTTAACAAAGAGCCAACATCAAAAAGCAATTTCAAGGAACTCAACATGGATAAATTGTTTATGTTTTTTTTTTTAACATGGGAAATTTATAGCATATGTTTAAGATTAACACCAACAATACAATAACTCAAAAGAAAGCTGGGCAGAATTAAGGTAAAAATAGTAATCATGTCATATAAATGAAGTGCAGAGGAAGAATAGACACAAAGGCATTAGAGATAGGAGGAGGGCTTATAGTTCTGTAAACTTACATTGGGAATGGGTTAAATAGGCAACACTACAGATATACCATGAAGAGTATAGTACCCTCTAAAATCTATAAAAAAATAAGAGGGGCGGGATAGGCAGATGGGGAAGCAAAGGGTGAGAGAAAAAGACAAAGGAGGATCCTTGGGTGAGGGAAAGTTAAACTAATAGCAAAGCATGTTATGGAGCAGGATTTAATTAATGAGGTTGCCGGGAAAACCGTGTATGTATGGTGTGTGTGTGTGTGTGTGTGGATGTATATCTGTATACATAAACATATCTTTATATTTAATTGCAGCTTGTTTGGGAGTAGTGCAGGGGATAATGGGGAAAAAAGAATAAAGTAAAAAAAGGTGTGCAGCAAAGAACCAAAGAACAATTTACAATGGACATTCATGAATATAATTTCTTCCACTAATAAATACACACACACACACACACACACACACACACACACACACACACACACTTTTTTGATCCGGGAATTTGTTAAATATTTTGAATTCTCCCTAATGTTCTGCTGGGCACATAACAATGTTCTCTTTTTACTTTGCATTATTTTGTTTTGTATTCCTTTTCTGTTTTTCTTTTTTTTTTTTTACTTTATTTTTTCAAATAAATTTAAAAAACTTATTTTGTCTAATTCTGTAACCAGTAGCTAGTATTATCATTTTTTAAAAAAATAATATTGGTATGGTCCAACCATTTATTTTTCTTGTAGAGATGTCAGGGCTAGAGATGCAGTGATTATAATTGAATCTGAGAAAGTGAAAGAAATCTCTAAGGGACAGAATGTAGAGGGAGAAAAGCTGAGGGAAAATTACTACGTCTTCTTAGCCATTTTTAAAGGGTAGGAGAAAGTATGGGAAATAAAAAGGTTGGGGAAGAAGCATCCTGAGAAACACAGTGACAACCAGGGTAATATACTTACTCTTTCCTTGAAATTTCCCATCTTTGGGATAAGCTAAGTTGAGAACACACTTAAATGTCTAGGGGTCAACAAATATCTAAAAGTCTGATTATGTACTACAGATTCTGCTAGAAGCTAAGGATATAAAGAAAAGCAAAAATATTATTCCCTCAAGGAGCTCACATTCTAAATCACAGAAAATATACAAATAATTATGTACAAAGAAGATATAGACAGTGGAAATGTAAGGCAAATCAGAAACAATAGGAAGTTTAATGCCATATAAAAATCTTTCCTTCTTCTCATGACCTCTAGGCATTTGGTCCCCTTAACAAAAACAACTCAAATCTCTTGGCACTTTAAAATATTTTCATCACAAGTAATACAGGTCAGTGAAGAGTCACCAGATCTGAAGTTAGAGATGCTAGGTTGGATTTTGCCTCTTAATACCTGGTCAACTTGTATGTATCATTTAACTTTTATGTGCTTTAGTTTCCTCATCTGTAAAGTTGGATTGTAAAATAAATTGAGATTATTTTAGCTCTTGATTTATACTGATAGTCTGAAATAGGAAGAAATATCTGCATTCTATACATTAGGAAACCAAATAGGTAAAGCTTCGGGATATACTGAGCTGGAAAAAGGATTTGAAACCAGAAGGATCAGAACAAAGTGCAATGAATGATAGATTCAAAGGCTTAGCAGACTAGTTCAAATCTTGGCTTTGTCACTTCATGGTTGTTTTCAGTCATTTTAGTTGTGTACAACTCTTCATCCCATTTAGGGGTCTTCTTGGCAAAGACAATGGAATGACTTGTCATTTCCTTCCCCAGCTCATTTTACAACTGATAAAAAAAAGAGGCAAACAAGATTAAGTGACTTACCCAAGGTCACAGTGTCTGAGGTCAAATCTGAAATCGGATTTTTCTGACTCTGGAATCAGCCCTCTAATCTAATCTTGCCATCCTTTGCCACTCACAACCTACGTGGCAAAGGGCTAGTCACAACTTCTTTCTCATTTCCTCATCTTTAAAATAAAGTTGGACTAGGGCAGAGCTTCTTAAATTTTTTTCACTTGCAATATCTTTTTGTATGAGAAATTTTTACATGATATTACGTATATAGGTATATAAAACTGGTACACAAATCAAACATTTATTGATAATAAATCATAATTTCGTGATCCATATTCAGTTATAATATCACATATGGGATCATGAACCATAGCTTATGGAGAAATTGGGGACCAGATGACCTCTAAGATTTCATTAGCTCTAAACCTAGATCTTTTTTTCCAAGCTGAGGGTCAGTCAAATGTATTGGTAAGATACTGAGAGACAAAAAGAGATAGGAGCGAGAGAATCAAAATCATTGCCACTGTGACCATTTCTCTTCAGACTTTAGTGGAAGCATCCTAAAACTAACTGCATTTCTAAGGCCATTTTCAGCTTGCCTGTCTGCATCATTTAAGGGAGCACACTCTTGAGACCTGGCCAGACCCCTGTTTCTGCTGGACTTGTAGTCCCTGCCTCTTCAGTAGCTACATCTATTGAAAGTCTAGAAAAGAATGTTCTTGATACCAAAATCCTTGGCAGTGACAAGTGGTTCAGTGTCAGAAATGGATATGGTCTTATCTTACAGATAATACCTTTTAAAGAAGATATATGTATACATTAATTGGCTTTATTTACTTTCTATATTAGCTAAAATGGAATACTTGTCATTTAGATAACTGGGCCTTACCTACTGTCATAGTGCTGCATTTACTGTATCGACATACAAATGTCATCCTCTCCAATTAGAATAAGACCCTGAAAGAAGCCTTTTTATTTGTATACTCAGCACTTCATTACATTATACTGCTTCACCAGAGTATTTACTGGTAAATGTTTAATAACTGTTCCTCCAGAAAAAAGTGTACATAACAAATTTAAAAATTTCATTTGTTAATAACATTTTCTATCACTTTTTAAAATCTAGATAATCAACAAAAACAATATCAAAATCAAATCCTTTTTTTAAAAAAATTTTTATCAATTGCTGATTTCTGAGATGTAAATGGTCACTCTAAAAATTTAGCAATCAGCTCTTGCAAGCTAGTTTGGGGTTGTTCCAATTACACTACTGCTTTTATTCCAAATTTTTGTCTGTGTTTTGGCTACTCTTTTCAATAGCTTTTGACACTTATCTTCTTCATTCCTGTTCATTACTTTAAATGTGAAATCACTGCCCCTGCTCTGGTCCTCAGACCATAAAACTTGGTGATTAAATCTTAATCTCCCATTATTCAACAGAGAAATTGAAAGTAGAATCACCAAAGAAAGGATCTTTATCCCAGATATTTTTGGATAAAGTTAAAATTACTTATTTACTTTTGAAAATCTCGTTTTTACAAATGCATATATTTCATAGCATTCAATTTCTTTTAATTATCAAATTAAATAATGTTGCATTTACCCAAAAAATAGAAAAGAGAAGCAACTTAATATCATAGGTTGTAAAATTATTTATTTTTAAGAATAAATTTCTGCAAAAAAGATTTGCTTGAACTTTAAATGAGAGAACTACAGATATATTAATATAATAATTTGATACTTTAGTGACTCTTCTGGTTAAAACTAATATATGTGCATGTATTACATATATATATGTGTTACATATATATTCAGATATGGATACTTTGGATTTTCAGGGTTTTGATAGATAATTACAGATCACAATAAAATGGCTAAATATTCAACTGCTGGAGAAAAGAATGTTTTAAAAGTGATTAATAAGTTTAAATGAATTAAAAAAATTATCCACAGTCTCCATAATCAGGTTGAAAAAGTGTGAGGTATATGTCAGTGTTACAAATAATATGAAGGAAAGATGTGTAATCCTTTATTAAGAATGTAAATTAAGAAATATGAAAAAATGAATGTCTGAGTTATATAGAAGTCAATGTAATTAATATACAGAGATATGATATATGAAGATATGAAATAGTCATTCCCTAATCTAAATGTTATAATGAAGATTACTCAATCCAATCAATTAAAATGCCATCTTAAAGTCCACATTAAATTGTCTAGATTTCAAGCATTGTAGAACTGAGTGAATCTTTATCTCAGTTTAGATGAAAGCAGATCAGTCAATATGATTGAACTTTCTTTCCCTCAGGTTCTTAGCAGTAGCCTCATTGTTTCACCTATGATTGAGTACCTAGTCTTTAAAAGAAAGAATATTTTCTCTACCTGAGACAAGCTTTCCTTATAACTTCCAAGACCTCATTTCTAATTCTGAGGATTAATCCCATTTATAAAGTATTTTAGTGAAGAAGTAATCACCCTGTACTAATCACTACTAATAATTATAATTACTTTATGATTTCTTATAATTGCTAAGTGTTCTTTCTAATGCAAATAGATGAGCATTTCTCAGAAGTAGGGGCATTAGTTCTGAAACTCTGTGTTCTTTCAATTGGGTAACTTTTAAGTTCTTTCATTTAATGCTAGGAAAACAGCCCTAGAAGACTAGTTTAAGAATCATTAAGTTTGAATTCTATATGGAACTGGGAAGGGAAAAGAATGCTTCCCTCTTTTATTCAATTCAATAAAAACTTGGAATATACAGTGCCCACTTTGTACAACACAATGCTAGATGCTGGGAAGACAAACATTTCTTGAGTTTGTGGAGTTTACAATCTAGAAGCCTAGAACTATGGCCCCTCATGTCTTTAATTAGAGCTCCTTAGTCTATCCCATAAGCTGAGTGCTCTTAAATGAAATTTCCAATACAACCTCAAAGGGACACACTGAAAGCAAGACAAACTTATGCAAGAGGAAATCACATATTCTTCTTGCTATGTGCCCTTCCAAAAAAGGTAATGAAATGGCAAATTTCTCTCAATCAACCTCAAAGTCCGTGTCTTTGAAAGTCTTAAAAGTTATCTCTAAGGAGGAAGCTTCTGACAAGCAAAAACCTATTCAAAGTCTTTAACCTATCTCTTTTAGGTCACTTGGGATAGTCCAAAATCCTTCCATTTATTGTATATGATGGTATCTTTTAGAGAGCTGTCAGTGAGGTAGCGGAACTTATAGCCTTGAAAGGCAAGGATCATTGACTGCTTAATGAGTTGACTGAACTGAACTTATAGATACAGTTGTTCATTTACTCAAGAGGATCTAATGATTGATAGCCTTGAGGATTGGCACCAGATGTATGGTAACCAGAATTCTGGAGTCAGTTCAATCCATTTCTATTAGACACAGAGTAAGAAACTGTTGCAAAGTAACAGTACTTCAATATGATTTAGTGTTGCAAATATAAAGGTCTATCAAAAAGAAAGATTTCCTTTGCTAGTTTGGCAAGTATGTATTTGGACTATAATCCATTTCTTATTCTAAATGAGATATAAAATGGACTACAGAGAAGAGCAAACAGAATGATACAAAAAAAGAGGAATTGATTATGAAAAAAGATTAGATAATATAAGTTTCTCTTTGTGAGCTAAAAATGACTAAAACTAACCATACTCTACAGAAACACTGAAATGATAGTTAATTATGAAAGTACAAATATAACTAAATTATATCATAAGTATATAAGTATATATATATATATATATATATATATATATATACACACTTTGCTAGTTTATAAGTAATAAAAGATGAATGTTGTTTGCATGAAAAGAAATTCACAAAAGTATTCATAATATCATAATAATGAATAATTTCCCAGAGAAATGTGGAAATGAACATTTTTAATAGTTTTTAAAACATAGGTTCAGGAGAATAGTGCAAGGAAATTCACAAATAAGATTAAGTTCCATTATTAATAACAATAACAACAAGAATAATAATAGCTAGGATTTATTTATTTAACACTTTTAATTCTTTTCTCAATGTTTACATTACTAGATTTACTTTAACCATTAATCTTAAGCCATTTCTTTAGTACAGAGATTGATATCTTCTAATATTTTCTCACAGATCAATTCCTTATTTTTATATCATTATGACTGCTTTTTTCTGTAGTTTCTTTTCTAATTTAAGATTAGGAAAGGACTCTGAAATCTTTTTTACATTTTACTGTACAATATCTTACTCAGTGATCTAATCAGCTCCAATGGATTCAATTATAATTTCTGAAGATGAGTCCTAGATATATTGTTTAGGCATAATATCTTTACCTGGGCCTACAGCCACATATTACCAATGGCCTCTTGGACAACTTATAGTGGAGGTTCTATAGGCATCTCAGACTCAACTTGTACAAAGAACTCATCTACTCTCATTCCGTTTTGATTTCCCTTATCATTGTCAAGTATACTAGTATCCTACCAGTCATGTAGGCCCACAACTTTAGTGTCACCTTCAAATCTTCACTTTTACTCACTACAAATATCCAATTTTTACCAAATCTTTTCATTTCTACCTTCACAAAATCTCTATAACAACTTTCTTCTTCTCTGCTTGTACAGCCATACCCTTAAGTGAGGCTCCCTTTACCTCTTGCCCAAAACATTGCTACATCTTTTGCTTAGTCTCTCTCCCTACTCCAATCTAGCATGCATTTAGCTGCCAAGGTGATTCTTCTGATCATGTCACTACCCTCAAACCCTAAATGCAATGGTTGTGCCCCATGCCTTGAATATTTTGCTTTATATCTCTGCTTATGGGCTCAAGAATCAGCTCAAATTCCGCCATGTGCCTAGGCCTTTCCCATTCTATCCAGTAGCTAGTATCTTCCCTTCATATATGATATTTTATGTCTCATGGATATATCTATTTTTTACATGTTGTTTTCCCAATTAGAATGTTTGTTCCTTGAGGACAGGATATATTTTTGCCTTTCTTTGAATCCATAGGGTCTTATCACAGAGTCTTACACAGAGCACTAAGTTCTTCAAACAACTATATTCCAAAATCTAAATCTAAAACTACATAGTAAAATCTAAAACTTAAAAATGTTTTACTCTTTAGTGTGCAGGTATCATTGGCCCAGAGATCCCTCTGAATTTTTTTTCTTTTGTAAATTCCCTACTTTAAAGATAAACCAATATTCTCCCCATTCCCTTGAATTTAATTTTTCTTTCTTAAAAACATAATGCAATTAATAGTACAGTGGAGCATGCCTTCACTCCTGGCTTTGGACAAGTTTCTCTCCTGACACAACTATGATATGACCAAATGCAATTCACTTAAATTCACTAAATGCCATTTTCTTTATCTGTAAAATGAATGTTGGTCTTCAAAAGCTCTGAAGTCCCTTCTATCTCTTATTCCAGGGGTCCTCAAACTTTTTAAATCGGGGACAAGTTCACTGTCCCTCAGACTGTTGGAGGGCCGGACTACAATAAAAACAAAAACTTTGTTTTGTGGGCTTTTAAATAAAGAAACTTCATAGCCCTGGGTGAGTGGGATAAATGTCCTCAGCTTCCGCATCTGGCCCGTGGGCTGTAGTTTGAGGACTCCTGTCTTATTTTTTCACTCTATGAATTTGCTTTAATATAAATAACATAAAGACTTAGTTAATGCCAACATTTTACTTTTTCAGGAGTGGCCAAATGACTCTTCTTTTGGATTTTCTTTTTCCTCTATTATATGGAAATACAATGTATTACATTCAGTTCAATATATTCTAAGCAATAAGTATTGTCATCTTAATTTACCTACTAACTATTTTGCTGGATGGTAAGTTAAGAAAAATTGACTTTATTTTAGGCTTTGCTATAGAATTAAATATTCAAAAATGATAGTGAAAGTGCACCTGGGAATTCACTCAGAATTAAAGGAATATGACCCAATATTCATAATTTCCATTTTTAACAGACTCATACTTAACACAACCAGATTCTTCAAAGGAAAAGACTTTGGAATTGCTCCATCTGCTGGTCTAGTGAAAAATCAAATGACCGAAATGTTGACTATTATTTGCTGGATTCGAAGTAAAAGAAAAAGAGTGATTTCTACTATGTATATATCAAAGGTTTTTTTAAGTTTTAGCCTTATCATCATTCTCTCTCTTTCTCCTCTGTACTCAGTGAATACTGTTCACAAAAAACAATCTGACAAAATAGGTTAAACCAGACCGAGTGAGAGCACATGTGGGTTCACTGCCATACTAACAGTAACGAGAAACTTTATATAACTAAGCATCACCAACCAAAAAATGGGAAAGAAATAATATCTTATTATTATTATTAGTCTATTTCCAGAAAATGTTGTAAGATGCCAGTAATGTTTTTATATTTAAAGAACAATTCTGATTATATATAATGAAACAAATTCTTTTAGCATAATGAGATACTTTTAACTTCCATGCTTAGAATCCATAGAAAATGAATTAATTCCTTTAACCCATGGAGTTAACTATAATTATTTGGTTCTTGAAAGAAAAAAAAAGTATATTAACGGAAAGTGGTGATAAAGCTGGAAAAGATGCTCCATATTGTGGTGTACTGGAAAGATCATTGTAGCATAAGCCAGAAGACTTGTCTCTACTATTTACTAGCTGAGTGCCTTTGTTAAAACTGCTTAAACTCTTAGTTTTTTCAGTTATAAAATGGATATTATACTAATATATAATCTACTTACCTCACAGGTAAATCTACCTATCTGTGAAGATTTGATAAAGTAGTATCTATGTATATATTTAATATGATAGGGTAGAAAGGGCGTTAGGATTTATAAATTAGGGCTCCTGGGTTCAAATCCCAAACTTTAATACTTAGCTGTGTGACTCTAGGCAAGTTTCATAACTCCTTTTGGTCTCAGTTCCTTCATCTATGAAATGAAGGAATTCAGACGAGATGATCTTAAAGAGAAATATTTTAGTATAGTAGAAGGAGATTAGATTTTGGGAAAAGTTAGATTGGTTTATTTGACATTAGTGGTATTTCTCTTCCATTTAAAATAAACATATTCCACTGTTTCACAAGCCTTTCCCCTTGAATATAACAAAAAATATTTACTTTCCAATACCTAATATTTGGAAATGTGTATATTTCATAATGCTTAACTTCTTTTAATTACAAGATTAAATACTATACTATTTATTGGTTTTGGTTTTGGAATCTGAAAATCTGGATTTGAGTACTGGCACTTAAAACTCTCTCAGTTTTCTCTTCTGTAAAATGGGGCCAATAATTCTTGTACAACCTAATTCACAAAAGCAGGGATTGTAAGGAAAATCTGTAAAAAACTTAAAGTGCTAGGGTAGTGAATTCCTATTATTATTTTCTTAAGTTCCATCCAGATTTATATCTTATGAACTTTATTTGAGAGAAGCATTTGAAAACTGTAAAGTGCTACCTAAATTTAAGATACTGTTTTTAATATTCTAGAATAGTAGTTTCCAATTCCTGGTGATCAGGAAATAAGACACTGAGAAGGGAAGGGACTTGTGTAAGGTCTGACTGCTTTTAGGACCCAGGCTTATTGGCTTAAAATTCAACCTAAGATTCTTTTCAATATGTGACAAAATAACAAATGATTTCAAAAATTTCCATTGTGGCTGATTAAGCTTTGATATCTAATTTTTTAACCTTTTCTTGAAATCTTACTGAAATCTGTAGGAGTCACTAAATAGGAAGAAATCCACAAGCAGCCATTAACTACTCACTATTCACCTAAATGATAACTTTAACTGAGTCAGTCAACTGAGGCTCTTTTCAAAGGTTTCCCCTTTTCATTAAAAAGTTAATCATCAGGGAAGAAGTGATAAGTATCTGAAAACTATAGGTACATCTCACTTTAAGAAAGCTGTGGCTCCTTTTGCATTGAGTGATAGTATATGACTAATAATTTATTATATATTACTTTATCCACATCTTAGCAATTTATATGTTGTTTTCTGTATGATTTGTTCACAGCTTGTCTCAAATAAATTGTGAGCTCCTTGGCCTGGGACCGCATTTTATACTTCTTTGGCCCCTTCCCCATGCCAGGTCAGCAGTACCTAACAGAATGCTAGGTTCAATAAATAACCTGATATCTACAAAGATGAACTAATTGATTTAAACAAAAAAAGTTTTAGTTTAAAAATCACAAAATGGATCAGTGGTAGGGGTTGTTGTTGGGGAATTATATTTTCCTTACAAGAGTTTTTTCTTTTCTTTTTAAATTTTTTATTTTCACAACATGTGCATAATTTTCTACATTTACACTTGTAAAATCTTGTGTTCCAAATTTTTTTCTCCCTCTATTTTTCCCATTCCCTCCCCTCGTAAGTAATTCAAAATATATTGAACAAGTGCAAGAATTTTTTCTTTGGTGAAGATTTGACCATAGAATTCTTTTAAAGAGAAAGGAATATTAAATCTAAATTAATGGATTTAATTTATATTTACCTAAATAATAGTGTATTATGAATGTAAATAGGAATAAATAAATTTTTGTATGTAGGATGAAGTATGAACATGGAATAGATAGCATGATACTAGCTTTTCTTTAACAATAATATTATACAGTTAATTGGTAATCAAAAATATAATCAACAATATTTCTTTTTTGATAATTTTTTTTTGCAGTTACATGTAAAGATTGTGTTCAACATTCGATTTTGTAAGATTTTGAGTTTCAAATTTTTTTACTGTCTTCCTCCTTTACCCCTCCCCCCCAAGACAGCAAGCAATCTGATATAGATTATACACATGCAATCATTTTAAATACATTTCCATATTAGTCATGTTGTGAAAAAAAAAAAAAAAAACAGAAGGAAAAAAAACACAAGAAAGTGCAAACAAAAACAACAAGTGAAAACAGTACACTTTGGTCTGCATTCAATCTCCATTTCTTTCTTTGAATGTGGATGGCATTTTCTATCCCAAATATATTGGAATTGTCTTGGATCATTATATTGCTGAGAAGAGCTAAATCTATCATAATTGATCATCATATAATCTTGTCATTACTATAAACAATGCTTTCCTGCTTCTTTTCACTTCATCAGCATCAGTTCATGCAAGTCTTATTAGGTTTTTCTGAAATCCACTTGCTCATCATTTCTTAGAAAACAATTCATGTACTATAATTTGTTTAGCCAGTCCCCAATTGATGGTCATTCCTTCAATTTCTAATTCTCTACGACCCCAAAGAGAGGTATTATAAACATTTTTGTACATGTGGATCCTTTTTTTTTCCTTTTTTATGATCATTCTGGGACACAGTGATATGGCTATATCAAAGAATATACACAGTTTCATGGTTTTCTGGATAATCTCTCCAACATTTATCATTTTTCTTCTGTGTCATATTAGTTAATCTGACAGATGTAAGTTGGTACCTCAGAGCTGTTTTAATTTGCATTTCTCTAAGTACTAGTGATTTAAAGTATCTTTTCATATGACTATACATAGCTTTAACATTTTCATCTGAAAATAATCCTTTAATTATTAATCGATTGGGGCATTACTTGTATTCTTATAAATTTGACTCAGTTCTCTATGTATTTTTTTTCTTAGCTAGTTTTATTTGTGTAAAACCCTGTGAATTTAATGAAATCAAAATTATAATTTTGCACTTCATAATATTATCTATGTCTTCTTTGGTCAAAATCCCTCCCTTCTCCAAAGATCTGACATATAAATTCTCTGTTGCTATCTTAATTTGCTTATATTATCCCCTTGATAGCTAAATCATGAATCCATTATATAGGATGAAATGTTGGTCTATGTCTAGTTTCTGGCATATTATTTTCCAGTTTTTCCAGCAATTTTTGTTAAACAGTGGGTTCTTATACAAGAAGCTGGAGTCTTGGGATTTATCAAAAAGTAGTTACTAAAGACAGTGACTATTGTGTCTTGTGTACCAAAACTATTCAACTAGTAAGCAATGTTTCTCCAATGAACTGTTAACTATGGTCTTTGGGTAGTACAGGGCAAAAGGTATATTTTACTTTGAGTACTAGGAAGAAAAGTAAATAATTCCTACCAGCAACATTATAACTAGATAGACACAAATACTATACTGGGCATCCCTGGAAGGGGCATATAAAAGAAAAGATATACTGGTAAATATATAACTACCAGTTTTCTAAAAACAGACAAAATACTTTTAATCAAAGAGACTGGACAGTTTAGTCATTTTTATTTGCACAAATCCAAATTGCACAAATTTCCAAAATGATGTTACTGTTTCACGATTCTACTGATAATGAACTAATATGCTTATTGAACATTCCACAACTCATCTATTTGTTGTCAATTTGAAAAGCACAATTTCTTGCCTTGGAAAAGTTTACATTCTAATGGGGGAAATAACATGTATATGTTAATTATACTGACTGGAAATGATATAAGGGTTGTTGTGAGGATTAAATAACAATGTATATAGGGCTGTGTGTAAACTATACTATGTAAACCATGATATACTAAATATATACAATATTTAAGTATACATAATATATAACAGTTATAATATAACAAAATGTTAGTAATTCTATGACTTTTTACACTCATAATAAAATCAGTTGCTTTAAAAATACTAATTCCCTAAATCATATTAATAAATATGTCAGATTACAAGTCTTTAAAAAAGAAATAATTTCTTTGCACAGAAAGAGAAAATGCAAAGCAAAAAGGTTTTAAGAAGAAGAGAGAATAAAGCAAGAAAGGTGGAGAACATCTTAAGGAAAAAGAGAATCAGTGAAGTAGGGAGATACTTTTTTTTTTTTTTTTTTTTCAGAATATTTACCATCTGTGCTTATCTAAAGATGCCAAAGAACTATACTGTTTGTAAGTCAGGATGTCTCATCTTGCAAGCCCTGGAAGATATCCCATTAGGTTTCCCCACTAAGAAGATAACAAAAAGCAGCAGATGGGTGGAGGATCTTGGGACTGTCAGAAGGCTTATTTGGAAATAGAAGGTGATGAGCTCTGGTAGTATTCAGTTAACCTTTCCTTCACTTCCTTTTTCCCCTACTGAACTCTTCATTTTTACATGCTGTATCACCTTCTCTACCTCTACCTTTCTTATTGGTTTTGTTTTTTCTTTCCAATTATTCATTCCTTTTATGTCCTACTTATTTCTCCTAACTTAGTTCTTTAATAAACATACTGCTGATTCCCATAAAATGTCTGAACAGTTGAAAACTGGGAAAAATTTATATAATCAATCTTCTTCCTTCCTATCACAAATGCTAAATTACTGAATATGCTCTATGTAGAGAAAGAGCAAGCTATCAATCTACTTTAAAATAAGTAGCACAGAGTAATGCCAAAAGTTATGAAATTTACTGTGGTATAAAAATTATATTGCTTTGTCAATATTTTTATGTTTAGAATAGTTCCAATTTTTTTTTTAATAAACACATGAAACTGATACATTTAGGTAAAATGTGAAGTTCTAAGAAGAAAAAATGTCAGATAAGGCTTTTGAGACAAAATACAATCTTCAGTTTTTATTTATTCATAGCAGCTATGACAGTAGGATATGTCTTTTTTTTAAATTATTGCAATTCCAGAAAGATTATGTTTTAAATATATTTTGACTTTTTTCAAAGTTATTAATACTCTAAGCAGATACTCAGAAAAATTTGTTAAACAAATTTGAGCAAACTAAGAGTTTTCATTTCTTTTATTGTTTTAAAATAGAAAACTTTTAGAAGTTCATCTAACAAATCAAATTATAATCATGTTCACAATGCTGACATGGATTTTTGAAAATAGGCTTTTGGCTTTCAGTGCCAACATCATTAAGAGATTCTTCAAATTATTTTTTAAATGTCCTTTTCCCTTAGGATTTTCACTTATATCTAATTAGGCTACTTACCCCATGCCATGTAATTCCCTGTTGCCAAAACTGCTAAATGCTTCAATAAGTAGGAGGAGGGCATCAATGGAGCAAGACAGATGTAATGTCGTTGGTTAACAATAGAGGTGTGAAACGGCTGCCTTAATTATGAAGCTCATTAATTCACAGTGTTTAAAAAAAAAAAAACTTGGCAAAAATTCTTTTAAAATGCCTAATCTTTTCAAAATAGCATCAGATTGTAAAAAACAACAACTTTATTTTTATGCCTTTATTATGGTTTAATGGAACAACTATTGACATCTGCATTTAAATGAATATAATTCTAGGTTTTAAGATTATTACCTACTTTTAAGAAAATTCTGCTTTAAGTTTTATCTTTTCAAGATGATAGTTTCATATTACAAAAGTTTTTAATAATTTAAATTAGAAAGCACAGATTATTGAGAGAAATAATTTACTTAATAAAAAAGAATCCATTAGATTTATGAGTTTTTTTCCTATTAATAAAGCTAAGCAAATTGGGTTATTCACAACAAAATTTAGTGTAAGTTAATGTTTGTGTTTAAAAAGTAGACTTACTCTTAAAATTTAAGAAAAAGTCCAATTTAGCAATGAAATCATTCTTATTGAGAATATACTTTGTAACTTTTACAGATTTCCATAACAGTATTAAATATTTATAAATATGAGCATATGTTTCTACATGCTCATGATCTACAGGAATTTCTTATTGAAGATGTTATACTATACAGTCTAATTTTTTAAAGTTTAATTTTAAAAACAAATTCTGAAAGACAAAATACTTTTTAAAGCAGAAAGACAATAAATCATACATTAACCACAATTGTCAATTATGTTGGATTTGAAGTTTTCAAAGCACTTTATATCAATCAACTCATTTGAATCTTATAACCTGGTAAGAAAGGACTACAGCTATACTTCCCTCTTACAAATGAGGAAATTAAGATTCAAAGAGATCAGGTGATTTATGCATGGTTACAAGGCAAATTCCATAGTCAGGATTTATACAGAGATCTTTCTAAGTCCAAGTCCAGTGGTCTTGAAAATGTTTGTGGATCACGATAACTGTCATACTAGACTAGATCTCCAGTGTATCTGATCCGACACTTTGCTGGTAAGAGAAGAGAAGCCCAAAAGGTTTTGTCATGAGAGAATACAGGTTAATTTCTCACTAATTGATAAGTGCTTAACAAACAATTTAGCAATTACTTCGAAACATCTCTCTGTCTCTCTCTCAAAAGAAATCTGAATCTTTATTTGCAGCTGTTCTTATTTGAGAGATTGAGTCACTTACCATGATAACCTGCTGTGATATAATACTTCCTTTGACTTGTCCTATACTTATTTCAGAACAACATAATTATAAGACAGAAGGAATCTTAGAAAATATCTAGTATGAACTTGTAAATGATGGTATTTTAGAATCTGTTGTTCATCTCATCATGTCATTCATGATTTTGTTAATTTAGTTGCTTCCATCTCAGTTTTCATCTTTCAAAACTAAAAAAACTTTCTTCTTTTTTTAGATTGTTCTCATGTAGTAGCTGTCAACATTCCTTTGAACAGTTGAACAGTTTAACTTTTATAGTTCTACTATATTCTTCTTGAGTATGGCAACAAGAATTGGCTACTGCATTTTAGATAGCCAGAATATTGTTTAATCTTTTTTTTTTTTAATCCTTCTGGCTGATTTTCTGCATTGTTTTGGTTTTTTGGTTTATTATATTATGGTTTTTAAGTGAATTATTGCCTTGTAGATCATATTACAACTTATCTCTCACTTTTAAATACACTTGAGATCATTTCTATGATCTTATTAAAGTTTATTCCCATCTTTTCTCTTTTTCTGTCCCTAAAGAATTTACTGTTGACCTGAAATCTGGATAATGCCCCAAATACCTCACTTATAAAAATGTTAAATAAGATGGATGCTAGTTTTAATTATTAAGGAACCTCATTTTCAAATTCTACTCACTTCTATTGCTAAGCTTATTATATGATAAAGCAGGCTGCCCTTTCCCCTTTATCACTGTTCCTTTGTAAAAATTCTTAATTATCCTTACCAGTTTATGCCAGTAAGGGAAAACTTATCTTCCTAGTCTATACTGTCTCAAAAAGACTTTTCCTGAATGCCACTAATCATGCTATATTTGGCTCTTAAAATTTTTTCAGGGTGAAAATGTTTAAAATGAATTGAAGATGGCCATTATAAGAGAGCTGGTAACTGATGATTTATCTGCCAAGATAAATAGAGAGCCAGTCCTAAAGCTTGTAGGAAGAAATTCAAATGGGATTTGATTCCTCATCTGCCCTTGCAATGTGGATTCTGTAGGGCAGAGGGAAAGATGAAGATTATGTTTATTCATATAAAGCAATGTGTAATTTTCAATGCAACAGGTGTTTTATACTAACCCATTCTCATTCTTACTAAAAACTAAATCACTATTATAATTGAACTTGGTGAAAGAGATCATCATTTCATATATATTATTACCAAAAAATATTATTAATAGCAAACTATATTAGCTGAATCGATTTTGGTGATCCACAATGACAGATCAATAGTACTAGCCCCAGTGTTTGGTATTAATATTACAGAGGAAGCTGCTTAAGTTTGGTATATGTTTACTTTAGGAATCCTCAGATCACTGCAAAAAGTCTTACAATGTATTCTTCACAAAAAATATTAACTATTTCTAGAAACTTTACTATTATACAAAGAAGTAATGTAAATGTAGTGTTCTTTCCATTATAAGTTTTACCATGTTTAGTCATCAAAAGGACAACTCTTAAAAATACCAGTTGCCTAGTTAAAAAAAAAAAAAAAGTTGCAAGAAAAAATTAAGAAAAGCAATGTTCTATTCACAAGTCTTCTTGGCAAATGGTGTGGAAGAAGTTACTTTCCATCTTGGGACATTTCTAATTAGTTTTATTGTGTCTGAAAAGACAAGAAGAACTATAATATTGTGGGATATATGCCTTATATCAGAGAATAGAACTCATGTAGTACTTTCAATCCAATCCAATTCAATCTAATCTAACAAACATTTGTGAAATACCCATGTTGTTCATGGAGCTATGCTACAAGGCTAAGAATATAATTAATAAAATGCCAGTGCCTGCCCTCAACAAGCTTACAATATAAAAGGGGACACAATACACAAACAATTCCAAACCTCTCTGAAACAAAAATCCAATTTTTTAAAAGAATAACATTTCTCCTATAATTCTATGTGACTATAAATCATGCAATAGCCTTTGATGAATCAATCAAAAATGCAAATTGCTCAAAGAGCCACGGAGAAACACATGGTATTGATAAAGTAGTATATTATTAATGATTAACACATACAAAAAACCTCCACTAAAGAGATATATTAATGGAAAATGAGATGAGTTGTCTGTATGAAGGGTAAGAAATGGAATGTGCTCCACTAGTACACAAGTAATTTTAAAAGATGGAGAAAAAGGTTTTTAGTATGTAGACCTAGAGGATTTGTGGAAACACACAGATAAGAGTCACATAAAATAAGACATGGATGAGTTATAATCTCTATCTTTAGTGAAAGTATCTATATTGATGAGTTGCCAAGAATTGTTTTATTCCTCTACCATTTTTTTACCAGCCACCTTGTGGCCTGGACTAGAAATCATGCCCTGAATATTTTAGATCTTTCAGCTCTGTAATTCCTACCCTCAGGTATCTGGCATTCTGATCTGAGGTGACTCATGTGTAGGTTACTATACCAAGTTAGATGTTCCAGTTATGCTATTTTCTTGTTTCCTCAACCTCATTTCCATAAGTCTTATCTTTTAAAACACTCCTAAAGTTCTAGAACCACCATTAAATCAATACTATCACTACTGGAAAAAGTATGTTTTTGGAATCCCTAGGGTTCTATTCAACATCCTCCCAACCCCTCCGTAGAACAGACTATCACCACTTTTGTTTTTATACCTCTAGTGCTTAACACAATGCTTGACACATAGCAAGCTCCAAGTTAACTAATTATTTCCTCCAAAATACTTAGATTTAAGTTGGATGAATCATGCAATATTTTAACTACTTGGTTTTCTCCTTTCAAAATGAATAAAATTAATTCACAGGGCAATACCTAGTGTGAATTTCTTGACTGAAATAAACTAAATAAATTCCAGGTTGTGTTAGCTTTGATTACAAAGTTTCTTCAATTTGCATATGTTGTGTCTTATAAGTACATTTGTAAAGAATATGCTCTTGTTGAGTTATGCATAGAGACCCTGAGTTTATTTGATAAAAACAGATCCTCAGATTGATGTAACTGATTTTAAACAAAGTCTCTGAAATGTAGGAGTGAAATGATATGCCAGCATGTTTCATCTGTTTTGATGGATAATTTTATATAGAGATGGCTGAAATACAAGACATAAATAAATAATTTCCTTGGTAGTTGACAAAATTCTTTGGAATTTTTTTTTAGTATATAATGTACTTCATAATCAGCATATTGATTCTACAAATTCACTTTGTTGGTTATTTGTTTTCAATTTTAAATCTTAAGCTGGTTTCTACTTATCACAATTCTGGACTGTTTCCTATGGTCTTCAGATAGTTTACATGAGATTACAAAATTTTCATTATTATCCTGAGCAAAATATAATTAAGAAATAAAAATTCTGTAAAATAATGGCAAAAATGAACCTATAAAATTATACATAATACTATCTTATCCATGTAGCAAATTGAGGATGAGAATAGATCATTAAGATATAAAACAAGTATTTATTACTAATATGGCACTGTGCTAGGCATTATGTTAATAGAAAAAATACCAATGAAAGTGTTATCAAATTGGCAAATGAAGAAATTGTAATACTTTAATACTATCTCAGAGCACATAGAGAGAGATGAGCAAAGACATGGGGAAAACTAAAAAAAAAAAGCATAACGAGAGATGATCCAAACAATTAAAGGACCTCTGAGTAAAGAAAACATTGTCCTCTTTTTTTTTCCCCCAACCTGTCTCAATCCCCCATTTTTTAAACATGATTAAAGGCAGATGGAAGGCAAGTTCTTTATAGTGATCTAAAAATACAAAGAAAAATGTCATTTCTACTTAAATTGGAATTTTAGAAAATGGCATTTCTGCAAAATTATTTGGCATTATGTAAAAGTCTAAGCAATCTCAATGGTAAAATTAACTTACGATGAGTGTGCAATAATAATGTAAAATAATTTGCACAAGTAACAATGTAAAGTATCTTAGAATCAAAAGACTTTAGTATTAGAAAGTATCACATCATTGAATAAAGAAATTAAAATTCAGATGTATGAATGACTAACTCATGGTTGTAAAAGCCATTCTTTTACACCAGTCTAGGATTCTTTCTACTTCACTAAAATATCAATATAGTATAAGGAAGGATCAAAGCACACTGAAGATGATATAATAATAAAGAATTCAACTGGTCCTACTTATAGTCTTAAGAGTTAAAAATTTAGGATCTAAGTATAATAAGCAATTCAATTTTTAAAAATCAAGTTTGATAAATATTAATTGCACCTTTCTTATGGGGAAGGCACTAAGCCAGGCAAAACGATATCCAACTAAAAACTACATTAAAGTACATACTTTATATCACAACATATAATAATATCATGAAGGAAATTTGAAACTCACAGTCAGAACTGAAAGCAAATCCTCCACACTGCATTCAGGTTTCAAACGATCCTTAAACATTCTGACAGTTGGGTGCTTCAAATAATAATAGGATGCAATTCGGCCAAATGTAAGTGGCTCAATGCTACGATTATCCTGTTTAAGAGAAATGAAATATTCCATGCAGAAAAAGCAAATTTTAAAATGTAGCATAAAGAAAACAGGTAGTTTTTAATTAAAAATTCAGTATGTTCAAATATCTACTATAAAGTCATATATTTTACACTAAGAACATGGGCATGTGTGCGCGCGCGTATGTGTGTGGGGGGAGGGGGAGGGGTATGTGTAAGTGTGTTTTCTCATAGAAACAAAGCTTTAAATTGTGGTTAGGTTCTTAGGCCAGTTCACCAAAGTCAAGTCCACTACCATATAGCTGAAGTACTATACATATAAGACTAGAAAAGATATGATATGCAATTAAAATTTTTAAATGCCCCCAAATCACTTGTATATATTGATGTGTCCAAAACATAAACATATTTAATCACTAGTGCTCTTGGTAGACTGTCTTGGTAACAACTTTTATCCCCATATGCTTGGGGATAGAAACTGGTATTACAATACTCTTGACTGACCGCAATCTAAACACAACATTCTTTGACCCTGCTGGAGGAGGAGACCCAATCTTTTTTTTTTTTTTTTTTTTTTTAATTTTATTTTATTTAATAATAACTTTGTATTGACAGAATCCATGCCAGGATAATTTTTACACGACATTATCCCTTGCAATCACTTATGTTTCGTTTTTTCCCCTCCCTCCCTCCTCCCCCCCCCGCCAAGATGGCAAGCAGTCCTATATATGTTAAATATGTTGCAGTATATCCTAGATACAATACATATTTGCAGAACCGAACAGTTCTCCCGCTGCACAGGGAGAATTGGATTCAGAAGGTAAAAATAACTCGGGAAGAAAATCAAAAATGCAAATAGTTCACATTCATTTCCCAGTATTCCTTCTTTGGGTGTAGCTGTTTCTGTCCATCATTTCTCCAATGAAACTCAGTTAAGTCTCTTTGTCAGAGAAATCCACTTCCATCAGAATACATCCTCATACAATATCGTTGTCAAAGTGTATAATGATCTCCTGGTTCTGCTCATCTCACTTAGCATCAGTCCATGTAGGTGAGGAGACCCAATCTTATATCAACATCTATTCTGATTCTTTGGGCACCCAGAAGTCTATATTCTAATTCTACCAGGATTCATGTCCATTGCTTAGCAGTCCCTTAAACATGGCTAGATTTTAGGAAGGGATACAGAGGTCCCTTCTTTAAAGGGAGAAGGCCATTTTTAAAATTTAAATTGATGTTTATTGATGTAGTTATTATCTTTTTCATTTAATTTTTTGTTCTTTTAAATCCAATATATGCATACATATTTACACAATTATAATGCTGCACATGAGAGAAATTAGATCAATAAGAAAAAATGAGAAAGAAAATAAAATGCAAGCAAACAACAACAAAAAGAGTGAAAATGCTATGTTATGATCTACACTCAGTCCTCACATTCTTCTCTCTGGATGAAGATGGTTCTCTTTATCACAAGACCATTCCCATTTAATTTTTAACATCTATTTTTTTTTAATTGAGTTCTAAAATCTCTTCCTTCCTACAATTATCCTTCCTTGCAATGGTAAGCAAATTGATATAGATTATACATGTGTAGTCATGAACATATTGCCATATTAGTCACGTTGTGAAAGAAAACACAGACCAGACAAAACCAAATCAAACAAACTCCAAGAAAAATAAAGTTTTAAAAAAGTATGCATCAATCTATATTCAGACTCTTAACAAGTTCTTTTTCTGGAGATGAATAATATCAGAATTGTTTTAGATCACTGCACTGCTGAAACCAGCTAAGTCATTCACAGTCGATCATTGTATAATATTGTCGTTTCTGTGTACAATGTTTTCCTGGTTCTGCTCACTTCACTTTGCATAGCTCATGTACATCTTTTCAGGTTTTCCTGAAATCTGTCTGTCATTTCTTACAGAATAATAGCATTCCCTTACAATTATATATCACAACTTGTTTAACTATTCCCCAAAGGATGGGCATTTCCACAATTTCTATTTCTTTGCCATCACAAAAAGAACTACTATAAATTTTTGTGTACATCAAGTTCCTTTTCCTTCTAAAAAAAAACTGATTTCTTTGGAATACAGAGTTAGTATTGGTATTGCTGGGTGAAAGGGTATGCATAGTTTTATGGCTTTTGTTCATACTTCCAAATTGCTCTCCAGACTTAGTTCACAACTGCAGGAACAAATTTCCCCATATTTCCTCCAATACTGGTCATTTTCTTTTTCTCTCATATTAGCCAATCTGAAACATACCTCTCCAATTTCAATACAATAGGAATATTCCAACTCAATGAGGGCTTTCTCCACAAGGTTTGAAAGGAACTTGTTCATGGACTCATGGCTCACATCATCCAGGTTATAGTAACTAGAAAAGAACAAAATGATTACAAGTCATAGCTTTAAGGCATGTATACTAAATTATCTTAATTAAAATTGATCTTAATAATAATCCTACATTAAAATATTTAATTTTATCTAATATTTTTTGAGAATTTAAAAACATGTATTTATCTTCATAGAAATCTCTGGAAACAAAGCCAGAAATTATTATCCTCATTTCACAGATGAGCAAACTCATAGTATAAAATAAGATCAACTGATTTGGTTAATATCAGTGTCCTGTGGTTTGACTTGTTTTAAGGTTACTAAATCTATGTACAAATTAGTAAATCTATTGTTGTTTCTGACTAACTTCCCTTACTCATCACTAACACTATCACCACCACTACTATTAATTACTACTCACTCAATTGATATAGATTTTACTATGTGAAGCACACACACATACACACAAAGGAGAAAAAGATAATTAGTTAGGTGCCCACTATGTAAAGACAATTTGCTAGACTGGATGGATATAGCAAGTTTAGAGTAAACTTAATCCCTAAACCTGAAGGATCTCATCCAGATAGCTTGGCACATAGTAAGCACTTAATAATTGATAAATGCATTTGAGTATTATCAAATTAAGTGCATATGTTCATATTTAAAATATACATATCATATATATTTATGTGTATAAACATATATAATATAGTATAGTATATATCAGTGGAAGGTTAATTTATTTTTTAAATTATGTATCTAAACCTCTGGGCAGAATAAACTATTATTATATAATAAAATTTTTACATTAATTGATAAGAGTACACTTTTCATAGGTAACTTAATCACTGAGAATAAACTGCTCAGTTTTGGAGGTGGATAAACCTTTTAGGGCCCAAGGAAGCCATTTGGTAAATTGCTATTCTAATGGCATTAAAAAAATCTATGTCATCTTGGGGCCTATAAGGTGCTTTATCAGGGTTTTTAAAAAATACCAATCCAGTTCTGTAGAGTATATATGAAGTTCATAGGGGTTGCTGTAAGTTATGCAAGTTTAAAAAAAATTCATATGAGCTCGTATTTGACTTTTTTTCACTTCTCTGCATCATCTAGAGGATATGACCACCCTTTGCAAATCTCTATGACTAGAAGGAATTTGTGTTCTGGCAAAAGTCCAAAAACAGAATGGCTTTATCCATACAGTTAGAGCAGTCTTCTAATTGCGACTCTACATCATGCAAGTGAGATATTTGTGCCTACATCCTACAACCCAAAGAAAAGTAAATGGAAAGGAGATTTGGGAGTAAAGTGGTAGGATTCAGCTGTTCTAATCTTGGTATAAGGAAGCCATTCTATATACCTGGCTAAAAAAAAAAAAAAAAAAAGGTAACTATACTTTCAAATAATGATAGTAGACCTACAAAAGAAACTAAGAGATTTCACATAATGAATGTTCACAGGATTTAGAAATGCTTAGGAATATATGCTAAACAAAAATGGAAAATAAGCATACTTAGACTCAAGAGTATAGAAACAGATACCTAAATTAGAAATATACGAATTCAGTTTAAAAAAACTTCAAATGAGAGATTTTTCCATTAATGAAGCCTGATATAAAATCTTTTTCCTGAAATTCTAAATGAGTGCATTTGTCATAATTAGTATCTTGATAGATATGCCTTGTTATGAAAAGAAGCAGAGAGAAAAAATAACTAAGATGGTTGTCACAATGTTTTAAGAAAAAAGGAAAAATATGCTACAACTAGAATATTTATCCATGCAGACTAAAGTACAATCACATCTTAAGTATTTAACTTTCCTCCCAAATGCATTAATTAAAAATGTCTTATTTTAATTCTAATTTTGATAAAAACACATACATTTTTCTTTTTTTTTCCTTTCCTCAAAATTTTTTAAATGAGTTGAAAAATTACAAGTCTTCCTGGAAACAAACATTTATCAATATAATGATGATCAATGTAATGGTGAACTAGTTCTGCAAATAATTTAAACCAAATGGATTTTGCTATACTCAGAAAAGGGTAAAAGACTAAAACAGTAGGCATGAGAAAAATTAGCTCCTTTCCTGGTAAACAACTGAAAGGAATTTTTAGTAAGAATGATGTTTTTCTGATTTGAAAGTAAAAATTAAAAACACAGGACATGTAAAGTCCCTTGAAGGACACAAAGTATCCCAAGTTACTTGAGTTATTAAAAACCTTTCTCTCTCTCTCTCTCTCTCTCTCTTTTTTTTTTCCCTGAGGCAATTGGGGTTAAATAACTTGCCCAGAGTATGAAGTATTAAGTATCTGAGGTGAATTTGAGCTAAGGTCCTCCTGACCTCAGGGCCAGTGCTCTATCTACTGTGTCATATAGCTGCTTCTTCTCTTTCTTTTTTTTTTTTTTTTTTTTTTTTATAAGGAAAAATGAAATTCATCAGTCAAATTTTTGGCAATGACAGCTCACAACATACTTTTGGTTTTGCTGTTCCTATAAACTTTCTAATGCTGTATTTATCAGTTGTCTGAACTAATGTGTATTTAAGACATTACTTCTAAATTGAAAACACTGGTGAAAATGTATGGTGAATTGCTGCATATGTAACAGTATAATATTCTCACCAGAAAAAGTTGTACAGTAAAGATATTATTCTACTGTAGTACTTAAACAAGTTAAAAGAGGGAAACACTGTTTTAGGAAACACCCATACCAATGAAAGTACTTAAAAAACAAACCAAAACCCCAAAACACAACCCCCCCCCCAAAGTACTTGCAACATACTGGGTACTCAAACTGCTATTGATTTTGAAGATTTCTATACATGTATGCTATAAAAATACTGAAATGATCCACTATTGTTGCTTTAGTGGTGTCATTTTGGGGTGAATAGATTTCTAAAATTTCCAGTGGTTCCAGTAGTTGTTTAAAATTGTCCATCAGTAGTTCAGATTTTATATTTAAAAAAAAAAAACTTATACCATCTAGATTTTGTTTTCCATGTGATATGTTTTAATGATATACATTTTCCAGATGAAGCATATTTATGTCTAATCTATTAGAAAAATGATGAGAATGATTTTGTGGTTTGAAGTACCTAGCTTTAAAATAGGTAAAGTAGGTCATAATATACATTTCTGAAATATTTAAAATAAGCTGTTGCAAAAAAAAAAAAGCGATAATTAACTGAAAACATATCTCTAAGGAGGTAACACATTATCAGAAAACTGCACTAAAATAGTCAAAGATTGGCTTGCTGGAAAACTGTTACCACATTTTTTCCTCAAGCAACACAGCATTATATTTTCTTACTGAAAGGGTTACTCTCAATAAAGATCTCATTTTTTTCAAGTTTGCCTAATTATGCATATACAAAAATGCGATAGTGAAACAATAAAATTAAATAACATATCAGTATTTTATGGTACTAAATTTTTAGATAAGACTGCCTATTAAAATATTTATATTTTTAATGATTGTAATTTAGAAATGTGTAACTGGTAACTTTTTCAAAACAGCAGACTTTTAAAATATTTATATTTTTAATGATTGTAATTTAGAAATATGTAACTGGTAACTTTTTCAGAACAGCAGACTTTTAAAGGTATAAAACAATTATTTTAAAGATTGTCTCTGAACAAAAAATTTTATAGATTTGTATTAATGATTTATTTAAAACAACCTACAGAAAAAAATGTAATTTTTTTTACTATTTGGATTGTGGTTCTATATTCACTTAACCTATTTTCACATCTTACAAAAGAAATCAGACATTAGAAACATAATTTATATAAGTTACATATAAAGTATATATTTCAACAAAACAAAAATAATTAAAACAGATTAAGATGGAAGTTTCTTTTTTTTTCTTACCTGATAAAATAATTTTGAAATAAATATATTACAATGCTTTGGGGAACATAGAACAATTTTGGGGGTATCAAGTGTCATGTAGACTAATACAGAAAGCTCCTACAATATAAACTGAGATTGATTGAACAATAATATGTATGTGTGTATATACATATACAAATACATACATACATACATATACACACACACACACACACACACACACACACACACACACACATACCATATACATATTTATTTACTTGGAGGGGATTATATGTTTTCCAATTATGAAAACTATCAAAACTATTCAGTAATTTAAAGTTAAAAAAGGCATATTTCCACTGTATATTCTCACAACAAAAAAATATAATTTATGGGTTATCTTAAGCAGTTATATTATATAAATGTTTAATTACAGATAAAGAATAAACACAATGCAGTTTCATGCTCACTGCATTGAAATCATCTAATCATTATTTTCCCTTTGCCATAAACAGACAGCCTACCTTTTTATCAGCATGCTATTTCATTTATTTCACAGTGAAACCCAGTTTCACAATAATTGACTTGTCAGAAGCTCTAATTTATGAGGCTGGGCTCTGTAAGCTTTCTCTATATTGGACTCAACCTGCACACAAGCAGGGTTGAATATTTACAATGCTGTTAACAGGTGCTGAGTTGTTTAATGATTCTAATAGCCAGAAGCGTACTGAGAAAGCCAGCGGGATCACAATTACAGGCTGTTTGAACACAACAATTACTCGTCCCCTGAGAGGTGTGAAAGTCAAAGGCAGTTTTATACTGACAGCATCTAGCACATGGACTAGACAGGCTAACTTCCATTAGTAGTCCATTGGGAAAAAGTAGTAACACACCCCCTACCTATCGTAAAATTTCACAAAGTACATAAAATTTAAACAATCAAAAACTGAAACTAACTTTTTTTATTATCCTTAAAATTTATCAAAGGAAAAATCATGCAAGAACTACAATACATGAAATTATTTTTCTAATCTGTGAAAGGATGGAATTTTACCAGTTAAAAAAGATAAAAAGTCTTTTGCAAAAACATAAAACACAGATAAAGTTACTTCAAATGGTTTGGATTTAATGCAGATAGTGACAATCATTTCCTGTTTAGTTTATGTAAACCTGGCTAGAGATCTCTCTGGGAAATTTTTCATCAGTCTTGAAATGCTGCTGCTATAACTGTCAGGACTGGGAAGTCATTTGTTACACCACCATGTTTTTTTATGTTCAGATTATGCAGCAGTAATAATGACACAAATAATCAAAGTAGGTTGCAAGGACAGCTGAAACTACCACAACATTTTTTTCCTAGTATTATTTAAAAGGCTTTCTCAGGAGAATAAAGGAAGCAAAATTGACCACACAAATTGAATCCAGAACTCAATTTGGAGGGTATTATATTTTCTGAAAACAGCAGTTTCATGAATCTAGCTATATTTAAACGTAAAATATATCATACATACTATCGGTACACATATATCTACTATTTCCATATACCAATGTTATAGATTATATCAAAACTATATCTGTTTAATCACATATTTCTATATGTGATATAAAATATAACAAGTTGCATTTATTTAGAAGTATTTATAATACAAACAAAATAGATGTAATTTAGGGAGAAGGAAATTACAGAGTGGTACTTACTTATAATAATAATTGTTTTGAATTTTCAAAGCAATTGAAAACAAAATATATATTATCCCCACACATATCTAATTTATGCTATGTACCAGGATGAAGTTTGCTTTAAATTTCCATTTCAATTTATAATGCTTATATTGTATTCTTCTACAAATGCTGAATGGCTGGAATCAGGAACTATCAAAATTTTAAAAATTTTAAAAATTTTAAATTGCTGGATATGATGAGAGTGCTATAATCCCTGTACCAGGGAGGATGAGACTGGTAGAACTCTTCAACATAGAAACTGGGAGTTTGATGTTGCAATAGGGCCAGTGCTGATTTGTTATTGGCACTAAGTCAGACACTAATGTGGTAAGTCCCTAGGAGTGGGGGAGTCATTATGCTGCCTAAGGAGGGCAAACATGTCTCAGATGGAAAATGGAGCATGTTAAAGTGTCTGTGGTGATTAGCATGAGAAGCTTTAGATGAGAAGCTGATGTCCAAGTTGGGGAGATCAAATTCTAAGGTTCCCTCTGAAATTAAGTCACAGCTCATCCAAGGTGCTATGGATAAAACATGGTGAACATGAGTAAGTTGCAATATATTACTAGTCAAAAATTGTGCAGGAAAAGAGGTAAGAATAATGTTTTCAAAGTTGTATAACTGGGATAGGATGTAAGCCATCTATGCAGTAAGAATAAGGGATAAAGGAAAGACAAACCATATGTTTAGAGTGGAATCCATGAAATTTTAAGAGCCTTTAAGATACACTGATGGACCTCTGTTGTGGAGGATTTGTGGGAAGACCAGGGCAAAGGTTATATAGGATGAGAAGTCCTGGATGGGTTGTGATTTTTACCATTAAAGAACTCACATCAAGGAAATTACTTCTAGTCTTAGTGCTCTCCTTTTCACTCACTGTTATTACTTCAGGCTTTTGTAATTTCTTACTGAGTTTATTGAAATAGCATTTCAACTGGTCTTCCTGCATTCTTTAGCATTTCTCTTTCTAAAACCCTTCTTAATTCCTGCATTTTCCTACTTTTAATTCCCCCCCCCTCCCCCTCTGCATATATTTATTTGCATCTTATTTCCTCCATTATAGGAAGAAGGTAAGGTCCTTAAGGGATTGTCTTTTGTTTCTTTTTGGTATCCTTCTTAGCACAATGCTTGGCACATAGTAGGCACTTAATAAATGTTTATTGATTGACTGGAATCAGATGAACTAAGTTCTAGTCTTGATTCCATCCTATCAATGTAATCTGGAGCAAGTGACAACCTTCCAGAGTTATAGTTTTCTATGTAAAATGACTAGATGATTCTTTGAGTGAGAGAATTCTCTGGTATTCTGGTGAAATCAATGGACCTCTTTAGAATAATGCTTTTAAAAGTTCAAAACAAAACAGATGGCATGACAAAAGACACTAATTACACGGAAACAAAACTATCAAAATGTTTAAAAAAACAAAAAAAGGTCGCGGACTCTAGGTTAAGAATTTTCCCTCTATAACTAATCTTATAGATGAGGAAATTGAGACCTAATTAACTAATCCAAAGTCATACAAGTAGTATTAAAGATGGGATTTGAACCTGGATTCTCTAACTACAGAATCAATATCCATTTCAATGTTAACAGTTACACATGTTTTCCTTCTTCACAAAATTGTTGTTCTGAAAACCTTAAGATAATATTGAAATATGTTTTTATCATCATTATCTCATTCATATCTATTTTGAGGGTCTGGAGATGATCATATCATTATTTTTTATATAGAATGTTTTATGGATAATTGCAAAGGTACTTATTACTACATACAAGTATTAAAAAAAATAAGTATTTCCTATTAGGCTTACTTTTAAACATCCTCAGTACAATTTTAAGTACTGTAACATTACAGTACAACAGGAATAATATGCACTGTTTTCATATAATTCAATATAATTTTAATTTTTGATAGGTCTCTACATTTTGGAAGCTCTTTGTTATTCATAGCCTAGAGATTTTGAATATTTAGCATGATAATCTCTTTTAAAAACACAGTTCTCAAATTATTGTGGATAAATATTTTCTCTGAACAGTTATGTACAACAGTTCACCATGATAATAGATTGGTTCCAGTTGGTTTGCAGGCTGAATTCTCCAGGATATTTTCAGTTTAGTATTTGTAGCATGGCAATTTGTTATCTGTCAGAGCATGAAAGATAGCAGACATTTGATATTTAATTTCTAGTCATTGATTTGTAGCTTGCTAGATATCAGGTAGGTGCTAAGATTTTATAGCCTGTTGTGTTGCCTCATACAATTTTAACCATTTCCTTGCATATTCTATATTGATCACCAAGTCCAAAATCCTTAAGGATGATTTTTTTGCTATATATATTGGCTACAAATCATTAAAATCTTCCATTTCCACAAACACACCTGCATGACTCAAATCACTTGTTTAGCACTTCTTTGTCAAAATATTGTTGATTGAATTCTAGATACTGCCCTTGAAGGATTTTTTCATTCCAATTTTGGAGGTTTCATAGGCAAATTGATATTCACTTGTTTTAAAAGCATTTTTTGCAGGTTTCTGTCTTGTCATATGCTGGAAGAATGTCTATATTCTTTTTACTTTTTGGTGAGGAAATGTCAATCTTTCTACAGTTTCTGAAGTAATACATCCTATGTTTCACTAATATTGAATAGGTTTTCTCCAAATGCTTTTAATATTTATTATGGTCCATTTTGCAATTCCTAATGTGAATATTAACATTAATATTGTATAGTTATTAATTGTTTTAAATATGTTCTTCTCAATCAAGTTGGATTTCAGAATGCTGGCAAATTTCTTAACATATTTAACCACAACTTTTTCTTTGATGACCTTATGCTAAATGTTTTTTGCCTAGGGTTTGTAGGTATTTGTCTTTAACCATTAGTTCAATATGACTTCTGTGGTCATATTGATCTTTATTTTCTTTCGTGTATGTTACAAATTTTATATTCATTGAATCCAGAAAATTCAATGCTGTTACTGGGTATGTCAAAAGATGATGTATTTTGAGGGGGGAGGAAGGTAGTGGAGCCATATAGTATGCTATCATTCACATATATCAAGTGATTAAAAAAGATGCTCTGGCTTCACTTCTTTTTGAGTTTGGAAGTCATATTTAGGTAAAATGGGATAATTGGTTTAAGGCCAGACAGCCATAATGGACTTACTTAAGTCTGAAAAATGTGATAATGTGATATTTATATTTACTATTCTTGACATTACTAAGATGGTGGGATGTTATAAATAGAAAGCAATTTTTTTCCCCTTAAAAAACAAAAACAAAAACAAAAAAAACAGTTTCCCACCTGGACATCAAGTACTGTAGTGTTCTTGTTACACTTTGGTCTGTTTTATATATTTGCAGAAAGTTTATAAGCTATAAATGCTGAATTGAGTCAAAGATCTTATGAAAAGCAATGAGAGCACAGTTATCCCTTCTATGTTACAGGGATCAGAGGTGCAATGCCCCCACAATCTGGAAAATCCATATAAAATTTTTTGGCCTTTCCTTTGTACCAGAGAAGTCTGAATTTTTTCTTTTACTTTTATCAGGTGTTTACAATAACATAAGATAGAATCTGGGTTAAGCATTTCTGAACTTCTAAACTTTTTCTGTGTTGTCTGATGGCTTTTGTGTGTTGTCTGAGGCTTCTGCAAAGCTCCTCCAAAATTCCCCTTTACAACAAATTCTTATGCCAACCAGAAATACATCAAAACCACAATGGGGAAAATTGCAATGTGAAAGTAATAACTGTCTAATAAATGTTATGGCACCATCAATTGGAGAATGGTTGGGTAAATTGTGGTATATGAATGTTATGGAATATTATTGTTCTGTAAGAAATGACCAGCAGGATGAATACAGAGAGGCTTGGAGAGACTTACATGAACTGATGCTAAGTGAAATGAGCAGAACCAGGAGATCATTATATACCTCAACAATAATACTGTATGAGGATGTATTCTGATGGAAGTGGATTTCTTTGACAAAGAGAAGATCTAACTCAGTTTCAGTTATCAATGATGGACAGAAGCAGCTACACCCAAAGAAAGAACACTGGGAAATGAATATAAACTGATTGCATTTTTGTTTTTCTTCCCGAGTTATTTCTACCTTCTGAATCCAATTCTCCCTGTGCAACAAGAGAACTGATCGGTTCTACACACATATATTGTATCTATACTGTGACATATTTAACATGTATAGGACTGCTTGCCATCTGGGGGAGGGGGTAGAGGGAGGGAGGAAAAAAATCGCAACAGAAGTGAATGCAAGGGATAATGCTGTAAAAAATTAGCCTGGCATGGGTTCTGTCAATAAAAAATTATTTTAAAAATTTTATTAATTTAATTGATAAAAAAAATTATCACAAACAAAATAAAATAAATAAAATAAATGTTATGGCACTTTGAAGCAGCCTAGTCAATAATCACTGAATCAACAAGTCATTATTTATACTTGGACTTTCTTGTATGTCAAGTCAAGACTGCATGTTTATGGGTGTATCTATCTGTCTGTTTACGATTTCTTTTTTTAATGATATAAGCTATGACCATTTTATATAGAAGATAAATGACATAATGGGAGAAGTACTGTATCTACAATTTGAAATGCCTATTAAGAAAGGTGAGAGTAAAGCTTGTGTCTGAGAAGCTGATAAAATACTTGCTAGCAATTCAAGTATCACTATGAAGCACCGAAGCCAATAATTACTGACTTTATCTAACCTCACTTGCCTATTTCCATTCACTTTCCCTAACTGTTCATTGCATTAATTGTACAGAAGCTTTCTGTTTCTCATTTCATCCAACTCCTATTTTTGTTGATTTGGACTTATGACCATAGAAATGACCAGAATATTTTCATAGCTTTCTTGGAAGGTGTGATATTGCCCATGACTCTTTAGCACAGTTTAGCACTGATACTGAATTGTTTTTATTCTTTTAACCATTTTGATGAATCTTAATGGGGAAGCAACTTGATACACTAATAACAGAGAAGACTAATCCTTTTTCCTAAGCAGTGGTATCACCAAGGCCCAATTTGTGAATATTTCAAAGATCCTGATAAGACTTTACAGCTATGAGAGTGGGGTGTTAGTACACACAAAGAGGTGTCATTACTTTACCACTCCTTCCTCCTACCCCCATGACATAGACATTGAATTGAGATTTAAGGATGCTACTATTAGTATCCAATTTTAAGTGCTTGTAGTAACATAGCAATCTGATCATTTCTATTAATGCTGTAAGTTTAATATTGACAAGAGGGATAAATTAGAAATTACTGAGAAAAGGTTATGGCACCATCATTTTAGACCCTCAGCCTTTCCTTAGTTTAGTCTATGACAACTTTCTCATTTTTCTGTGAATTTGGAACTACCTAGGGAGTAGAAGAAATAGATCATAAAGATTAAGAACCAAACATTGGAAGAAGTTGAGACAGATGAGAAGACGGCTATATCATGATGTAAATTGTTATTCCTTTGTAGCATAAATACTTAAAAGGACACGTAAGCTTTGCTTTACATGAACAAATCAACTGGCCAAGCCGAAGTCACAACACAATCTGATATTACAAATACAGAGATATTTAAATTAAAAAAAGGGGGGAGTGAGGGGGGGAGAATCAGTAAATTAGGGGAAAAAACAGAAAAAAAAAAGGCAAAAATCTTCAAATACAGTTAGTAAACCTAATTATCCATATATTGACTAAGGGAAAAATCAATTAAGATAATTATAATGATAGCAAAGTGGAATGCATAACTATAATAAAGGCAGAGACAAAACATTAACAACTAACTGTAAAGCATGAGCAAATATTAACAATAAAATAAATTTGTGTCATGAATACAATATATGACAGAATTTAGCATAAGGAGAGGATTTAAATTGAATGAGAAGAATGAAACTTCAATGTTGGAGTTATGAAAAGAAGGGCACATTAATATGTTGTTGATAAAGCTGTAACTGGTCCAATTCTAGAAAGCATTTTGAATTTGAAGACAGTGACTTAAATGCTTTTTCTTTATATGCATAGCTTTTAGAGCAGTGCCTGGTACAGAGTCATCATTGACAAATTGATCTATAAGTTTTACTCTTAGCCATATATCATAAAAGGTCAAGGAATCATATATGTTAAAAATAATTACATGGCAGCATTTTTTATAGTTGCAAAGAATTCTATTTGCTGGCATTTCTACAATGATATATTTTCACTGTCAACGACAGTGAAATAAACATATTTAGACTACTCCCCCCCTGTCATTGTACTATGTATTATGGTACATTGCACCATGTGAGAAAATGGCAAGTATGATGTGTTACATGAAGAACTAGGAATACATTGTGAGCCAGTTCTATGATTCAACTTTGGAACTGCAACATAATCTTGGGTATCACAAAATTAAATAAAAACTATTTTACTTAGAATAAAGGTTAAAAAGAATATGATTTCTAGTTGCTTATCCAGATAACAAAATTCCCATCTACCTCTGCATTCATCATGGCTATGACAAGAGGAATGTTAAATCAGAAGGCAGTCTTACAAGGTAGTAGGAATTTTACTATTAAATTTTGCTAAATCAAAAGAACAGAGGCTGAATATTATCCATAGATCTCCAGACCAAACATGTCCCAAAATTGGTCTCTTTGGCCCCTTAATGGGAAATTGTGCCAGAAAATGCAAAATAATTACTGTTCTCAATGTACAATGTCATTTTAAACATTGGAAAGGCTGTAGAATACCATAAATCACACAAGGATGTGGTATTATGTATTATATAAAAAACTCTGGTAGCTGCTTACTCCAATGCCTTTCTCATCTCTTTAAATAAAAGAAAGATATATGTATTTATGACAGATACTTTGGTGAAAAATGAAATAGATATCATCTTTTTACAGACAATATTAGATTATGCCATGCATATTGTCTATTGATTTTTAAGGAAACATTTGATTATGGAAAGGAAAGAAAATCTTGAAAGATTTTTTTCAAATGTCTGTTATAATTATATCACATTTACTAATTATGATACATAATCATGGAAATAATTTTGTTTAGTGACTTATTGATGACTGATATCAAGTGAGGAGGTAAAGAGTGAGATGTATGTTTCCCTATGGTATTCACCAGGGTCATAGACTATGTATGGACTACACAAAGCCCAAAGAAAAGAGAGATTGTGTACTGATGACAAGATTCTCCAAATATCCATTATTTACAGATGCCATTATGCTAACTGTGTTTAGCTCTATAGTATTAGAAAGCCTCCAAAGTAGAAATGTAAAGAAAAATAAATGAGAAAAATTAACTGACACATACTAAAATTTTGAGAAATGATATAATTTACATGGGAAATATTAATGTTAAAGATGTGGTTTTGCAATGCTGAGTAGTGTGAAATCATAAAAAGCACACCACAAATTTCCAAATGTAATCAGAGCAAGTTCTTCCTTCTACTTATTTCCAATATCTTTTTGTAGCACCTATCCAAGACAAACATATTGATTGAAGTGTTAATTTGACAGACTGTCCAATTGAAGTTAAACATATTGACAGCATAATCTGACAAACTGCTCATTCATCATATTCTTTTAAATAATTTTTTCATCAACTTTACTTTTCCAATATAGTTACACCAATCTGTTTCTTTTTTCCTATCAAGTTAAAATTAATCTAGCAAAATTAAGCAATACACTAATCAAATATCAGAGGATATTCAATGTTTCACACATATATAGGCTCTCCCCTGCTACGGCTAGTCTTCCAAGGAAACTACATTTACATACTATAGAATGCTGCAATCTGAGAAAAATTAAAATGTCAAGTAATAGTAAGTAAAACAGAGTTGTTTGGCCAGACCACTGGCCATATAAAGCATACTATAGTTATAAAGACTGGAAAATGAGGTGAGTTGGTTAAATAGTAAGAATGGGTGATTAAGATATGGAGAGCTAGAGTAGTATATTAGTATTTCCTATGTGGAAAATTTATGTGAAAACATAGGTAAAAATTGAAAAGAATGAAAAGTTGTGAAGGAGTAAATCTCCACTGCTGGGGCAAGAGATCTAAACCAATGAAGTCACAGATCCACCAAAGTGAATATTTGAATCTTTCTTCCAAGGGGAGTAATCTTGATAATTCTTTTTGTTTGTTTGTTTTATTTTGAGGCAATTCGGGGTTAAGTGGCTTGGCCATGGCCACATGGCTAGAAGTGTTAAGTGTCTGAGGCCAGCTCTGAACTCAGGTCTTCCTAAAGTCAGGGTTGTTGCTCTATCTGTGGTATCTAGTTGTCTCTGATAAGTCTTCTTGAGGAAAATAGTAAATTTCAATAATTATAATTTCATAGTCTATTTCTTTTTCCTTCTCCCTTCAAAATCAAATAACATGAAAAGGTTAGTTTCACTGGAAAATTAGAAAGTAAAAAAAATGAGGAAATTCAGAAATTCCCAATTGGAGCAAAGCCTTTCTCTCCTCTGATTCTGCCACAATTTTGCTGTACACTCAACCTTATCACCTCATGTCTGGACATGCTGGTTGATCTTCCTGATACAAGTATCTTCTTGTTTTAAGCGCACTCTCTACTCAATCATCAAAGTGATTTTGCTAAGGCACATGTGCAACCATGCTACCCGTCTACTCAAGAAATTCTTATCCTCTGCCCATCAATTGGAGAATGGCTGGGTAAATTGTGGTATATGAATGTTATGGAATATTATTGTTCTGTAAGAAATGACCAGCAGGATAATTACAGAGAGGCTTGGAGAGACTTACATGAACTGATGCTAAGTAAAATGAGCAGAACCAGGAGATCATTATATACTTCAACAACGATACTGTATGAGGATGTATTCTGATGGAAGTGGATTTCTTCAACAAAGAGAAGATCTAATTCAGTTTCAATTGATCAAGGATGGACAGAAGCAGCTACACTCAAAGAAAGAACACTGGGTAATGAATGTAAACTGCTTGCATTTTTGTTTTTCTTCCCGGGTTACTTCTACCTTCTGAATCCAATTCTTCCTGTGCAACAAGAGAACTGTACAGTTCTGCACACATATATTGCATTTAGGATATACTGCGACATATTTAACATGTATAGGACTGCTTGCCATCTGGGGGAGGGGGTGGAGGGAGGAAGGGGAAAAATCGGAACAGAAGTGAGTGCGAGGGATAATGTAAAAAATTAGCCTGGCATGGGTTCTGCCAATAAAAAGTTATTAAAAAAAAAAAAAGAAAGAAAAAGAAATTCTTATCCTCTTCAGGATCAAATATAAAATCTCTTATTTGACATTCAGTGCCCTTCAATACTGCGTACCCTCCACTTTTATATTTTAAACCTCCCATATACTCTTTGACCTAGGGGTACTAGCCACCTTGTTTCCTTGAATAGGATGCTCCATTTCCTTACTCTGGGCTTTTTCACTGCCTGTTTCTCATGAATAGAAAGGTCACTTTCCTTATCTCTGCTTCTGACTTTCCTGATTTCCTTCAAGCCTAAGGTAAATCACTGTCTATAGGAAGCCTTGCTAAATCCTTAATTCTTGTATCTTTTCTATGTTGGTTACTTCTAATTGCATGTAATTTGTTTGTACACAGTTGATTGCATGTTGTTTACCCTATTAGATTGTGAGTTCTTTGAGGACAGGAACTGTTTTTTGCCTTTGTAAACCAGTGCCTCGCACATAGTAGGAACTTAATAAATGTTTACTAACTGCTCATCAAGATTACTAGCACCTTTCCAGTCATCCAGATTTACATGTAATAACAATTTAATACTATAACTATTCACACAAAGTAATATTTTTGCCCTTCATGGAATAAGGACCATTGATACTACAGTTCAACCTACAGATCACACACATAATGTCGAGTTTTGGTCTCCTAGAAGCAGAAGGACTTTGAGGTATGCCTAAGGCATGATAATTATACCAACTAGAGAATTTGCCTTCTCTTTAAAGATATAGCAATAAATATAAATATCTTAGATCACTGCCAAGGAGAAAATTTTGTAGTCTGATGATGCAGTATATTGTAATAGCTGATTGAATACAAACTACAAAATATATTTCCAAAAAACCATTAAGAAAACAACACAACAGTGCTGGTTCTACTGATAGTGGTCCAAAAGAAATTAAAGCAATTTAAAACAAGTCCTCGGGAACGTATTTCATTTATCTAAAAGGAAGAACTGGATCAACAAAATCTAACTTTCTGTAAGAACGTTTTATGGTGTTCCCTATGATTAAATTTTACTATTTTCTCTAAGGTTTAAAGAAGGCAGTTAAGTAAATCAAAAGAATACTGGGCCTAGAGTCAGAAAGACTTGAGTTCAAATCTGTCCTCTGATATTTTACTAGCTGTATGACCCTGGCAAGTCACTTAATCTGTTTTCTTTCATCTACTGGACGAGGAAATGGCAAATCAATCTAGTATCTTTGCCACGAAAATCCCATATGAGGCCACAAAGAATCAGATACAACTGAATGACTGAACAACAACACAAGGTTAAATACTTAAAGAAAAATAAAAATTGACATTGATCAAATTCTAAATATGTAGATTGTTTCCATTTGAAAGGAAGGAGCTTCAATTATGTTATGAAGACCTAGTCACTATATTCCACTTCCATGGAAGCAGGTTCTTTTTACATAGTGGAGGATTATTTAATCTCCCATAACAGTTACTGATCAATTAGTTCTGAGGAGGGTCTCTCATTGCTCTAAGTGTTGTAATAACTTTGTCCTTATTTTAAAGACAAAGGATGTTTTGGTACAAAATATATCTATATCTAAAGGGAAAAGGAGTAGGATTCTCAGTAAGGGTTAGCTTTATCCTTTTTTTATTGTCGTTGCTCAAACGATGAAGGTGGTTGGGTGAGAAGAAAGCAAAAACTGATTTGTTGTTAAATTTTTAAAATTCTTTGGTTAAATTCTTTAAAATTAAATAGGGGGAAAAAGGCAAAGGCAACAGGACATGTCTTTGAACTTTCAATGAGAAGTTCTTAAGGTTTTTTATGTTAAAGACTCATAGTTTGTTGTTGTTCAGTCATTTCAGTTGTATTACCAAAATATATATTTTTTTATGTTCTTGGACTTGCAAGTTAAAAATGCCTGGTTTAGATTATTTTTTTAAAAAAATCAAAAAACCCTACATTAATGTGTCTTTGGGTAATAACAAACCAGGATGAAAATGATCTAGAAAGCAAGCCTTTTGGGAAAATCACTGGGGAGGCAAGAATGATATTTATAATGATACAGTTAAGTATTATCTATGACTCTGCTAAGATTTTAGGCTTATATTTCTTTAAGAAGAAGTTCTTCAAGGTGGCCTAGCTGTACCAGATCTAAAATCACGTTATAAAGCAGCGGTTACCAAAACCATTTGGTATTGGCTAAGAAATAGACTAATTGATCAGTAGAATAGGTTAGATTAAAAAGACAAAACAGTCAATAACTTTAATAATCTAGTGTTTGACAAACCCAAAGACCCCAGCTTTTGGGATAAGAACTTACTGTTTGACAAAAATTGCTGGGAAAATTGGAAAGTAGTATGGCAGAAACTAGGCATTGACTCACACTTAATGCTGTACACCAAGATAAGGTCAAACTGGGTTCATGACTTAGGCATAAAGAATGAGATTATAAATAAATTAGAAGAACATAGGCTAGTTTACCTTTCAGATTTGTGGAAGAGGAAGGGATTTATGACTAAAGAAGAACTAAAGATCATTATTGATAACTAAATAGAAAATTTTGATTATATCAAATTGAAGAGGTTTTGTACAAACAAAACTAATGCAGATAAAATTAGAAGGGAAGCAATAAACTGGGAAAACATTTTTATAGTCAAAGGTTCTGATAAAGACCTCATTTCCAAAATATATAGAGAATTGACCCTAATTTATAAGAAATCAAGCTAATTTCCAATTGATAAACAGTCAAAGGATATGTACAGACAATTCTCAGACGAAGAAATTGAAACTATTTCTAGCCATATGAAAAGATCTTCCAAGTCATTATTAATCAGAGAAATGCAAATTAATCTGACACACCTGTCAGACTGGCTAGAATGACAGGGAAAGATAATGCAGAATGTTGGAGGGGATGTGGAAAAACAGGGACACTGATACATTGTTGGTGGAATTGTGAACACATCCAGCCATTCTGGAGAGAGATTTGGAACTATTCTCAAAAAGTTATCACCTTTGATCCAGCAGTGTTACTACTGGGCTTATATCCCAAAGAGATCTTAAAGAAGGGAAAGGGACCTGTATGTACAGGAATGGTTGTGGCAGTCCTCTCTGTAGTGACCAGAAACTGGAAACTGAGTGCATGCCCATCAACTGGAGAATAGCTGAATAAATTGTGGTATATGAATATTATGGAATATTATTGCTCTGTAAAAAATGAGCAGCAGGATGATTTCAGAAAAGCCTGGAGAGACTTACATGAACTGATGCTGAGTGAAATGAGCAGGACCAGAAGATCATTACATACTTCAACAACAATATTATATGATGATCAATTCTGATGGACATGGCCATCTTCAACAATGAGATGAACCAAATCAATTCCAATAGAGCAGTAATGAATTGAATCAGCTACACTCAGTTAAAGAACTCTAGGAGATGACTATGAACCACTACATAGAATTCCTAATCCCTCTATTTTTGTCCGCCTGCATTTTTAATTTCCTTCACAGGCTAATTGTACAATATTTCAAAGTCCAATTCTTTTTGTACAGCAAAATAACTGTCTATATCCATATATTGTATTTAATTTATACTTTAACATATTTAACATGTATTGGTCAACCTGCCATCTGTGGGAAGGAATGAGGGGAAGGAAGGGAAAAGTTGGAACAAAAGGTTTTCCAATTGTCAATGCTGAAAAATTACACATGCATATATCTTGTAAATAAAAAGCTATAATTAAAAAAAAAAAGCTCTTCAAGAATAAGCACAAGTCCAACTACTCCATTAAATTCTTCCTCTCTATTCCAGTCCATTATAATCTATTTACTTTCCAAAGTCCTACTGCATTAGAAGTCTTCTGTAAGTATCCTGATGACAAGGACCAGGTATTTGTGGTTTTATGTGCTCAACATATTGATATAAATATGACAATTAGAACAAATTAAATAATGAAAAGGCAAATAAAAGTATTTGTATCCAGACTTTAAATTTATTGATACATTTAGAAATATATTGATACTACAGTGTCAAATTTACATTTTATGTTATTCTTTGGTAAAATTCATGTAAATTTTCAAAATTATATAGAAGAACTTATTTTGACATTTCTTCATTTATTTAAAATTTGAAAATGCAATTTCTTCAATGTGGAGAAGAAAAAGATAGGGTGACTTTTATAAACTGTGGTCACTTTACTTACCTGGGGTTCATGATAAGTCGACGGAAAAAATAAGTCCAGGTAATGTAATCCATTGCATCCTGCTTGGATGTTATTGTACCAGCAGCAATCTCAGCATTCAGATGATCAGAAAGCACATCTAGTAAGCTAAATGTGAATAAAAAAAAGGAAACAAATATAAATGTAAGATACACATTGAACCAAATTTAACAACACATAATACACATAATACAAAAATTTATTTTCTAAGATATTATTCACTTTCACATGAATTATGAGCTAGCCAATCTGGTCTTACTGTCATTACATAAAGTTGTTTCTGCCCATTACAATTCTAATCAACCGTGCTTCAAAATTAATTTAAGCACCTTCTTTAATATGAAGCATTTCCTGATCCCCATCAAAGTTCCTTGTGTTTATTTTGCACATTTTATGGATACTTATGTAGGGTAAGTTGTTTCCTTTGATACAACATAAGGCTGCTTGAAGACATGACTGTTTCATTTCTTTTTCTATTCATGTTGTAAACTAATGAAATACCTTTATTCTTAATCATGTCTTATATATTTTTATAGATTCTTAGATAAATCTATCATATATATATGTATATATATAACATTCAATAATCAGATTGAAAATTAAAATTAATTTTAATCATTTAAAAAGTAAATGTGTCTCATACCATTTTACATTAAAAGGTAAAATATAAAAACTAGAGAAATTAAGATAATCGGTGTAATTTTTTTCCTTATTACTCATTAATTTTTTTTTCCTTTAGGGTTAAAGATGATTCTAGGTCATATCAAAGTGCTTGATTTTTTGTTTGTTTGTTTTGGCTTTACTCTTATCAAAAGGGTTTCTTGACAGTAATTTAAAAAGGTAATTGAAGAAGCAGTTAACTAAAGAAAAAAATCTTTCCTGCTAGTCTCACTGAAATGGATTCAAATTTATGAGAATAAGATTTTACAAAGTGATAAATAGCTAAATGATAGGAATTGGCAGTTCTTAAGTAATCCAAACTATTAAAACTATATGAAAAAAAAAAGCTTCAAATCATCAATAATTAGACTGATACAAATTAAAGCAACTCTGAATTCTACTTCAAACCCATCACATTAGCAAAGTTGATAGAAATGATAAATGCTGGGAGATAGAGAGAGGATTGGTGGGAAGTGTGATGCAAATAAAAATATCAATGCACTTTTAGTAGATCTATGAATTAACTGGTCCAAGTATTCTAAAAAAGTAATTTAGAGGTATATCCCTGGAGTTACTAAATTGTATGTAATACTTGATTCACTGGTGCCCCTCTAATTCTATACTCCATTGAGACCAAATAAAGTGTTAAAAAATCCTATAGTCACCAAAATATTTCTAGGAATTCTATTTTGAGGTGGCAAAGAACTAAAAAGAAAGGGGGCACCAATAAATTAAGGAACAGGGAACAAATTATGGTACATGCATGTAATGGAATATTAGCATGAAAGAAGAGAGAATTTAAGAGAAAACTAGGAAGATTTATATGAAGTAATATAAAATGAGAGCAATTATGAGAACAATTTAAATGGTAACAACATTGTAAACAAGAACATCTCAAAAGAATTAAATGAACAATTGCATGATCAAACATAATTTCACATGATAGATGAAGAAGAACTATACCCAAACCTTTTTAATCACAGCCAATGGAGTAAATTGTTTTGCTTGACTATGCATATTTGTTACAAAGATTTTATCCACAAGTCCCTTCATGGAAGGAAGTAAACAAGGTGGAAGAGAAAAAAAAAAATGATGGTTAATTATTAAAAAAAAAAAATTTAGAAATCTTATTGAATAAAGCCTTCACAACTGATTTGTAAAAACTAAAGGCTATTTTTAAAAATTCCTTTGGCATTTCATTTTAAGATATTTTCATGAAAAAAAATGTTAGATTTATTTCTTTAAATGAAGAGATCATTGCTGTTTTCAGGTCCTTCCACAGTTTTGGTGAATACTACTTTGAATCAAGAAAACATCCATTTAAAAATGATCAATGGAACACTTTTCTGAATGAAACAATCTTTAAAAAAAAAAAACTTTTGGGCAATCAAGATGCTTAATTTTTATCAGCAAAACTGAAGCCTCTAAATTTACTTATTTTTTGCAATCAAAACAAAGCAATGTTCTCTGGATTTTTTTCTGCTCAATACCTCTCTAGCTGGTATTAATACTAATCAAAATTATATAGAATAAAGCTGCAAATATAAGATGTCAGAAGAAAGCAAAGAAGAGCAGTTTGGTAGATTTCCTTACAGCTAATTTACAGAAGGATATGTACAATATTCACACAGGTTGATTAGACACAGTTAAATTGAGATCTAGATAATTTGAGAGCACATACAATTTGATGAAAACATAGATTCATGTAAATATAAAACAACAACAGAGAAATATCTCTATTACTAAAACAATCTCATCTCTTGTTGATTGGTTACTGATTTTAAACAGATATGAGAGCCACATAGATACATACAAGGAATTCATCTCATTTAAGTGTAAGGATGTTCCACTAAAGGAAGAATTAGGCATATTTGCAGTGATCATATGGAATTAAGTTGAAATTCACCTAACCACTGAAAGTCAGTATTTTATATTTATGGCTTTTAAGAAATGAGGGCTTTTGGTAGCCCTCAAATTTTGGTGACTGGTAAAAAATTTGCCAATGGCAGTCTAGACAAATTTTGAAGAAGAAGAAAGGTATAGTCAAAGACAAAACAATCAATTCAAAGGAACAGCAAATAAAGGAAAATTTGTATTCTAATTTGAATTTAGATAAAGATCTAAAAAAAACTGAGGAACAAAAATATAACAATAAAGGTATTGGAACTTTGTTGGGAAAAAACTGCATATCAAGATAGCAGAAAAGAGTGGGTGAAAGGAAATATCAGTGAAAGGCTATTAATAGTGAAATGACAATGGGATAGTCCAGCAACAGACTATGAGTAAGAGTAAGTGTGAAAATAGAGTGTCAAATAGAAAGGCACAAATGGTTTTAAGTACTTGTGTGAGAAGTGTTGCTACATTTCAGATAGATTAATTTTGAAAAAAAAATTGTTGCCAGTCCATTTCATTTTATTTCTGCTAAGGTAGTATGTCAGAAATATGGGATAATATATTTGCTTATTAATTCCCTTTAAAATCTTCTGGTTATTTTTTTTTAATTCAAAATTCTATTCTACATTCTATTTTGTGAACATGAGAAAAAACAAATATGCCATAAACTTAATTCATTTAAAGCCCCAGTTTTTTTCTTTCTAAAAAAATTTACCTTGATTCTACTGGGAATGGTTCATAAAGAAACTTTTTATAGAAGTCTTTCTTTATGTCATGAACCAAGATTACAGCTTTGCCTTGGTCATCAAATTGAGGTCTACCAGCACGTCCCATCATTTGAAGTACATCTATAATAGAGAAAACAGAAGTCTTATATTAGAATGGGTCTGGGATATATTTATTGATTCTGGTACATATTTAATTATTCTTTACAAATATATGTGTGTATGAAATAAAGTAAGCAAGACAGCCATACAATTTACTAAAGATGTATTAATACAAAAAAATGTATTATGCTGTTGCTCCTATCTTATTATTGCGTTTCCTAACTTTGCATTCATTCAGAAAACTTATACTTATGTCAATAAGCCACTATAATGCAAAACTAGGCTCTAACAAGATGTTATATTCGCACATAAAAATAACAATGGATAAATGTTCTCTTGGTAAAATGCTAGAAATAGCCATTTATGTGATGCTATAATTTTAATAGAATAAATTATTGATTCATCAAATATTAATTCCTTTGTTTATCACTTCAATTCTTTGAAGCCAGAGGATGCTTTATTTTTGTATTGTATATCAGTGTTTAGCACAATTCTTAGCATAATATGAAAAACGTAATAAATGTTGAATCCGTAATTATAAAATTTGTATATATTATATGTCTCATATAATGTGTCATCATATATAGTAGAAGGTAAATTTTAATATTAAGATATGAAGCTTTTTGACAAAGTCTGTTAGATAATTCCAATCCCATCCTCCCCAGGAAAACTGTGCTACATATATTAATAGGTTTATTAAAAAAAAAAAACTTTTGGGCAATCAAGATGCTTAATTTTTATCAGCAAAACTGAAGCCTCTAAATTTACTTATTTTTTGCAATCAAAACAAAGCAATGTTCTCTGGATTTTTTTCTGCTCAATACCTCTCTAGCTGGTATTAATACTAATCAAAATTATATAGAATAAAGCTGCAAATATAAGATGTCAGAAGAAAGCAAAGAAGAGCAGTTTGGTAGATTTCCTTACAGCTAATTTACAGAAGGATATGTACAATATTCACACAGGTTGATTAGACACAGTTAAATTGAGATCTAGATAATTTGAGAGCACATACAATTTGATGAAAACATAGATTCATGTAAATATAAAACAACAACAGAGAAATATCTCTATTACTAAAACAATCTCATCTCTTGTTGATTGGTTACTGATTTTAAACAGATATGAGAGCCACATAGATACATACAAGGAATTCATCTCATTTAAGTGTAAGGATGTTCCACTAAAGGAAGAATTAGGCATATTTGCAGTGATCATATGGAATTAAGTTGAAATTCACCTAACCACTGAAAGTCAGTATTTTATATTTATGGCTTTTAAGAAATGAGGGCTTTTGGTAGCCCTCAAATTTTGGTGACTGGTAAAAAATTTGCCAATGGCAGTCTAGACAAATTTTGAAGAAGAAGAAAGGTATAGTCAAAGACAAAACAATCAATTCAAAGGAACAGCAAATAAAGGAAAATTTGTATTCTAATTTGAATTTAGATAAAGATCTAAAAAAAACTGAGGAACAAAAATATAACAATAAAGGTATTGGAACTTTGTTGGGAAAAAACTGCATATCAAGATAGCAGAAAAGAGTGGGTGAAAGGAAATATCAGTGAAAGGCTATTAATAGTGAAATGACAATGGGATAGTCCAGCAACAGACTATGAGTAAGAGTAAGTGTGAAAATAGAGTGTCAAATAGAAAGGCACAAATGGTTTTAAGTACTTGTGTGAGAAGTGTTGCTACATTTCAGATAGATTAATTTTGAAAAAAAAATTGTTGCCAGTCCATTTCATTTTATTTCTGCTAAGGTAGTATGTCAGAAATATGGGATAATATATTTGCTTATTAATTCCCTTTAAAATCTTCTGGTTATTTTTTTTTAATTCAAAATTCTATTCTACATTCTATTTTGTGAACATGAGAAAAAACAAATATGCCATAAACTTAATTCATTTAAAGCCCCAGTTTTTTTCTTTCTAAAAAAATTTACCTTGATTCTACTGGGAATGGTTCATAAAGAAACTTTTTATAGAAGTCTTTCTTTATGTCATGAACCAAGATTACAGCTTTGCCTTGGTCATCAAATTGAGGTCTACCAGCACGTCCCATCATTTGAAGTACATCTATAATAGAGAAAACAGAAGTCTTATATTAGAATGGGTCTGGGATATATTTATTGATTCTGGTACATATTTAATTATTCTTTACAAATATATGTGTGTATGAAATAAAGTAAGCAAGACAGCCATACAATTTACTGAAGATGTATTAATACAAAAAAATGTATTATGCTGTTGCTCCTATCTTATTATTGCGTTTCCTAACTTTGCATTCATTCAGAAAACTTATACTTATGTCAATAAGCCACTATAATGCAAAACTAGGCTCTAACAAGATGTTATATTCGCACATAAAAATAACAATGGATAAATGTTCTCTTGGTAAAATGCTAGAAATAGCCATTTATGTGATGCTATAATTTTAATAGAATAAATTATTGATTCATCAAATATTAATTCCTTTGTTTATCACTTCAATTCTTTGAAGCCAGAGGATGCTTTATTTTTGTATTGTATATCAGTGTTTAGCACAATTCTTAGCATAATATGAAAAACGTAATAAATGTTGAATCCGTAATTATAAAATTTGTATATATTATATGTCTCATATAATGTGTCATCATATATAGTAGAAGGTAAATTTTAATATTAAGATATGAAGCTTTTTGACAAAGTCTGTTAGATAATTCCAATCCCATCCTCCCCAGGAAAACTGTGCTACATATATTAATAGGTTTATTAAAAAAAAAAAACTCCCAAAATAAAATCTTCTTTAAACTACTTATTACCCCCCCAAAACCAAAAACCAAACTAAAATAAGGAGTGAATAATTTAGCAAATCAAGATTTAGTGATTATTTAACTGGCACATTTTTTTTACAATTGGTACAGAGTAAAAACATATCTCTCACTAGAAAATCTATATAACCATAGGAAATTAACAGAGAACTATTAAAACACACAACTGTTACATATTTTAATAGCTTATTCTTGTCCAAACTATGAGAGCAGTTTTATCCATGTATTCAACCAATATTGTAGTTGAATATGGGATATAAGGAATCTATCCAAATAACAAGTACAAATTACATTCATTACAATAAGAAAGATATAAAATAGAAATTCAAAGAAAGAGTTCATATGGCTAAGGAAACAGAAGACTTTATAAAAATGATATCTGAAAGGTTTATATGAATTGGACAACTGATATCTGCGAGGGAGTAAAAGCATTTTTAGGAAGAAAGAACAACTTACGCAAAGATTCAAAGAAAGAAAGCACTATAGAAAGAGCTATAGAACATGTAATGTGAAGAGAAAAGTCATAAGACATAATTCTAGAAAGTAGAGGAAAAACTTGAATGACATTTTGTTACTTTAAGTCAGATGTAAGTAGTACTTTCTTTTTCTTTTTAAAATTTATATATTTGAAACTAAATACAAAATAAGAAAAAAGAAAATAGGAAAAGAAAGAAAAGGAAAATTAAAAAACAAACCACCCCCAACACAAAATAATGTCATGTGCTCAGCAGTATACCAGGGAGGATTTAAAATATATAACAATAAATATCTACTTCAAGAAAGCATATAAAATAATAGTAGAGATTTTAGATTCATAATTGTCTATCTTTGCTTCCTTGTAAGTTATTCTTTTGTTCTCTGCTATGCACTTTTTACTTTATTCTTCACCCCCCTTTCATCTCCTCCCGACCACTTCCACCAAGCATACATATATATCTACAACTACAACACACACATATACATATATCTATATACATACATGCATATGCAATACACATTTACAATTATATAGACATGTACTTTCCATTAAATCAATTAAAAATGCACATTAATGATTCCTACTACTTGCCATTATTTTCATATTTGCTAAGGCATTTAGTAATTTTTAAATGTCAATAATGACCAATCAGTATACTGTACTTTATATTCAACATAGCAGGATAAGAAATTCTTCCATGCCAACAACAGGATGAACAAGTAACAAATATATCTTAATTTTTCTTTTAATAAAGATGGATTCTCTAAGGCAGTAGAATCAAATTCAAATTTAGAAAGAGATCCCTGACCTGGCATATTGATTGATAAAAACCAAAAATTAACATTATGTATATTGTATTTTTTGTTAGAAATTTTCCAATTACATTTAAATTTGGTTGCCAATGCATGAGAGTTTTGTTCTTAAAGTATGTACACACTGGGCTATGAGTGCCTTAAAACTGCGTCAAAACATAATTTATACTGATATAGTTCTTAGTGGTTAAAATCTTCATTAAAATATTTCCATTTTTCCAGTATTACCTGTAATGGGAAAATCCACATAGCGTCTTGTTTTTCCATCATAATATTCTGTTCCCTTAACAATTACTAAATGAGCTGGGAAATTTACACCCCATGCTAATGTGCTTGTAGCAATAAGGACCTAAAACAGAAAAGAATATTAATATAATCTCACTAAACAATTTTGAAAAATATAAATGTCAATAGGTAGAAAATAAGATACCTGGATTTTACAGTTTACAAATAATTCTTCCACTGTTTTTCGATCTCTTTCATGCAGTCCAGCATGATGCATTCCTATTCCAAATGCAAGGGTCAATTTTAGGTTTGAATCTCTTATTGTTCCAATGATGTCATTCATCTACAAAGAAGAGATAGTTGTATGATTTCAATAAGCAATTTTAAAAGTCACATTACTATTAATATTTACTTGACATTTATAGTCTTCTATGCTAAATTTGATCTAATGATTAACTTTTCTGTGTTTTCAACTAGTACCAAATAGTTTCCATGATTGTCCACTTATACTCTGAGAGCTGTTAATGCCAATTCTATCATTTTATGTTGTTATTTTTCTTTGAATTCTTGATCTTTTGTTCTTCTAGATGATTTTTTGGTATCTTGTCTACTTCTATAAAGGGCAGCTAGATGGCACAGTGGAGAGAGTAATAGGCTTGGAGTCAGAAATACTCATATTTCTGAATTAAAATCTGGCTTCACAACACTTCCTAGCTGGATGACCCTTAATCCTGTTTATCTCAGTTTCCTCATCTGTAAAAATGAGCTGGAGAAGGAAATAGCAAACTACTCTAGTATCTTTGTCAAAAAAACTTCACATAAAATTATGGAAATTATACATGCCTGAAACAACTAAGCAGCAGCAGCAACAACAACAACATATTCCTGCTCCCTACACAAGGTAGAGCCTCCTTGTGCCAAATCTAGACTCTCTTCTTGGGGTATTGAGGTTGGCACAGTGGATAGAATGCTGAGACTAAAGTCAGGAAGATTCACTTTCCCAAGTTCAAATCTGATGTCAAGCATTTAGTAGCTGTGTGACATAAGTCACTTAACCTTGTTGGCCTTATTTCACATCTGCAAAATTAGCTAGAGAAGGAAATGGCAAACTCTAGTATCTGTGCCAAGAAAACCCTAAACGAGGTCACTAAGAGTCAGACATGACTAACAAAGAACTAGTCCTATAAAGTGACTCTTTTGATAATATAATTGATATGAAATCAAAACTAAATTGATTTAGGGACTATCACTATGTTTATTATATTTGTTTAACCCAATCATGAAAAATGAAAGTCTTGCCCAGTAAAATTATCTTTATACTTGCAATGTTTAAAGGTATAGTCATAACTTCTGAATTAATATTGGTAGCTTAACTCCCATACATTTTATGCTTTTGGAAATTTTTTTTTTTTTTTTGCTATCTCTTACTGATATTTATTGTGTTTTTTTTTAATCTCTTCTTATGTTATTAAAATGATTATTTTGTTGAAATTTTCTGATTGATTCTTTACGGTTGACTTGGCAAACCATCACATTATTTACAAAGAGAAATATTTTTGCCTCTTTATTATTTACATTATTTCATTAATAGACAAAGTTCCTCAATTTGTTTTTCTTACCTAAAACTAAAATTTTTGAGGACAAATGATAGAATAATGCTTATTCTTCCTTTATTGAAGAGCTTTTTGGAAAAGCTTCTGAGGTATTTCTCTTTCATCATATTCAAGAAAACTCGATTTATTTCTTGCTTTCTATTTTTGTTTAATATAAATTAACATATTCTTTTAAAAGCTTTTTCTGTATCTATTAATAATTATGTAATTATTATTTTTGTTGTTATGTATATATAGTTTTCCTGATGCTCAATCTTCTTTGCATTTTTGGAATAAAGCCAACTGGTCATAGTGAATACTTTTTAAAAATAAACTGGTAGCTTTTGCCAATATCAATCAGTATTTAGCAGTATTAAAATTTATTAACAGTATTGGTCTATGGTTCTTAGCTGTTTTCCTATTATATATACACACATATATATCCATATACACATATAGATAATAGATGTATAAATAAAATAATCAAAACTCACAGAATCACAGAACTTCAGAGGCCTTAATTCTAATTTGTACATGTAACACTCAATAAGTGGTCACTCAGCTTTTGTTTGAAGATCTCCAGTGAGGAGGATCACATTCATTACCTTGTAATGCCTCTTGGCATTAACCCTAAATTGTTTGCTATGAGAGTCTTTCTTACACTGCTGCTAATGAACACTGCTAATTCCAACCACTGGTTGGTTCTGATAGTCGAAAGAGGATTTCAAAATAGGGCACCTGGGTTCAATTTATGCTTCTGAGCTACATAACTTACTATCGTCATGTTGGATAATGATCTTTCTGGGCCTAAATTTCCTAATCTACAAATGAAAAAACTGGACTAGTTTTATCCACAGGAACTAAATAGTTATACTCTTTCAAATAACAGCCTTTCAAAGTCATGAATACAATTAATATATCCTAAAAAAGTTTTTACTTCTCCTGGCTAAATTTCCAACTTTTAGCTTGATTTTATACTGCTAACTCAGCAGTAAAAAGTTCACAGATCATTTATGTAAAAAAGGAACAATTTTTAGGACCCAAACTTTCCTGTAGCGAACCAGCTCAGTTGTTCATTTAGACTTTCATACAGGTTAGGAATTAAACTTATAGTATATTGGATATAATTTTGACTTAGACTTTGACTTAGAAGTTTATCTTAGTTTTTATCTTTCAAACTTGAATGGCTAACAAATAAAACAACAAAAAAGATTACAAATCATAATTATACTTCACTACAAAGATTTAGCTTCATTAAAATGCTAAAATTATAAATAGCATATTAAATATTTTAATAAAAATTCAAATCTTAACTATTATCTACTACCTTTCATTCACTTAAGGGTGACAGAATTAATAACAGTTGATTTTATTTTTCAGGATATAATTACCTCATAATCATATACCCTAACAATTTTCTGATTATGATTACATTTTCTAAACAGACTCATATGCTAAGAATTATTTTCCATATATTCATTTTCCTCTTTGAAATTAAGAGATATTAGAATACTTTATTATACATGTATACCATAAGAAAGACCTTTTAGTAAGTCTATGATAATGTTAGTCATTTTCAAGTAAGAATTATGTTATTTATGTCACTTCTAGCATAAAACATCTCCAATTCACATTGCAGAGAATTCATTCAAAGATGTCTTGCTTTAACAATAAGTGTTAGTGATTTTTTTTCTTTTTGTGTATGGTATTACAATGGTGCTTTATGCTGGTGTTAGTAATATTTAGGAAGGAGTGTAATTTACCACAGGAAAACTAGGGATGCTTAGCAGGACTGTTAATACACTCTCTACTATTTCCTCTTTCTAGCAGGAGGGAAGGATAGTCATTTCTCAGTGACCCCTTAATTTCATATAATTAAATAAAAAGAAATTCTCAAACTCTAAAATCCTCATGACAGCTTTCTTCTTCCCTCCTGCAACCATTCCATATTCTTTTATTATGGTATTTCTCTGAAGGAATTCTGAATTATTTTAACATCATAAGAAATCCTAAAATATTGCTAATGTCGAATCATTAGACAAAAACACTTTTGAGATAAACTATTAAAATTCAAGTATATCTATATGAACTGTAAGTTAAAAAGTGAAACTTTTGTTAATATACTTAAAATTGATCTAACTCCCCCATCAAAACATAGAGGAGTCCTCAAAGAGGCCCACTGGATAACAAAATTAACATTTTTAGTATAATACATTCCTCAAAGATGCTGGAATATGTATTTTTTTAATTAACATACTCAGTAATCTGACCAAATAACTATTATGTTTTTAAAAGAATAAACTCAATACTCAAAACACTGCTCTGGAGGGGGGGAAAAAGACCTTTATAGGAATCCATTTAGTAAACAATCTTTGAAACCATGCCTGGGATCTCTTAATTTTTTGAAAAATTCTTATAAAGGTAAATATATAATAAATGAAAGAAATAAACTGTTCTCAGAACAAGCTGTATGATTCTCCTAAGTGGTAGTCATTTTTTTAAAATTGCACATATGTAAACTGTTGAACCATTTACTTTAAGTTAATAGAACTGTTTTTTATATTTTAAATTTATTATACTTAAAAAGCTTTTGTAGAAATATAGGATTCCATTTAAGTAGAGACATTACTCTGTGCCTGAAATACATTCCAGTCAGAATATAATTCAGTGAGTTGATGACAATGCTGGCTCCAAAAGAAAGGAGGAGACCAGATTGGACAAGAATGAGCTAACAGATTGTGTAGCCCAATTCTGTCCCTTTGAGTGTGATATATTGTTTCAAGATGCTAAAAACCCATAGTTTCTCAAAGCATATCTGTTGTGCTGGTTTTTTCATTTTCACAGAATCCTCATTATTAGTACTCTGTACTCTTTTCAAAGCACGTCAGACTCAGACCATATGCCACTGAATAATGCTTATCAATTGTTGAAAATACCCAATAAAAGAAAGATGTGCTGCACAAAAGAATCATGAAAGTTAGAAGGTTTTTTTGCAAAAATAATTACACCTATCACATCTGGTACAGATGTTAAATTAAGCTAAAACATCTCCTAGTTACTACTAAATGTTATATATATTTTTAAAGATACACTTTTGTGTAATAAAACTGACAGAAGAAAAGGCTTAATGATAAAAGAAACCTTGTAGAACATCCTTTTGGCACCTTTATAGTTATGAGAAACATCAAGACAAAATCCTACTACATAAATAGATACACTTAGAAATAAATTCCAAATTCAATTCAATGAGCATTTATTAAGCACGTATGTGCAAGGCACTGTGAGTGCTAGACATTAAAGATAAAAACAGAAAATGAAAAGTTCCTGCCTTCAAGGAGCTTATATTTTATTTCCCATTTGTCCTTTCAAAGCAAACTTCCTATCCCATTCCTTCAAATTACTTAACTCTAAAATCAAAATCACACATCAAATTTTATTATACTGTAAAATCCTTTAAAACTCTATAATTTCCTTTAGGTCTGGGATAATGGCTAATTTTATAGTTCCTGTAATGAACAGCAGACTGTTTTATATAGCGAACACTCAATAAGTGTTTATGGTAGTTATTTTCCTAAATTATGAGTAATTGTATATATAGGCATATACATACCACAATAGGAACACATAACAATAAAATCTAAAGGATGAAAAGCTTTAACAAAATAATTGTCATGTCTTCCAGATAAGTAGGTGGTTCTCAATAATTTTCAAGGGTATAAAAAGTACTTAAGATAAAGGATTTGAGAAGTGTAGTGTTAAAATAAGAATTTAATTCAAATCCACAAGAAACATTCATTTAAAAAACTATTATGTGCAGAGCACTATTAGATACTTAATTGTATATCTAATTCAACTGAAGAGGGAGAATTTATTTTCTTCTTAATATTTCTAACTTTATTCCACTATGTCCTATACAAGCTATCTGATACTTCTTTTCTAAATGGAAAGATTGAAAAAAGATCTACAGAAATGGTTCTGCAATTAAAAGGTTTTAAAATAAAGATAAAGGAAAGCAAATTATGTAACATAAATATGTAAGTGGCATGGTTTCAATAAATACATAGAAATTATTCTAAATTACACCTATAATTCTGAAATATTTTTATTTAATTTCCATCTATATAACAATTTTCACTGAATTTGCTTCTCATATTAAAAACATAAGTTTATTATTTTATTCCTGACCAATCCTGGCTTCCACCAAATTTCTTATCACTGATAAAAGTAAACTCTTCAAATGATTCCTGGAGACAGATAATAGACAGGGTAGAGAGACAGAACATTTATTTAGCACTTACTACAGGCTAAGTACAGTGCTAACTATTGGGGACACAAAGACAAATAAATATGACAGTTCTTTATATTGCCAATACAGAAAGATAACATACAAAAAAGAACTAGAATGTAGGAAGGGGTTTGGAAAGAGTACTAGCATTGGGGTACTACATAGCAGGTGAGAAGAAGTCCAGAAAGACTAGAATCTGTGACTATAGTAAAGTACAATTTATTTGTCTCCCATGGATGGAATCATCAACCAAGAAAGTATGATCTTAAAGAAGAGGCTTCTCTAGGGAGACAAGCAATGAGTGAAGCCAGACAGAGGACCCAGATGTGAGTTGTATCTTGAAGGGAATTAGGGATGTGAAGAGATGAGAGGGTAGAGCATTCCAGAAATGGGTGACAGTCAGTCACCCTTAGATAAATGGAATGGAGTATTGTATTTGAGGAACTATCATTAGGCCAGTACTGTTAGAGTGTAATATGTAGAGCAGGAATAAAAAACATTTTTTTTTCTCCCAAGGGCCATTTGGAGATTTATAACATCATCTGCTGTGATACATAATTTTCAACTTATAGAACTCAAGCACTGGGAGGTTGTTGTACCTAGCTTTCAACTCATCACTATCTGATTACGCAAATGACTTTTCAAGCCTTATGTAACCTCTCTGCAAAAGGTTCCTCACCTGTGATGGAGAGGAAAGAAAATATGAGTCTAGAGTAGTATGAAGAAGCTAAATTATAAAGAGCTTTAAATGACAATCAAAGGAGTTTATATTACAGTCTGGGGAAAACTTGTGGAATTTACTGATTTACTCAAATTTTTTATATTTCTGAAAAATCATCTTACTAGACCTAAAATTTATTTTAAGAAATTTTAAAAAATATGAAAGTAAGAAAAAACTAAGTGAGTCAAAGGGAGAAAGATACTATAACTATGACAGGGAGAAATGTACTTTCTTTTAGACCTGATAGATAATTCTGACAAAAAATATAAAGAAGAAAGAAATTAAGGAACTGAAAAGAACTTTAGAAAAGTTAGATAGGAAAGATGTCTGGGGATTACTTAATGGGAACAAAAAGGCATAAACATATTTTTCAGTGGTGAAAAGTAGCTTTACAAAAATTGATCATGTTATAGAATATGTAAAACCTATGAAGCAATTCAGAAAAAAAATTATCAAACACATTTTTAGAGATAACATTGCAATAAAAATTGTTAAATCAAGGACTACCAAGAAAGAGATTAAAAATTAAATTGTAAATAACTGAAAGCTCTTAAGCAACAAAAAATATATAAATTATCTAGAGATCACTATCACAGCACAGAATAACATTTGTATAGATCCAATGATAAAGTATTCCTTAAAAAAAAAAAAATCAAGAAAAACTTAAATGGCTAGAAGACTATTTAAAGATTATGGCTAGGATGAGACAATATAATAAAAATAACAATATACCCAAACTTAACTTATAGTTTTAATGCTATACTAATGAAATAGTTAAAGTAAAATTTTATAGAATCCCATAAAATAATATCAGTTAATTTGGGAAAATGTTAGATCTAGAATACTGAGGGAAATAATAAAAAGAGGCAGGGAAGGGAAAAAGCACTTTGAGAACTCAAACTATATTATAAAGCAGGAAAAGAAACAGATCACACCTATGGGCAGGAAATATATTCTTCAGCAAACAAGTGATAGGAGGCAATTATAAAAGCCAAAATAGATAACTCTGACATTTAACTGAAAAGCTTATGCACAAATAAGATTAATGTATCTACAATAAGAAGTAAACAACGTTGTCAAATGGGATTTTTTTTTAAATAAAAAATTTCTCTGGTAAGAATTTGGTAGTTAAGATATATAAATAATTAACAGTATAAATATACATATATACCTTTTAATCTTTATAATGATGATAGCTAACATTTTAATGATGATGATTATGATGATGATAATTTGTGGCAGACATTGTGGTAAGCATTTTGCAATTGTTATTTCAGTTGATTTCTATAATAATTCTGACAGGTATGTGTTATTACTCTCATTTTATAAAAGAGAAAACTGAGGCAAGCAGAAATTAAGTTATTTGCCAGGGTGTCTGGATCTATATTTACATATATGAATGACCAAAAGCTATTCTCCAAAAGATAAGTGGTCAAAGGGTAGGAATAAATGATTCCCCCAAAGAGTTTCAAGCTAAGAACCATATGAAAAATGCTTCAAATTGGTTTAAGACAGGAAGGTTTTATATTTTCATTTACATTTGGCTTACATGCAAAGTACATCATGCAAAATTTCAGACTGGATGAATCAAAAGCTGGAATTATGATTGTAAGAAGAAAAAGGAACAATCTCAGATAGGCAAAGGATACTACTCTGATGGCAAAAAGTGAAGAGGAATTAAGAAGCCTTTTGATTAATGTGAAAGAAGAGAGAGTAAAAAGTTAGTTTGAAGCTTAACATAAAAAAAAAAAAAATTAATCCTAAGAGCTTGGAAACTAGACTCATCACTTCCTGACAAAGAGAGAAAGAAGAAATGGAAGCAGTTTCATATTTTATATAAGTTTGGGGCTCAAAGACCACTGCAAATAGTGACTGGATCCATGAAATTAAAAGACTTACTCCTTGGAAAGAACGCCATGGCAAATCTGGATAGCATACTACAAAGCAGAGACACCATTTTGCTGATAAAGGTTTCTATAATCAAAGATATCATTTTTCAAGTAGCAATTTATGTAAGAGTTAGGAAATAAAAATAAGGAAAATTATGCGCTACAAAATGTACACTTTAGAATTACGAGATTGGAGAAGACTTTTAAAAGCAAGTTCCTTGAAAAGCAAGGAGAACAAATTCATCAATACTTAAAAGATGTTAATTCAGGCTACACAATAGCAGTTCAAATATTGAAGTTGAAGCTTAAAGACTCTCATCTCAGAATAAGAAGACAAGATTTACTGGAAAAGACCCTGATTTGGGAAAGATTAAAGGCAAAAGGAAAAAGAATCAGTAGAGGATGAAATGAATAGTATGGCAACAATAAATATGAACTTGGACAGATTTTGAGAGATAGTGGAGGACAGAAGCACCTGGAATGGGGTCATGACAACAACAAAAATGTCAAATCTTTTTACCTCATACCCTGTAATTTGTCAAAAATGACAAAAGATGACAATAGATATGTTGGAGGGGCTGCAAGTAGATAAGCATATGAGTGAAGAGTGGTTGGAGCTCTGATTCTGTACAATCATTTTGGTAATCAATTTGGAATTTTGCAAATAAAGTGACTAAAATGTTTATAACCTTTGCTTTTATACCTTAAGGAAGCCAGTGATAAGGAAGTCCCATATATGTAAAAATATTTCTAGAAGCACTTTTTGTGATGATAGCAAATAATTAACAACAAAACAGACTATATGTAAAAACTATGACATGCAAATGATGCAATATTACAAATGTCATGAATACAGAAGCATTTTAACATCTACACATATTGATGCACAATGAAGTAAGCAGAATCAAAAACATATACACAAATACTATAACAAAGTAAACAAAAAGAACAATCACATGCCAAAAAATATTATAAAATTACAAAAATGAATTAGGGTTTTAAAAAAAAAAGAGATATGAGAAAATATTTCTCCTTTTCATCTTTACTTTCCTCCTTTTCCTTTTTACTTTACTACTTGGTAGAACATCCACGATTATGACACTTTGTACATATTTTCAAACTTTTTTGATGTATTGAGCAGTTATTCTAGTTTTTTTCCTTTTTTTTGTCATTAAACATATTATTTGTTATATGGCCTAGCTTTCTGGAAAGAAAGAGGAAAGGATACTGCAAGAAATTATGATGATGTAAAAAGAAATCCATAAAAATTTTATTTAGAATTTTAAAAAGACATTACAATTAATTTTAAACTAAATAACAATGTGCAGGAATGGGTAGGTCAACGAACTTATAAAAAATAGAAAATTTCACTAAAGTTAATAACAACAATGAGTCACCACACCAAAATTTGGGAGGGAAATAGCAAAGGAAATCCTCAAGAAAAAAATTACATCTTCCAAAACTTTTACCAATGGGAGAGAAAAAGAACTTATGAAACAAGGATGCAACTAAAACAAAAAACCTACAAAACCAACAATTTTAAAAACTCTTAAAAAAGATATCATGAAAATAGAAGAGATTCTCAAAACTGGAAGCAAAGCAATCACCACCACCACCATAACAACCACAACCGTAGAAACTATTGATTTAATAAATGAGATTTGGAAATAAAAAATAATAAAATATATAAGACATTAGCTCAAATTAATTTGACTAATAAGAGAGAAAAACCAAATTACCAATACAAAACATGAAAAAGGTGGCTGTACATAAAGTAAAAAATTATTAGAAAATATTTTGCTCACGTAGTCCAATGAAAACTCAAAATCTAAATAAGATGAATATTTGCAAAAAAAGAGGTGAGATAAACAGAAGAGATAACTTCTGATATTGGAAAAAGAAACAATACATGAGATCCGCTATATGAGATCCTTGCCCCCACCAAAAACAAAACAAGCCAACAAACAAATAAAAACTTGGGACCAGACAGATTTACAAATAAAATTCTAAGAAATATAAGAACAATGAAACATCAGTAATGAGATCATAGCAACATAATACAAGATTATAAGAAGATTATATTATGACAGAAATGCAATTGCAACATAGGTAGAAAGAAAGAAAGACATGAGTGAAATGGTCTCAGAGGGTAGAATTGGAACAGAGAGAGAAAGTACAAAGAGGCAAATTTATCCTTTTGTCAGAGGCAAAACTTCGTAACAATTAGGAATGTCCAGTAAGAAGAAAAACTTTACTTAGGGAGACAAACCATTCCTGTTTTATTCTTCATCAATATGATAGAAAGGCAGTGCTGCCTAAGGAATAGAGAACTGGTATTAGTCAGGAAGACTTGGGTTTAAGTCTTTCTCTGACACACATTTACTATATGTTGTCACTCATTTTTTAGTGTCTCAAGCAACTCACTAAAATTTGGGTATTATAGAAAGAACTTTTCTGTATTAGTAGAAAAAGTTCTTTAAGATAAAATTATAAGACTGGTTTAAAACCAAAAATAGAATTTCATCTTAATATATTCAGATTAATGTTCTAGTCCAGAGGTATCAAACACATGGCCAGTGTGCTGCATATGATTCACAACACTCCTAAATACTAAACAGGGAAATATTTTACAAAATAAATAAAAATAGATGAAAACATAATGTTAATATAATTTTCTAAATTAATATGTGCCTGCTGGAATCTTTATATATGTTTTAGTAGCTCCTGTTTCTACATAAACTTGATAACATTGCATCAGCCAGTTAGTATCTTGATTTAGAATTGTTATATGAAATATTACCGTTCTCTCCTAACTTTAAAGTCATGTATAAATTTGATAAGTATACCATCAACAAGTTTAACCAAGTTACTGATGAGAATGTTTAAAAATATAAAGTCAAAAATTGCTAAGACATTCCACTGGTACTACCAAACTGATACAGAACCAATAAACAATTACTCTTTGAAGTCAGCTATTTATATCATTTATCTTATTACATTAACATCAAGTCAAGTCTATAGTATCTAGAGAAACAAAGAAAGGCAATACAGTTCCTGGTCTCAAAGACTTTACAGTCTAACAAAGGAGACAAAAAAAATAAGATTCTTACAGGGTTTTGAAGGAAGCTACAGAAGCTGAGAAGCTGAGGAGGAAAAAATTCCAGACATGGGTTTATATCTAGTGAAAATGCCTGATGATGGACATTTACAGCAAGTGGAAATGCTATGGGAGATCTTGTGTAAGAAACAGCAAGGAGGAAACGCTGCATCTTAGTATGTATAAGTGGGTAAGGTATAAGACTAGAAACATAGGAAAGAGTCAGGTTAGGAAGGATTTTGAATGATAAAGAGATGATTTTATACTTGATTTGATGAGGTACTACTGGAATTAACTGACTAGATAGATGACAAGGTCAGGCTTGTGTGTTGGGAAGATTAATTTGTCAGCTCAATAGAGGATGGATTGGAGTGAGAAGAAACCTGAGAAGAGAAAACTCACCAATAGGCTACTAAAATAGTCCAAGCAAGAGATAAGACCTGCACCTCCTCTTCCAGTCTACCTCAGATACCTTTAATCTTGCCATCACCAATATTCATAAACTCTGACATTGATGTCATTCTATTTCTTCTCTGCCTGGTCACCCCCAAAATCTACTTTTCTCTTTCCTGTAACTTCAAATCACTCCACCTCTCATTTCAACCCAGCTCATCATCCTGTATTGGCTATATTCACTTCCTTTTTCTATCCTGACCCTCAGATCTCTATTTGGTGCCCTTCTCTCCAGTTCCTTTCCCTTATTCTGCTGAAGACTTTGCTTTATCAAGCTTCATTACTCATTACTCATATGATCTGCTTCCTAGTAATCTGTTGCTGAATAAAGGTGAAGAAAATGAAACCATACCAAAAGGTCCACTACAAATTTATGGCACTTAATCTTAACCTGTTCTTCACTATGGCAAAGCAATCCTCTTACATATCCTTAATTGATTCACTACTCCAACTCAATACAGAGGCTTTCCAAATCTTTTCATCCTTCCCTCAAACTTACAAAGAATCTGTGTTGTAACTTTCCTGCTAATGTTTCATTGAAAAAAATAGGACATTGTCCAAGAGATCCCTCTTTTTGTCATCTCTCATCAGTAAGATGCCTTCTTGATTGTACCCTTTATCATCCCCACTTTTTTTTTTAAATCTTTAATTTCTCCTTCTCTACTGGTTATTTTCCTATTGCTTATAAACATGCCAATGTCATCTCCATTCTCACTATTGATACTACTCTATAATACATTCCACAATATTGATTACTATCATTCTATAAGTATTTTCTCTTTTTTTGGGTAAATGAGGCCATTTACAATCAGTGCCTCCATTTTTACTGTTACAATATGGTTTCCAATTTCATTATGCAGCTGAAATTGCTCTTTCTGAAATTACTATCTTAATCGCCAAATCTAGTGGTCTTTACTTACTTTACTTTACTTTACAAAAAGGTCCTAATCCTTTTTGAACTCTCTATAATCTTTGCTAGATAGATCATCCTCTTCTTTTGATACTTTTTTTTCCCTCTAGATTTTCATGACACTTCTTTCCCCTCATTACCCTTTCTACTTCTTTTAACTTTTCTGTCTAAGTTTCCATTGCTGGACCTTCATCAAGCCGATCCATTAACTGTAGGTATCTCATAATGATTTGTCCTAGGACCTCTTCTTTCTTCACTAGATAATCTTATCAGATCCATGGATTCCATTTTCATATTCAGTTAGATGATTTTCAAATTTATTTGCCAAGTTCTAACCTATCTTTTCACTTCGAACTGCTACGGGATATCTTGAATTGGATGTCTCAGAGACATCTTAAGCTTAATATATCCACAACCAAAAACATCCCCACCCCCACCCCCCTTCTCCTTTTTCTCATTATTGTTGAGAGAACCACTATCCTCCCATGACACAGGCTTGGAATTGTCATCAATTCTTCATCTTCTCTCACCTTCTGTATCAAATTAGTTGCCAATTCCTGTCAATTTTACCTTTGTATATAACTCATTCTTTTAACTTCTATATTTGTATTTTATAATATACCCACTATATTAATGTATATTTGTAGGTGGATGAACACATATACATAACATATTAAAAAGTTGGGAAACTCTTTCTTGAAGAGTAAAGATTAAATGGTGTATTTATTCAAATTAGGAGAAAATTTAATAGGCATTATAATCATTGCTCTAAGCTGCTATCTACTGAGAAAAATCTAAATTTTAAAAATCTCACTATTTCTTTTTGAAATTTAAAGTGGGGGCAGCTAGATGGCACAGTGGATAGAGCATCAGCCCTGAAGTCAGGAGGACCTGGATTCAAATCCAATCTCAGATTATGTGTTGTGTGACCCTGGGCAACTCACTTAACCCAAATTGCCTCTGGAAAAAAAAAAAAAAAGAAATTTAAAGTGGCCCTCTAGATTTCCTCTAATAGTGTAAAATTATTTCTATATCACAACAACACAGAATTCTAGAGAACTTAGAACTTATTTTTTTCAAAGGCCTCACTTGCAAATGAGAAAACCGAGGCCCAAAGAGGTTAAACAACTTAACCAATGTCTCTTTATGATTCAAGAATATAGATAAAGATTATCTAAACAATATTATATTAAATTTTCAAACTTGTGCCAAAATGGAAGTAAAAACTGTAAAGAAATCCACTTTTGCCAGTAATGAAATTAATCATGCTTATTTCTTATTATTATGACTGAAATAAGTGCAATTTGAGTCCATTTTAAATGGATAAACCTCTTTTAGTATTAATTTTTTTAAGTGGATAGGTAACTAAAATCAAATGAAAAACAAACTGACATTTATAAAGAACAGAAGAATAAATTCTCTACCTCTCTTTCATCCATGTTCAACCACTGTTTAGGATCATCTTCAGTAGCCAGAAAAGCTATCAATTCTAATGCTGTAAGACGAGTTTGACGTCGGGATGATACGAATATCAGAACAGGTTTAGCTGGTGAATGACTTCTAATTGCTGTCAAAAAGTCATGAAAAAAAAAAAAACCAGCACAATTTTTAAATGACAATTTCCATGAATAATTTCCATTGTATCTCAGAGTAAATTAGGTCAGAATATGTATTTCTTCACACAACATTCATGAAAGTACATTGAAAATAATATTACCACATGTAAATGTGTTCAAATCAATAAACCTTCATAACTTAAATCATAAAATTCACTGAGCTTTAGTTATGAAAGAGATGATAAATCACATCTCATTTTACATGTGTAGAAACTGAGGCCTAAAAAATGATATCTTTGCATAAGACAATATAACAGACAATGGAAGAACAAGAATGAGGTTCCTGATTTCCTAGTCCAATGTTCTTTTTTTCTAATGAAATTGTTCGTCTTATACCTGAGGACAAATGGAAATGACATCAAACTGAATCTATATTATTCTTTGTTTTCAATGTGATTGGAGTCTCCAACTTCATTTCCCTTGTTTAATGCTCTACAATTCAAGTAAGAGCTGAGTAGAAACTATAAATGCTGAAACTCCATGATTTTCTTAAAGTGGTGATTTAAGGAGGGACTATTTTTTTGATAGGAAGCATAGTCCTGGCATTTGCAGATGATGGAGACTAGGAAAAAAACTAGGCAATTATTTTTGCTTTAAGCCTAAGTTTTAACTTGAAGATAAAGGGAAGGGAGAAAAAGTTAAAGAATCTATCCAAAGAGTTGTGCTAGGGGACTGATGTAATTTCAATTTCTGTTCTAAGAGATTTGTCATATGTTAGAGGTACTTGAATTGTAGGGTGGGCAGAATTAATGTTGTGGGGTATGATCCTTACAGAATATAAGAGCAAACACTGAAAATATTCCTTTTCCCATTGCTTTATCCTATATACAAAGTACAGCAGCACAGGAAAGGAATAGAATAAGAATATTTGAAAATGTAAAAATGTTCTTATGAAAAAGTATGTACAAGGGTGAATTCTAAACAAAGTACAAATGTACATTTGCATGATCCTGAATGTACGTAAGACTATGTCATAGGGCCTATATACAGAATAGCAAAAAATGAGGTACATACATTTTCATTTAGCTAAGATCTATGAACATTTTGTAGGTTTAATCACATTTAAAATTTATTCTCAAGCTTGACTAAATTATTTACTCAAACTGGGAATGATTTTCCCCACCTCTGTGTATGCTTCAAAATCTTAATAAAATGGCATAAACAAGAATTATTTTTATGTCCTTTGTGGCTTTCTTAGAATAGTCAGTCATTTTTCTAAATATAAAAAAATAAAGTGAACCCTTTTTCTTGTTTGAAACATGGCTGCAGATTTTTTTTTTATGAGCTAAGAAATAAGGTTTACAATGAAAATGCTGACATGACCTTGACTATATTTATATGAAACCCACAAGAAATAAAGCCATCATAAAAGCATATTTCTAGACTTAATGAAATACAGTGACCCACTACAGGTATAATAAACAGTTTATAAGTCTAACTGCTTTGCAGAAATCACCTCTCGCACAGTATAAATATTTCGGTTATTTATAAATGATTTATATCATATGGAATACTTTTCTCCAATTATTGTTCTACAGACATTCTTAAGATATCCATAGCCAATCAGGTAATAAATTATAAAAAGAAAATGTATTCATTCCCTTGTTTAGTATTCAATACTGTGTATTAACACACTACAGACTATAGATGGTAAGATTTTGGCAAATAATACCTTAGTCACAATATCTTAAATAGCATGTATATGAGAAAAATATGTGTAGTTTATATACAGTCATGATTGCATTTCTCTCTTTCTCTTTCTCTCTCTCTTGGAAATTCAACGTCTAATGGATTTTTCTTGTGACAAGAACAGGTGTGGGTGAACAGCTCAGGGCAAATTTATCGTTCATTAGTGATTTTGTACAATGCTTCTGTGGAGGTGTAAATAATCTAAACTGCCAAGATTGGTCTCCAGTTCACAATCAATACTTTGCCTCTGTCATAAGGCTAATTACAGCAGCTAAAAAGTCACCTCACAACTGCCACCTCACAATCAGCAGCAGTTCCCATTACAGAATTTATTTTGGAAGTTATTTTTAATTGACATAATAAATATTCCTTATGCAAACCAAACAAAACAAAACATGCTTTAACAAAATGAAAGGGTTGTTCTTAAATGTGTCAGGCTTGCTATCCTTGTTAAGAAAAAGGAAAAAGAAACTAGTGACATGTTTGGAGGACCTGAAAATTCTAGATTTTATGGTACTGTTATGAAACCATAAATATGTAATGTTTGTTTGACTATAACTTCTGCTCATCACTTTGAAAAGATCATAAGCATTATCTGAAAACACCTTCATAGATTAACATTCTAAACAATTTTTATTTTTTTAATTATAAATATTTTTGTATATTACTTTAATTATGGTAAACAGCAAAGCCATTATCACTATGAAATCTCTCTAATTTTAAGAGTAAGTCAATTTCACCTTTATATTCTTGAACAATATAGGCAAATGGCTCCCCACCTCCCCTTTAAGGAAATCCAAACAGTATGAAAATGTCTCTGAAGTACATTATTTACATTAGTTACATCTCATCCCAAATATTTGCAACTTACCCTGAAAAGCAGGTTTATTCATACTAGCCATACGAGGACAGTAATGTTGACCTGGGAAACCATGAATATGAACTTCCAGGGGAACTGGACGAACCGATGGTCTGAAGTTGAACAAACCCATCTAAAGTAAATGTGAACAAAAATGTTACTCCTTTTTATGCTAAGATTTACAATGTCATAGTGCTGCTTCTATGTCAAATCCTTTGAGAACTATACCTGTCAAATGTCATATATATAAGTAATTTAAAATACCTGATTTATATTGAGCCAGTCAGCAAGGTCTCTGGCATTAGCTAAGGCAGTAGACAATCCAACTACTCTAACAGGCTTTTCCGTGTGAGAAGAGATGAAGTTAGTTCGAGATACAATAACCTCTAAAACTGGGCCTCTTTCGTCCCCTAGAAAATAAGAGGAATATGCACTAATCATTTAACAAGGTCTGATCATGACAGTTCTATGCATGAAAGTTAATGTTTCTAAATCAGTTTTATATAAAGTTAATGTTTCTAAATCAGCTTTATATAAAAAGGCACTCACCTAACAAATGGATCTCATCTATAATGAGAATGGCGACTTTTTTAACATAGCTCCTGTTCTGCCAGCTTCTGCTGATTCCATCCCACTTTTCTGGTGTAGTAACAATAAGGTCAGCTTTGGCAATGGATTTCATATCAGGAGTCACATCTCCTGTTAGCTCAATGACTCTGGAGTACAACAAAAATAATTTAAAAATTAAAAACATAGGGGAATAATGAAATAATTTATTATTTTACAAAATCATAATTATATTTTTCTTCAAATTGAAGCATATCTTTCTTTTGGAAAAAAACAGTGATATACTCTTAATAAATTACCTGAAAATTGTGAAATCAATTTTGCTAAGATTTTAAAAATAATTATTTTACAATTAGGAAGAAAATTTTCTCCATTAGCATAGTTGTCAGACTAATACTAAAGCACTTCTTATTTTTCTAAGCAGAATATATTTTCTACCCAACACCACCATAGAACTGAACTTAATCCATGGCTTTTAAATAATACAAAATGTGCTACTGTCTTACAGTAATTAATTGAGTAGCTTATTCTCACAGTTTCCCATTTTTTCTTGAGTAACCACCTGGATAATCGGCTCAAAATTAGCTCTTTTTGATCCTGTAGGGTCCATGCTATAAACTGGATGATCCATTCATGGACCTATAATCCTTGTGACATGACCACTATTTCTGTATATGCTAAGAATTCTCTCTTTAATTTCCATTATATAACTTTCTGTAGAAAGCTTCATTTGCCATGAGAAGAAATAACATTTTGCATGTTATTCTTTTTGTTGTGTTCTGGAAAATGTAAGCTCCTCATCACCTCCCCAATGCATTCAGAGATTCTATCCCTAGTTCCTCTGACTAAAAACTCTGTCTTATCTTTCTAGAACTAAGAATTAGGAAATTTTGTCTTGTCTTTATTGAACTAAGAACCCACCATAAATCTTCAGGTATCACTTAAGTACTATCCAATCCCTTCCCCACTTTATTTTACAGAAAAAGAGAAATAATAAAAGAGACAAAACAAATGTTTTCCTCTTGTTTTTTACATATTAGGGTATATAATATGTTTTGGAATAGATTTTCTTGTCATTTTTCTTTTGGGGGCGGTATATATTAGTATCATTTTTTCTTAATAAAATAAGAATATTAATCATTTAAAATATTATTTAAATACATGAGAATCTTTAAAATAATCCTGAAGTTTTTTTTTATAAAATCTTTGATTTGCTCTATTTTTTTATACCATTAAAAACATTTATCTTGAGTTAAATATATGACTTACCTTTTGCCAAGTTTTTCTTCTATTCTAACTTTCCAATCTTCCATTCTTTCACGTACTAGAGCTTTCAGGGGTGCAATATATACTGCCTGAACAAAACAAAAAAGACTCATGTAAATCAAATTAAATAAACTGTGAAAATCTGCATAAAATTATTTAAAATATTATCTTTTTTCTTCAGGAACATAAATGCATCTCAACTACAATGACAGTCAATAAAGTATTTAAATTGCATCAAATGAGAATGATTCTAAGAAAGATAACTAATATATAAAAAAATCTGTCTTTGAAATATTTTGTGGAAAAGAAAATACTTCAATGCTAGTTTCTACTAATAATATTGCTAAAGCTATTACTTTAGTTGTGCTAAGCACTGGAAATACAAAGAAAGGAATAAAATAAGCAGTGCTTTCAAAGAACTCAATTTAGAAGATAATACACAAATAACTATGTGCAAACAAGATTTATACAGGATAAAAAGGGAGAAATATCAAGGGGAAAGTACTGAGAAGTGTTCCAGGAAATACTACTTGGAGAAGGTATGATTTTCGCTGAGACCTGAAACAAATCAGGGAAGCTAGGAAGCAAAAATGAAAATAGAGAACATTTCAGGCATTTTCCAAATATTCATGTAAATCATATAGTCTCAGTGTGAATTCTTAAGAGTTTCAAATTTTTAAGAACCAAGGCAACACTTCTTTCTAATCTTGTGTTCATGAATCATAATATAAACATAAAGAGATGAATAGGATACTAAACTCTCTCTGCATTTATTTATATGGTACAAAAACTGGAAATAATGCTAGAATTTGCTGTTATTAGTGGAGTTTTTTATAGCACAAAGTGCTTTGACATAACATCGAATTGCCATGATTATACAAATTGGAAATGTGGATTACATGCTTGGAAGAACTATTTAAGGATTCACCTATATCAATCCAAGCTTTACTGTAAGTTTTTCCTGCTTTAAACATATTAATAATGAAGTTTCTGGTGTTTTTTTGTCATTTTCCACATGGAACAAATCAATAAAGTCTTGATGGGATATATTAGAAGTAGAAGAAGTAGAAATTTTTCTCTTACTAATAAGTTAAATTCAAACTGCAGGAAAAAAAAAAACAAGTTTAAAAAGCTATTTAAAGTTTTTTAAATTTAAAGATATCTATTCATGTTTTTGTCACTTCAAAAAAAATATACTTCAAAACCTCACTGTAGCAAGAAAATGACCAATTTTCAAAGATAACATTAATAGTGAACAACATATAACTAATTTTTCAAAGCTAGAAAAGTGTTAATTATTGTTCCAAAAATAGAATGTTATTTTTCTAACGAAAGATATAAATATGAACATGCTCTGTGCCAGTGGTTTTGCCATTAGGTGATGAATTTCATGGCTATGGCAAATCATGAGACAGAGACAGTGGTATAATGAGAGAAAAGAAGTTAAAGAATAATATTAATCTCAGTGTTAAAATCATTTATAAATATCACTTTAAATTTTAAGTTCATGCTCCAATAACCACCAATGATGTATTATTATTTTATTACTTATATCTCTAAAAAATGTACAAGATTATCTGCCCCAATACAATGCAAATTCCTTGAGGAAAGGATCTATTTTTGTTTTTTGTCTCTGCAAATCAGAACTTAAAAAAGTACCTAGGACACAGCAGGCACTTAAAAAATGCTTGATGACTGACTGAAACTATTGAAAGAATGAACAAAGTGAATATTGTAATTTTCATCGTGGGCTAAAGAAGAGATTTGAATGACAATATGAATTTGCAGGTAAATGGAAGGATGATTCAGAGATGCTCTTTAGAGAAAGCAACAAAAGAATTGGTGGTTGGTTTTATAATGTGTCCTAAGGCAAAAAGAATCATTTCTTTAAAGGGAATTACAACCCTACTTGATTAATAATCTGTGATCTTATAAAAAACAAACAAACAAACAAAAAAAAAAAAAACACAACTCAACAATGCTCAAAGTTAAAGGCAACAACAGTTTAGAAAATAAACTAATTTGCCAAATTTTATGAAAGAAGATGATGGAAACAGAATTTCCTCATAAAATAGTAAAGAACTTATCTAGTTCAAGCTTGGTGTGAAACCAACAAAATCAAATCACCATAAGCACAAATTTAGATGAAATGGGAATGAATATAACAAAGAGGCCAAAAAAATAGAAATCTACTTACTAACATTTTTATGATAATCTATTTTTATTACCGATAACAGCAAATCTACCACATTAGTACTCTAATATCTTAGCAGAGGAGAAATTACATGAAGAGGAAAGGGTACTTAAAAAAATGAACTTGAGTGAAGAAACTTGATCATATAAATACTGAAAGAATCTATGCTGAAAGTTATATAATTTTGAAAGAATTAAGGTATTAATTTTCAGGCTATATAAAAGAGCAGACAGAAGAAGGTAGAGTCAAGAAGACAGAGTAAAGACAAGGACTTGCCCGAGCTATCTCCCAAACCCTTCCAAATATCTTTAAATAATGATTCTAAGTAAATTTTAGAGCAAAAGAACCCCCCAAAAGAAATAATTTTCCAGCCGGAGACAACTTAGGTCAGTAGGAAGAGTCTGTTATACTAAAATAGTGGTGCAGTACAATCTGACAGACTGTGCCAACACAGATACAATCCCTCAGAGACAGCACTGGTGGTTTCGAGACCTCTTGGCCCTCTGACACCAAAGATGTCCTGGAAGATCACCAGGAAAGGTTTGCTGCTTTGAGGTTTGAGGGGAATCCCAGCAAACCAGGAGTGGATCTTGGGATCCACTGAATTAGCAGAGGCAGCAGAAGCTTCCAGAAGTACAGATGGTAAGAAGATTACAAGGGTCTCTTTACTAACAAGGAGGCAGGACTCTGTTGCTTTACCTCTACCCAGATCTGGGACACAATCCTGGCTCACACAGTCCTAGTGTGAGGAGGAGCACTAGCACTTACGGCCACAATGAAGCTGGGACCTCCTCACAGTTTTAGGGCAGAAAAAGAGTGCTTATGGTCAGGTTCCTAAAAGGATCTCTAAAAACACCTGCACAAACCCATGAAGCTTAGGACACTGCAACTCCACCCTGGAAATACAGCCCTATTTTTAAAAAGAGTTAAAAATCAAGTTATAGGCTGTGAAAATGAACAAACAATAAAAAAAGATTCTAACCAAAAAAAGTTACTATGGTGACAAGGAAGATCAAAGTCCATACTCAAAAGAAGGTAACAAAGTCAAAGCTATTGCCTCTAAGAAAAATAAGATTTGGTCTTAGGTCATGAAAGAGATCAAAAGGGATTTTGAAAATCAAATATGAGAGACAGAGGAAAAATCAGAGAACTCAGAGAAATGGAAAAGGAAGCACAAAAAGACAATGAGGAGAAGAATGCTTTAAAAAGCAAAACTGGCCAAATGGAAAAGGAGGTACAAAAGCTCACTGAGAAAAATAATTTCTTAAAAATTAATTCAGCAAATGAAATCTAACTACTTTATGAGAAATCAAGAACAACAAAACAAAACCAAAAGAATGAAAAAAATAGAAAACAATATAAAATATCTCATTGGAAAAAAAGCTGACCTGGACAATAGATCTAGGAAAGAGAATTTAAAAATTACTGGACTACCTGCAAACCACAATTTAAAAAAGGGTCTAGACATCTTTTAAAAAATTCTCATGGAAAATTGTCTAGAACCAGAGGGTAAAACAGAAATTGAAAAAAATCTACCAATTACTTCCTAAAAGAAATCCCAAAATGAAAACTCTCAGCAATATTATAGCCGAATTTCAAAGCTCCCAGATCAAGGAGAAAACATTGCTAATATCCAGAAAGAAACAATTTAAGTATGGTAGACAGTTAGGATAACAGTAGTTTAGTAGCTTCTACATTAATGGATTAAAAGGGTTGCAATATGATATTCCAGAGGGTAAAGAAGTTAGGATTATAACTAAGAATCACTTACCCAACTTATCCATTGGAGTAAAACGTGGACATTTAACGAAACAGAGGACTTTACAGAACGCTTGATGAAAAGAATAGAGCTGTACAGAAAATCTGACTTTCAATTACAAGACTCAGGAAAAGCATAGGGAAGTTAATTAAGAGAGGGAAATTATAAAGGACTTACTAAGGTTAATTTATTTACATTCCTACATGGGAGGATAAGAACATTCTGATTACTAGGGGTAGTGAGAAGAAATAATAGACAGAGGGCACAGATGTGAGTCGAATATGAGGGGATAATATCTAACAAAAAAATAAAACTGAGGGGTGAGAGAAGAATATACTGGAATAGGGGAAAGGGTGATGTCCAATGATGTAAATTATCGGCCATAATGGAGGCATGAGGGACCTTTTACATTGGTGAAGAAAAGGGGAAAGAGAGCAGGAATAAATGAATCTCACTCTCATCAGAGCTAATTCAAAGAGGAAATAGCATGCATCCTCAATAAGGTTTAATGAAGAGAACAGGAACTCTGAAGAAGTATACTTGAAACAAGGTGTTAACTCACTAGAATTGATGAAATGATTGTTCTCTAGTTCACATATACTTAGTACGTAGCATGGTGATGTAATGGTTCTCTAATCAGTATGCTGTAATGATGTAATTACAATAAGGTATATAAGGGCCAAGAAGGACTAGAATAGATATTCTACCTTTGACCAACCTCATGGTGGCTTTCATACTTCCTGAACCATGGGGGAGACTGGTTGAGACTGGCAAAGTGTCAGACTGCTGCTGGAAGAGAATGCCTGTCTGAAGGACCTCCAGAAAGCTAGCCCAGACGTTACAGTTTAGAAATCTATCTTGCCCCTAAGGAAGTTAGGAGCAGGGGGATATAGGGAAGGAGAGTAATAGAAAAGAAGGCATACTGAGAGGGATAATCAGAAACAAAAAGCTTTTGAGGAGGGAGAGGGTGAAAGGAAAGGAAACAGAATAAAAGGGGGGAAATACAGTTGGCAACAGTAACTGTGAAGAGAATTTTGAAGCAAGTATCTCTGATGAAGCCCTCATTTCTTAAACATATACAAACTGAGTCAAATTTATAAATAAGAGCCATCCCTCAAATGATAAATTTGGACACATGGACAAAATCAAAACAGTTTTCAGATGAAGTAATCACATTATTTATAGCCATATAAAAAAAATAATTCACTATTGATTGTAGAAATGCAAATTAAAACAATTCTGAGATACTACCTCATACCTATTAGATTGGCTAATGAGTGAGAAAAGGAAAATGACAAATATTTGAGGGAATATGGGAAAAATGAGACATTAATGCATTGTTGGTAGAACTGTGAATGATTCAATCAATTTGCAGAGCAATTTGGAACTATGCCCAAAGGGCTAGAAAAACATACATACCCTTTTGACCTAACAATTCCACCACTAAGCATATATCCCAAAAGAAAATTTTAGAAAAGGAAAAAAAAGCCTACATGTATAAAAATATTTAACATGACTTTTATTGAAATATTTTCTATAACTTCACATATATCTTCTCAATGAGGGGGTGAGGAGGAAGGAGACAGCGAATCTGGAACTCAAAGTTTTAAAAACAAATAAACATTGATTTGCATATAATTGGGGAAAAATAAAACATAAAATGAAACAAAAATGAGCAAAAGATATCAAATGATCAAAAGAAATTGTTATTGGTATTTTTACATTTTTAAAAAATGTTGCTCAGCCATTAGTATATAATAAAAGCCCACATGTCATCTGCAATGACAGAGATAATCTGAATGATCATATGAGGTATACTTTCCAACGGAATTAACAATTATATGATCTGTGCAAAATTCAAAAAGAAAAATAAGTCTCTAGAAATTATGATATCTTTTAAATGATCCCTTTTTCCCCATAAGATTTAATATTGAATAAATTAAGCCTGTTGAATATTCCAAGGGCCCCTTATGGACATTCACTATTATACAAAAGAAACTGGTTTGACAAAACATATGGAAAAAAATCAAATGGATGAAGAATATGCTGACTATTATTTAGGTCGGTAGGTCACTGAGAACCTAACTTACGGAGAAGTCCTCCTGATGAATGATGAAATTGGTTCAGAATTGTATAGGAAGGAAGTATTGGTCTTGAATCTATATTTGGGAAATGCATAGCATTTCAAGATCCTAAACTATTTTCTGACATAAGAAACTATCCTTTTAACATAATGTCCAAATGAAATTAAGGAGTTACAAACTATAGAAAATATCACAATGAATAGATTTATGCAATAGAATATCACCATTGATGATTTTAATATATAATGTTGCCATAAAATATTATTTATTAAACACAAGATTGGAAAAGGAGGTGAACTACTTATGTATATAGGATAAGGGTTAACACATAGATATTCTGAGGAATTACAGATGACTAAATATTCTTCAAATGTTAAATTGTTTAAGGAAGGAGTGCTCTCATGAACTGAATTGGAAGAGAGGAAAAGGGATGGCGCACCAATAGAGTAAGTAGTTACATCTCTGCAGTCATGAATGCACTTACGTTTTAAAATATATTTTTGGTAATAATATTGTTAATTTAATTTCCCAAGACATCACTTTTTTACTATTATATACTAATTCTTTTGTATATTGGAGATCAGCAAATACTCAATGATCTTTTCAAATTAAGTTTTAGAAATTTGTTTCTCTATTCTTTGATTAAGGAAAAAGAAAGCCACTGAGTATTTTTTTTTTTAAACAAACCTTTGATGAGGGATACTTGTTAAAGATTCTGAAGATGGCTAATTCAGCAGCTACAGTCTTTCCTGAGCCAGTGGGTGCTCCAAGTAGTACATTACAGTCTGTGTGATAGAGTGTGTGAAATATTTGGGTCTGTACAGGATTGAAGTGGGTGAAGTTGTATAAGGATTCATATTTCCGGCATCCCAAAGCTGTGACAGGTAATGGTTGAAGATCCAGCAATTCTGAAATAAGATAAGCAGTCATCAAACTAGGGAAAAGAAATAACAAAAATAGAAATTATTTCATTATAAATCAGTTACAAACTACTAGAGAGAAGAAAAGAGTTGAAAATTTTGGAGAATATCATCCTATGTTGGAGAAATGAATGGCATTCTATGGAAATAAAACCCAAATTAAAAATTTGGTGTTACAAATACTGACATTTTCTTAAACATCAATTTTTTGAGTTATTAGTTTATTATTCTTATAATAAAGTCTAGTACAATAAATACTTTATTTGAAATTAGTTTTTTCTGGCAAACTCATTACTATTTTTATTCTTTATCCTTAATTGTATCTCTATGAAGCAGTACTCTTTCTACAGAGACTCAACAGGCTTGTCATAGTCCAAATGAATATAAGGTAGAACAAGATTCAGAGCTGTCTTCTGAACTATCATGATTACATTCCTTTAAACATAGTTCAAGGTTTTTTTCATTGCGGGTGATTATTTCTAAATATCCTTACTCTGGAGGTCAAACTTTTGGTATTAAATCACTGTGCTCCTAGTTAGGTTAGTTTTGGGCAGAAACCTGTACCATATTCAAAGCTATTTTAGAAACCATATTCAAAAGTTCCAGTTTTGTGTGTTTTTTTTTAAATCAGAGCCTGAATAATTTTGTTAATTCCATGACAGAAATAACTCTCTACTAATCAACAGACCTAATGTACCAATACATCTATTTTCCATAAAGCCAGAAAACTGCATTTCCTTATTAACAAACAAACAAAAAAACCACTTTTATTAGATATACATTCTTCTATCTTGGATTACATTATTTTTAGAATATTTCTCTATTTCATTTTGGAAACTAAGATATTATCCCATTTTGCATAATGACATTGGTATGTGTTCAATCTAACAATTTCCTATTTGTACTCATTCTGAAAATATACTAAAATTTAGGAGAAGCTGAATACATCTATCTATGGAAATCTGAAGTTTGCTACTGAGGCAGTCCTTAATTTCAGAAGGTTGAAACAAAGCAAAATCACTACGAAATTTCAAGTAAATTACTTAATTATCTAGGCGGAGACATTAAAAAAATACTTTTCTTTCCAGTTTGTTATGATATTGGGAGATGTTGAACAGTAAAACAAAATAGTGAATTTAAAAAATGCTACTGAATTTAGTCTTCACTTTGGAGTTTCACAACATAAAGGACACTCACAAGTTTAAAATAAACTCCTCAAAAAAAATGATATAGGAATATCTAAAATATAATTGCCCTTATTACCATGGATAATGAGAAATTGAAAGCACATTTTAAAATCAGATGTCTTTTGTTATGTAATGCTAAGAGTTTCTTTAAAATTTTATGTGGAAAGAAGATTCTGGGAAGATGGTGGAGAGGGTCAAAAAACTTTTGGCTCTTCAAACTTCCTCCACAGAAAAAGAAAAAACATTGCCGTAGAGTGAAGGTAGAGCAGCAGAAATAAACAAAAATCAGGGTGTTCTTTTTTTTTCTCCACAGACAACCTAAGAAGATCCCATGAAAGACTTAACCTCTAAAGGGCAGAGGTTCTGAGTACAAACATCTCCTGGCCAATTCTGCAGAATCAACAAACAACAAATTCTGGGGGAAAACTAAAGTTTGGCCTTAGAATCTTTCATCCCATGAACAATGTGAGGGGTCCGACTGCTGAAAAAGAAGGACATTTCACTATGCAGAGATACCAAGCACAGCTATGTTAACCAGTCTCACCATGGGAATGGGGGTGCTATCACATACCTCCTGAGTACAGTAGCAGAGGGATGGGAACCCTGCTGGCTGTGGATACTTGCAGAAAAACATAGTCCCTGGACTCAGTTCCAGGGAAGAAGGGACAGCCATAATTTGTAGCTATTGGAGGACTATAGGAAGTAAGATCATTTTGTGGGACAACATGACCTGGGGCTCTAGCCCACACTTAGGATTAGAGAGAAGAGTCCAAAGTTAAGACCCCTGACAGACTTTAAAAAATAACAATAAGAAGGACCTGATACTTGGAAAATAATTACTAATACCTTGGGACTAGAACCAGATCACATTAATAGCTGCTAAAAATAAAATAAAACAATAAAGTAAATAAAAATGAGAATGCAAAGGAGAAAGACCAACCATAGATAGCTACCATGGGGATAGAGAAGATTAGGGTTCTTATACAGAGGAAGATAATAGAACTAAAAAAGCCTCTCCTTTTTCAATGAGAAACATCAAATAGTCCTAAGCACAAAAAGATTCCTTAAAAGAATTTTAAAAGGATTTTAAAAATCAAATGAGAGAGATTGAGGGAAAATTAGAAAAAAATAGGAGCAATCCAAGAAAATTATGAAAATAAAGTCAACCAACTTGAAGTAGAGAACCAAAAACTTAAGAAAATAATTCCTTGAAAACTAGAATGGGCCAACAGGGAGCAAATGATATTCTAAGGCATAAAAAAATAAAAAAGAATAAAAAAATAAAAAGAATAAAAAAACAGAACAGAAGGCGGAATACATCATCAGAAAAACAATGGATTTGGAGAATGGGTTAAGGAGAAATATTAGAAGAATAATGGGACTAAAAAAAAAAAAGAATAGTGCGACTGTCTGAAAATTGTAATTAAAAAAAAGAATCTTGATTCAATATTATAAAAAATTATCAAGGAATTATCAATTTACCTTAAAGTTCTAGAACAAGAAGTCAAAGCAGAAATAGAAAAAAATCCACCAATCACCACCTGAAAGAGATCCAGGAGGACAACTTATAGAACTATCATGGCCAAGTTTCAAAGCTCCCAGGTTAAGGAGAAAATACTGGAAGCAACAAGGAAAAAGGAATTTAAATATTAAGGAGCTATAATAAAGATTACATAAGACCTAGCAGGTACTATGTTGAAAGACTACAGGTCTTGGAATACTACATTTCATAGAGCAAAAGAGTTGGGACTAAAACCAAGGATAACTTACTCAGCAAAATTAAGAATAATCTTAATTTTTTTTAAAAAAATGGACTTTAACAGAAAGACTTTCAGATATTTGTGAGAAAAACAGGAGAGCTTAAGGGCAAATTTGACATATAATATCCAGAAGAAATTATGAAGTAAACATTAAGGTCCAATTATAAAGAACTTAATAAAGTCCAATTGTTTTACTTCTTATATATTAAAATATTATTAGTTTCTTTATAACTGTCATTTTTATTTGAATAGTTTGAAAGAAAAGCTTTGGCTGAGCTAAGGATGGTGGGTGATTCTAAAACAATATAAAACTGTAGGGAGAGATAAAAAGGAGTAATTATCTCAAACAAATGAGGCAAAAAAAGGAAAAACAGATACAAAAGAAGCTAGTGAGGGGAGAATGGGGAGTGCTGAAATTTTACTCTCATTGGAAATGGATTAAATAGGGAACAACATATCTGGAAGGGTTTAAGTCTTCTAATTTTGGAAAGAAATAAGAAGGCAAGGGAAAGGATATTTTCTTGGGAGAGATAGGTTACAGGATTGGGGAAGATGATAAAGGAGGAATTTTTTTGGGGGAAAAACAGGTAGAAGTAAAGTAGAAGAGTCAGGAGGGATAGGAATGCAGGAAGGGGTAGAAGCAAAGCAGAGGAGTGAAGAGGGACAAGAATAGAGTGAAAAGGATAGTGAAGAAAATAGGAAAGTAGCAAGTAATTAGAGCTTAGTATGTGAACTGGATGAATTCACCCATAAAATGAAAACAGATAGTAAATTAAAAATTTGAACTTAATATGTTTTCAGAAAATGCTATAAAAATGATACACACAAACATAAAAAATCAAGAACAGAATTTGTTAAAAATTCAGATATAGTAATCATAACAAAGCTAAAGCTTTATCTTAGATTTTGTGAAAAAAGAAAAACAGATAAATTACACTATATGTTTGCCATATTGTTTTAGACTATTTAAAAAAACTAAATAGTAAAAGGTTGAAGGAGTGGATATAAAAAAATATGGAAAGACTTGAAATTAGGAATGAAGATGCAACACAGCTTCAGAGAAACAGAGGATAGGTGGAAATAAGCATAATATGGCATTATATAAATATGAAAGAATGTATATGAATATGATTATATCTATGTATAATCTATTCATGTATGTGTATAAGTACATATATATGCATATGCAACATATGTGCGTGTGTGCATGTGTGTGTGTGTATCCACACAATTGTAGTCTTGATGGAGGGTGGACAGTGGAGAAGGGGCAAAAAAAAAAAAAAAAAAAAAAAAAAAAAGTTAAAAGTGCAGAGCAGAAAACAAAACAATGCCTACAAAGAAGCAAAGAATAGATGAACAGCTCTGAAAATATGTAGTATTTATTATATAGGCTTTCTTGAAATGGGAATTTCTTTTATATTTTTAATCCTCTCATGTTCTGTGGTGCACAGGGAAATTTTTTCTTTTCTTATTTTGTATTTAAGTTTAAAATAAAAATACTGCACATAAAAATTTTATGTCATAAAGTTTAATAATTTTTTAGACTCTAACATAATCAGCTATTTTTGTCCAAGTGTTGGCTGCAGTTCGTGAGTCTGAGGCTAGTAGCCTACTTTAATTTGGGAGTTTTGTGCGGCAGCAGAGCTAAACCAGATTGACTGAATGTCTGAGCTAAGTTTGACACATGAAGCTGCCTCAGGTGAGGTGAAACTGATCCTGCAAAAAAAAATGAAGGTCGAAACTTCTGTGTTTTTCAGAATTATGATAAGGCCTGTGATTGGCCATTATACATCCAGACTTGATGAGATAGGGAAACCTAATCTTAAAAAAAAAATCCAATAACAAAAACCAGTAAAGAAACAAAAAAAAAAAAAAAAAGAAATTTAAGAGTCTTTTATTAACATTTTGTATATTTCTATCATAGACTTAAACCTATTCATAATACATCCTATATATTTATTGGCACCACCAAGTTAAAGTAGCCTAACTTTAGAAAAGATGATTTGCCAGATCTATGCCCAGTAGGATACACGCAAATGCAAATGAAATGGTAGATATAAAAAAATTATATTAAATATCTGAGTAACCATTAGCAATGAAGTAGTGATATTTGTTTCCTTTAACCAGAAATCTGTAGTCAAGTTTCTGGATAAATAGGTAAATATGGGCTTTACTAGGAAACAGAATAGGTTTTTTAAATTATTGTTGTTTCTTATGCATATATGTATGTATGTAGGTACTTATTCATTCATTCATTTATTTATTTATTGAAAGGAAAGAGGGGCCAGAAAGGGACAGATTTAACCAATAGTCTGGCAACTGATAGGGTTGCTAAAAGTGGGGAAGGCAAGAAATGTATATACAGGTATTGTACTTGAATGTCCATTTTAAATTTAAAAAAAATTTTTTTAAGTCTCCATAGTATTTATCTCCTCTTCTCCATTTCCCCCATCTCACTTTAATGCAAAAGAAGCACAAAGGAAATTTGTAAAGTGTGGTGAGCTTTTTCTTCTCAAGACTCAGCCAGGTGATAAAAGTTCAGATCTTTTATTATCTCCAATATAGCCCGGTTAGCTTAGAGGCCTATCTCTCTGCTTGGTTCCAAGAGCTCTTGCTGCTTTGTCCTTTGCTTCTACCTCTGCTTTCTTCAGCCTCCAGCCAGCTCCACTCTTCATGTCATTCCGGTGAAATCTGTCCAAGTGCTCTGTGTCTGCAACAGAGTGCTCCTCTCCAATCCAGCAGTTCTTCTGTGACCAGCCAGCCAAGTGGAATATATATTCTCTCTTGCCTTGCCTCGGAGAGAGGGCTTCTGGTGTAACTCTGCTGAAATCTGACCGAGAGCCTCTGTCTGTTTCTTTTATCCAAGAGGGAGGAATTGTGGGATACGAGAGAGAGGGATTATGGGTTTTCTCCCATAGTGCTCTCTGGCCCAAAGAGCTTCAAGGGAGGTGTGAACTCATAAAGGTACAAAGTTTACTTTGTGAAGCTGGCATACTTGTGAACTCCAATGAGTAAAGGTGTGAACACAAGCCTTGTATTAATTAGTTCTACTTAGTACCTTGTTTCAGGTTCTGCCCAAAACATCTTCTTGTAAGATCAGATCAACTCTAATTAGTTAGCAGTTAGTAAAGATTCCAACAGTAAAGTATAAGATGACCACTAAAAATTTTAGAAGGAAAATTTCTGACATTAGTTATAACCTATGCAAAGATATTTCAGGAAGTTTAATTGAAGGACCTTAGAGGTTACTGAGTTCAACTTCTTCATTGTACAGATGAGAAAACTGATGTTCAGAAAGGTTATGAGATTTGTCTAGAGACACCCAGCTATTAAGTGTCTCATGGGGAAAAAGTCCAAAATGCCCAAAAGAAGCTGGAAATAGAAAGATGAGCAGATGCTGAGAAATAACAACAAAAGAATTTTATATTGCACATATTCTAAATTAATATTCATGTAAAACATTTCTTTAGCTTTTAAAGAGTCTCTGTAAAGAGAATACAGACAAATAAGAAAAGAATACTAACATCCACAGGAATGGTTCACATTAACTAATGATCACAAAAGTAAGTATCACCTCATTCACCTCTATCGGGGCCAGTTAACTACAAAAGGTGTATTTCATGATATTCATTGCCAGGAGTAAAAAGACTTACCACAATGGGAAGTGCTCGTTTTCTTTACCCTCCCCCCTTATTACAGCCTCCCAGAGCTGTAATCTTTGTTTAACTTTGTTTAACTAACTGATCAATTGGTCTGAATAAGACTGAAGTTATCAATTCTATTTGGACCTGAGACTTTTCATTTCCATCTCTGATCACTCTTAGGATTTCTAGGTCTTTCCATTTGTACTGCAACTTTAGTTTTTTTTATTGAAGTGTAAGAGAGTTTCCTTTAGACCATTTAGTCTTTTCTGTTTATATCTCTCATGCTCAGCACAGTGATTGACAGACAGCACTCAATAAACACTAATTCATTGCATTCATTTAGCATATTTCATGAGATCATGGACTCTTCAGGGTTAGACAGATGTAAAATGGGCTGAGGCTTGAGTTGATGCACTGAGGTCTCAAGCACATGAGGCTAAATAGTAATTGGACCATACTCTATTAATATATATGCCCACTCTTTGTGCAAGTCCTGATGTGTTGTATAGGAAATGACGATTTTGGTGGGTGGAGGCAGGGGAGTGGAAAAGGAAGGGGAAGGAGAGACTTTTGGCATTGCCATTGCCACGGTTTGCTCAGCTCAGATCTCTCTCTGTTAGCTGGCTTCCTGTCACAGTTGCCCATATTGCTATCGCAATCCTTATTCATCTCTTCACTTCAATAAAGATAGAAGATTTTTCCCTTAACCTGAGTTCCTGACTCCGGCTGATTTTAAATACGCAGTCATTACAGACAAGATCTCAGATTTACAAAAATAAAAGATTTTTAAAGATCATAAATAAAAATAAAAAAAAATTGTGACCACCAATTTAAGTAATTATCTAAAAATAATTATATAAATTCTATAAATTACAAACAAACACAAGTTTTTGACAAGAAGGGGATATGGGAAAAATATTTTTAAAATATTATTACATACTGGTTTTTAATTTGTATACAATAATATCAACCAGAATTAATTGAAGCAACAGTTTAGAGAAAGTAATAATTCAAATTCCTGGCAACATGTTACCTGTATGAGGAGGATGTCTCTCTGGTAGAATCAAATGCTGAAAGTTGATGATACATACAGCCTCTGCTCCTAACCATCTGTCAGAAACAGCTCGAATGTAGTATTGAGAAGGCAAAGGTTCAAATATAGGAATTGTAAATACCAATAATTGAGATTCTTTTGCAATGACCTAATATGAGAGAAAGTCAAT